>NC_068439.1:62694083-63066583 GCF_023373465.1 Oncorhynchus keta | reverse complement strand
GGCATGTGATTTAAAAAGAGTAACAACTTATTTATGCTCTGATTCAAGCAAGGCCAGGAAATTTGCAATCCAATGAAAGTCTATAACTTTTTTGCTCAACTGCTGAAAAAAAACATTTAATTGTCAGCTGTTACAGAGCTGCCCTGTTGTGAGGGATTGTTTGCATTCAGATCTCTCAAGTGTTTAGTCACTGTGCTTTTATTCAGGCTGCAGGGCTAAAGAACATGTTCGGCTATATAGCAGACGAGCAGTACTCTCATAGGTATTCTAAAGCATCTATAAAAATCAGGCAAAGATCACAGCCAACCTAACCTGTACCACCGAAGCTGCTTTCTCCCCGTTGCTCCAAAATATTGGTAGATCGATACTGTAGCAAATATGAAAGTACAACTGGATGCAAATGTTGCCAGGATAATCCAACTAACATGGATGAACAACTGCAATATGATGATAGTCACAGTGCTAAGAGTGTCTTACTGAAATAGGGATTAACCCATTGATTGATATGTTGTGTCAGACTGTCTGTACATCCTGTGCTGTAGAGTGAAAAACATACCATTGTGAAATATGTCACTCACTTTTAGTAATTAGCCCCGACAGACCCTGAACCAGCAAAAGGACATAAGAGGGGAACTTACTTTGAGTATTCTTCATTGTCCCTGTCGCATCTTGCGTCCTTATGCTTCTCCCAGTCCTTCCCATGCTTGCAGGTGGTCAAAAGAATGATATCTTCCCCATTGTGAATGTGATACAAAGCATTCCTGGTTTCTGAACCAATACCCGTCAGATATCTCTTCCCTTTGAAAACCAGTAAATATTTCCTTGATGGAGGGACATTGTTGAGTGTCAAATAACCCTTGTCCCCTCCTTTTTGAGAATGGTCTTTTGAAAACAAAGGAATGGACACATCAAAGTGTGGCCTAAAGTTATCCATATCAATGCTGGCTTTGGCTAAAATGGCCTGGCCAATATCAAAGCCCAGTTCCTCTGTGTAAGCTGGCCAGGTGCCAGAGTAAAGGTTGAATATGAGGTGATTCCTTCCGTCGTTCCATGTAGGGAGGCTCTGTATTCTAGCCTTGACATTGTGAATGTACTGGCTTGACAGCTGGTCCCGGTCCAGAGTGTCAATGCCCAGCACAAACAGACAGGCCTCGTTGACGTCTGTGGTGTGGAAGCGGGAATCCTCGACAGCTGTCAGGATCTTCTGGTAGCTCTCAGACACCGTCTCCCCCTTCAGCAGGGGGTAGACGTACACCTTGAACCCCCTCTGGCAGCGGCTGAAGTCGAAGCATGTGTCCATGCGGCACCTCCTGCTCTTGTATATGTTGTTACGGACCTCCCGTCTCTCCCGGGGAGAGGTGTGCTGGTGGTGGAGGAGAGGGCTGTCCTCCTCCTGCTCTCCGTCCTCCAGGTAGGTGTTGAGCGGGTGGATCCACTCAGGCCAACGCTGTCTGGGCAAGCCAGGGCTCAGGGCGACTCTGTACAGTTGCTGGTGGTGGCTTTGGTGATGGAACTCCCCAATCTGCAGTCCCCACAAGTAGGCAACCAGAAGAAGACAGGCCCCTAGAGACACGAGCAGGTACCTCTTCTTGGCCTGCATGTGGACAGTGGGGCTGAAGGTGATGGGAACCAAGGCAGGAGAAGGAGCAGGGAGAACGTGGGGGTCCACACTCAACCCACGGGGATCACTCTTATCCACAGGTAAGCATGCTGCTGGTCTGAGTCACTGTGTGCACAGGATAGAACAGAGTGCCTGATAATCACACTACAGCTGGACAATATACATGCAGAGACAAGAGATGCATTGGTATCACTGACAGTGTTTTTTGCTGCATGTTTTGAAACCAATCAATATTCATCTTTCTGATTAGAATCAGTTGCTCAACACCAAAGTAATCTCCTTCAGACAATTTCCCACCCATCCGCAAAAGTAATAATAAATTAATATAGATCACTCATCACCAATTCCATTCAATCACCAATCCCATTGAAGAAAAACCAAACGTTTATTCAAGTAAGTCATGTATCTGGGAAAACATGTGTCCTACCTTTTTGTAATGAACACCTGTGGTAGACTACTTTGTGTTTTTGAAACTTCCAGCATTGACTCATTCCCTCTCATCAGGATGAACAGTTGATAAACACGATGTAAATACTGCATCCTAAATTATCCTAATAGCTTTTGGGACACTTAATTAACAAAAATCATGCATTTTTGTGAGGATAAGAGTCATTGGAAGCCATCCCGTTGCAAAGTAACCTTTTTCCTTACCTAAAATGTGGCTGCCTACGTTTACGTCAACATATCCCAGAGAACTCATCCAAAAATACTGTTCTTTCATTCTCAAGGGCCTCTGGCTCTTCTTGAAGAACATGTCATCACTTGCGACAGAGGTCATTTTCCCATATGGGAGGCCCGCAAAAACGTTTATTTTTATTTTTTTATTGTTATTATTCTTAGTGTAGTCTTATTTCCATAAGGGACCCCCCACCCACCCCCATAAGACGTACTTATATAGGCCTACCTATATGTTCTGTATTCATGCAATTCTATAGTGGTGTTTACAACGGTTTGCTCACGCTGTCATCTTTGAGTGTGTCGGAGTCCTGCATAAAAGTTTCCATGGAGAACACTTTAGTTTCCAAAGTTCGCTCTCAACGGGTGAATCCGAATGAGTGAATCTAGACCTGTCTCTCCATACTTCCCCGGCGCTCGTACAGGCTGGCTATGTCAATTCCAATCGTTACGACTGTGGAACCTACAATGCATTGGCATATTCTTCGTCTGATGACAGTCCATGATTGTCTACCCAGCTCCGTCCGATCAACAAGGCACACATGCATACCGTACACGAATTACTGATGAGATTTAATTCAGGGTTATTTTCTCAATCTCTATAAATTCGCGTCAATCATGCGTGACAGTTGAATACATCCACCTGATCGTAATTGTATGGATCCCATGTACATCCACTTGCTCCCAATTACATAGCAGATAAATGATACACAGTCCGTAAAGTTAAGTGTCTGTGTCACCTAAATGACACGCGCCTCAACAGTCTGGAGCCCAGCACAGCATCTTCCAACGACCAAGAGTCAAATTTACACCAAAGTGATACGGTGCGTCAAGCTTCAATCTCTCAGTCTTTCATTCACCGGGCTGTGGTTGAATCACTACTAATACAACCTCAGTTCGCAGATAGGTGCTAATTCAAAATATTCCACGGGTCCTGTGGAGTTTACGAATCGTCCAGCATCCCTCTCCACTCCCATTCAGAGCAGAGGACCATGCAATGAACCTCCCACAACGAGAGGCTGCGCCTCCGACCGCGGTTATTGGTAGAGGATGCGCTGTGAGCAATGGAAATGGATGAGGGAAGCGTCGATCATTTCAAGAGGCGTTGGCAGAAACTGTAGCTGTTCGATGAGAAAGCATGCGAGACGAAGTTCGTGGTATGGTAGCCTGCCTAATCATGACGTGCCCACTACCCAGAGCTCTTTTTTGTATCAGTCGCCCATATTCAATCTTTATGGGTGTGCTTGAGATAAAGATTGCACATAGTTTGCACTTACTTTCGTTCATCTCAACGTGTACTGTAGGCTATTGTGAAGTTGACAAAATATTCCACTATGCATTCTTGTCTTGAATACAAAGTTTAAATGTAGGAATAGATGGTGAGTAAATGATTCAATACTGCGCTGATTCATGATGATGATGAAGAAGTGTGATAACAATGTAATAACTTGGTAATATGGTCCTGTATGTATGTCATCACTGTAGCGGACTATAACTTTAGCAACACTCCCTTGTATAATTAATGGCAAGTCTGTTATATGGTATTTCTAGACCTCACACAAACCATAAGGATATGTGGGAATGCCACAGTTATAACACAGTAAAGTATTTATTTAGAATATTAGTGACACTTATACAATAACTAAAGAGATGCAGACCTTTTTTTGATACCATTTTATGCTTGCTGGATATTGTTGCATCTTTAAAAGTTCACCTTGTTACAGTTGGGTTCATTAGATACACCTAAAATACAACTCCATCAAAGTGTTTCAATAGGAAGTTCCTAAAGATGATTCAAGTAAAGATTGTTAGATTCATTCTACTTTTGAAGAAAATGTTCCAAATTATATTGATTTAGAATCATAGTATAACTGATCATTTCGGCACTGGGTAGGGTTTGCATATCAGCTCAAATGTACATGTTTCATCGTGCAATAAATGATGCCATCTTGTGGCCGAAGATGTAACAGAAAAAGCCCAGCATGATTCAGAAAGCCTGGAATCACTCTACTAGTGAGTATAACTGTTGGTAAGCTAGATCAACCTGTGGTAAATAAATTATTGTCTGAAATTAACTCTTTATATTTAATTTATGTTAAAATGTAATGTACAAATAACTTCACAGAATCAAATACACTTGCATTATACTCTACACAAGCAGAAGATTTCACATTCTTACAATCACCACAGGAAATCATGCCACATAAAATAACCACATTTGATGCAAGAATGCATGTGATGCATTTGCGAATCAGAGTGTAACTTGAGAGCTGTGTTTAGTGCCTAAATGATCAAGTCAACCTATTCTGTGTGCTCAAGTGAAAATCCCATTTTCCCTTTGCATTCCGTCCTTGTACGGCTTCATTAGACTCATCAAGCCATGTCCGCAGGCACAGGGGCAGGCTACGCACCACCACCATGATGTTAAATATGTAGGATCTTCATTTGAGTCAGTTAGCTACAGCAGGAAAATAATCCTGCCACAACAGACAATGTGAATTATTATGTGGATGATAATTCATAGACATATTCGTAGGGGTTGATACATTTTTTTGTGAGGGAAAATCAAGTAAAAAATGAAAAAGGGGAAATTTAAAACTTCAGAGGCCTTTTTAAACATTACATACACTACCATTTTTACATTTTCTGCATTGCAGGAGATGCAACAGGGTGATCAAATTAAAATCCAACATCTGTATGAGGCAGCATTTTGCCAACACGTACAGAAAGAAACTGAATCATCTCAGTTCTGCTTGCCGAGTCCTAAGAGGAATTTTCACTACTGCCTTTGAGTCTGCAAAACAACCACTGTTATGAATGTTCCCCTGTAGTGTTGTATTGGAAGCCTGAATATACTCACACTGTTTCCCATTGGTTTTTCCAGAAGGATTCCCTCTCTGGTCAGATTTCTCAGGTGTGGCTGCTAGCTGACCCATAACTACTCTATCTCCCTCCACTGGGACGATAACATCTGCCGTGCCTCAGAGCTCTGCGGGACTGGTGCTAAGTGACCATCAGCTGGCCTGAGAATATACAGTATATTGTGGCAGGTAAACTACAGTACAGATGTTGGCCCCTAGGGTTATATATGCTGGCCCCCTGGGGTGTATTCTATACTTAGCAGTGGCACAGCCCAGGTACAGTAGGATCAGACCACATGGAGCTCAGGGCAACAGAGGGCTCAGTGGAGCATCCACAACAGCTACATGTCAGCAGAACCACAAGTGGGTTTCAAGACAAATCAGATGCTACCAAATGAAAACACCCATCGTATTAGCACACAATTACAGTACTTGCTGTATGTCCAAGTGAGTTGTTTCCGTCACAAGCAGTGAATGAAAATATCCAATGAGATTTCATTTGTTAGGCTGAGAGAAAATTATGAGGTTTTAAAGCAAATTTCTAGCAATTCTACACATATTGACATGGGGCAGAAAGATAAATGTGCAGTTTCATAGCTAAGCTCATGCTATTCTACACATTTTGCAATGAGGCTGAGAGTGTGTTGTGTTTTTAAAGCAGTGAATAGAAGGCAGTGTGATTGCATGCCGGCCGTTGGGTGCTGTTTAGGAGCTGTTAGAAAAAAATATTAAAGCTGTCAAGTCAGTGCATTTTGAGGATGTATTCCTCTGAGGCCATACATCATTCTCATCTTGTTGTCTGTGTTGGTCCTGCATGGTTAGACAAGCTATGTGTGTCAATCTGTATATATGTCAGACCGCTAACTTCGTAATACCTTGTAGGCAAGATGACCATTTTCTCTCCTTTTTGCTTTAGAAAGCTCTGTAAACAATTGTTGCCTTTGTCTGGGATATTAAAGGACATTCATTGCATATTTGACTCATTCTACAATATGTCCACCTGTTTTCACAGCTGCTGTATCCTGTACTCCTCTGGTACTGCGAGGCCTCTGTCTATTATCTGGTGAGAAAATCATGTAATGAGGACTGTCCCAGCTTCCTCCTGGTGCTTTCCAGCAACCCCTGGTCACAGTTAAATGTTACAGGTTTCAACATTAACACCGTCTAGGTTCAGAGATATGCAATGGATGTCACTGGGAGCACGGTACAGAGTTAATAAGAAAATCATTATTCTACCCCACTCTGACTGTGTCTTCCAGGCATACTGATAAGGGTGTCCTGGGGGTGACCATCAAAACATACCTAATGAGAACGTAGCTGTAAGGCAGGCTTTGGATCCACTGTGGGAGAGTACATGCAGTGCTGCTGCCTGATGAGAGAGCCGTGTGAAGCTTCCTTTCACTTGTGACAAAGTGCCCACTTTCATCCCTCCTTCACTCTACACGTGTGAGGCTTTTTAGCAGGTCCCACAACTTCATGAATGGTAATGCTGGGCAGGTCCTGCTTAATCAGGCCGTGGGAGGCTGTAAGCGAGGCTGATTGGCAGTGAGATTCCCATAGGTGTGGGGACCCTAGCCTGTGGTCTACCTGCTGTTGCTTCCTGATTGCTTACTATATACTCTCAGTGGGACAGCGAGAACAACCTTCCCTGGAAACAGAGAGTCCTTCTGGCTTAACACCTGCCCTTGTTGCTGCTCATTTGATACAATCCAGCGAAATTGTGTTTACCAACAGGACTGAGAAAGAATATTAGTGCACACACAATTAATAGACACTAAATGTTTTAAATAGGCCTAAACATAGAATATATATTTTCATGGTTAATGGTTAAGAAATGTGCATGCAGGTACACTATATTTAAGACCAGACAGAATTACAGTGCAACGTGATTTCACAAATGCACTGCTTGAGTCTGAGGTTACTATTGAGGTTTTTACAGTCTTGAACATTTTGTTGTCAAGTAAACAATAATGGACCGATTGAGAATGTTGTTGTCTTGTCTCACAGAGTATGACAGTGCTAAACCCATCTTTAATGGATGGGCAAAAGACTAGAATGTTTTAGGACTGTAAGTCAAGACAGAGAGCCGATGTGTAAACTGAATTACATATGGATTGAGTGGCCTTTTATCAATGCAGTTGTTCTGTTGAGATTCTTCTGGCAGTCTCCTGAGTTAACAGATTATTAAAAACAAAGTACTGTAGCAGCTTGGTTCCTGTGTGTCTGCCTGAGTCTTGACCACATATGTATCCCTCATGAAATATTGATCTGCCTGTCATCCATTCCTCTCAACTCTTTTCCTATTAGCTGTGTAAAAAAAGTTAAGAGTACACTTACGATTTGAGAGGGGTAGAGAGAGAGAGAGAGAGAGAGAGAGAGAGAGAGAGAGAGAGAGAGAGAGCAGACAGAATGTTGATGAGATATGTTCCAGGAAAACAAGTCTTTGATTCATCAAGGCCTCCTGAGTTCTAGTGATAAATAACCGCTTCAAACTCAATACAAATATTTCCTTTATCCCTTTATCAAAACAACACTGGTTGACTCACTAATACACTATGTTAATATCATCTCTCGCTGGCTTCTTTTGTTGGAAATCACATCAGACCAGCTGAGTTCATGACTCCAACATAATTGGACTTTTCCATTTGAGAATGGTGAGCTCAGGAAGTAAGGTATCCAATTTCTGGTTGATCTGGGATGTCATTTACACTGGCTTTGACAAGTCTCAGACTGGGCAAGAGTCAAGCTGCAACCTGTTCTTTTTTCCTCTGCAGGTGTGATATTGTCTTCTGATAGGGACCAACCCATACCCAGTGCCATGTTATTTGGGGAATTGTAAAAGAAGGTTCCACATAGTTTTTTGGTTCTTGAAAGGTGTGTGTATATAAATAATCAGTAATCAGGGATCACTCTCATTTGACTCAAACTAGATGGAAAATCAATGTTCTCAGTTACACTATATGTATTGGTTGTTTTAATGATGCACCCAGCCAGTCAACCACACATCATAAAATGACACAAATATCCAACAGCCGTTTGTGGCCAAATACAGTACCTACATCCTTTTGTTTGGATATACTTGATTAATGGATTTTTGAGTATTCACATCAGTGAAATAATGTGCCGTTTTGTTTTAGGGCCATCTACTTGTATACAAAGTCATGATATTCACCATAATTAAGATTAAAAAACAACTAGACTAAAAAGCTAGACACTCTTCATCCAGAGAGCTTCATATACTGTAAGTAGGGTAGCACTGGCAGCACAATATCCTATCAGGCAAAGGATAAGTCAGACGTACCCCTTGTTGAAGTGAGGACACATACAGAGATAGGGCAATAGGCTATCTGAGGCTCGAGTGCAGATTACATGAACAGAAAAACATGTTTTTTTGACATGACAAGCTGGTTGTAATGCCACACTGTCACTTCTGTAGCGCTCTCCTGTAATTGACCTTCACAGTCAAACCCCAGATGGTCTGTGAAAGATGGAATGCATTATTACCCCCTGCCAGTCAATTTAGCACTTTGGAGACTGGTGTTTGATAGCACTAAAAACAACACATCCTTAGTCGCAACCACACGGATGCCATCAAAAACGGTATAATAGGCAAAGCAAGTAAACCATATGCTGAAATGAAGGTAAAAGTGACAGAAAACATGAAATGATGAGCTGCATTTGAATGGTGAAGTATACAAACAGTACATCCTCTATTCTTTTCTGAAAGGTAAACTACTCTAACGCAGAAAATAAGCATTTCTCTTCGCAGCTTTACTGCATTATCAGGAGTTAGAGTGTGTATGGATACGCTGAAGCTGTGAGCTTACTGCATTACATGGAGCATCAGGGTACTTCTCGCCTCTGTTGTGCATAGCGTCCTGGTGCATTACAGCCATGGTGTAAATTGATTTCTCGTGTTGCCACCGCTGGTGCCAGTTGGGGAGAAGAAGCACCATGTCGAGTGACTCACAACATATTTGGGTCAATCAATATCAAGAGCAGGACCCGCTCAGAATACAGTCCCTAGAGTGGTGTCCTTTAGCTCTCCCAAGTAAATGTCAGCATACACCAGGGTGCCTCACTCAGTCCAGGAAGTATCAGGTGGTGTAGTGAAAAATATCAACCATGAAGTAAACAAGACATTTCCATGCCTGATGATTCTAAATGTATACCATTTTGTGGTGAATAGATTATTAACTTAAACACCTACAATCTGTGAGGAACCTATACTCTTGTCAACTGAAAACTCCCAAGACAGCAAAAGCTAAATCTTTGTTTTTTGGTATTTTTGCCAATATATTGCTTCATCTTCGTGCTATTGCCAGTTAAATATTGTTGTTCAGTGATTATTGATGATGGTGTGGTAGAAGATATGGTTACTGTAGCTATTGCATGCGTCGTTCAGAGATTTCATAATAAATTCCAAATTCACAGCTATAAACTGCAGGGAGCTTCACATAGCTGCCACTCCAAATGAAATCAAGCACTGGTGAGTGTGTCAATTGAAAAGAAGGGTAACCTTCATCCTCAAACAGCAGGCTGCCATTAGAAACAGACACAGCATTCTCGTGAAATAATGACACTCATTCAATCTAATAAAATGAGAATCGCTGGACAGGGAAAGACAATGCATTCTTCTAAGAGGTACAGGGGTATTGTCACACTGGTATAAAGGATTTTGGAGACATACACAACAGGGGTTTTTAATACACCCAAAATAAACCTGGTTGAAAAACAATATAAATGTTATGTTCTGTTAATTACTGATGTCCCGTTTAAGGATGGAGCGCCCTTGGTCATGCGCGGTATTGTTATTCTGGTACTAACTAGTTTGAGTAAATGTGAAGCTCCAGTTCAATTGCTTGTATTCAGAGTCTCACCTACACCATGTCAGGATGGCCAGCTACTGGCAGAAAGGAGCTGACTCCGTATTTCCAGCGGAGAAACGAAATTACAACTTACCAAGGATGTTTGATGTGGGGAATGAGAGTCATGATACCCCAGAAATGCCAACATCTTGTCTTGCAGCAACTATTTGATTTAATTTTTTATTTTACCTTTATTTAACCAGGCAAGTCAGTTAAGAACATATTCTTATTTTCAATGACGGCCTGGGAACAGTGGGTTAACTGCCTGTTCAGGGGCAGAACGACAGATTTGTACCTTGTCAGCTCGGGGGTTTGAACTCGCAACCTTCCGGTTACTAGTCCAACGCTCTAACCACTAGGCTACGCTGCCGCCCCAACTACATGAAGGTCATGTTGGAATTGTCAAAATGAAGCTGCTCGCAAGGAGCCACTTCTGGTGGCCAGGTCTGGACCAACAGATAGAAAATATGGCAAAGAACTGTAGTGGATGTTTGGAAACCCTTCACATGCCTGCTCCTGTCCCAGTCCACCCATGGGAATGGCCCGCAGAGCCATGGCAGAGAATTCATGTGGACTACGCTGGTCCCTTTGAAAAGCACATGTTTCTGGTTATAGTGGATGCCCATTCCAAATGGCCAGAGGTGTTTTGCACTGACTCCTCCACCTCAGCTCAGAAGATAGAGTGTCTCAGAACAACGTTTGCACGCTTCGGTTTGCCACTGCAGCTGGTAAGTGACAACGCGCAAGCTTTTGTAAGTGACGAGTTTACAAGATTCATGTCAGTAAATGGAATCAAACACTCAACCTCAGCTCCGTACCACCCTGCCACCAATGGGCTGGCAGAACGCTTTGTGCAAACCCTAAAGCAAGGACTCCGTGCAGCAAAACGAGATGAAGGGACTTTGCAAACAAAACTGGCCAAGTTCCTGGCCTCCTACCGAAACACCCCACATGCCACAACAAATGAAAGCCCAGCCACACTGATGTTCGGGAGGCCTCTCCGCACACAGCTGGACATCATGAAGCCAAACAGGCATAATGAAGTGCTGAACAAACAAGCCAAGATGCTCTCCGGTGGCCGGGAGCGCCATCTCCAAACAGGACAGGAAGTGATGGTGCGAGACTACAGAAGAGGAAGTGAAATGGACAAGAGGGACCGTACACACACAAACGGGACCCAGAACTTACCAGGTTCAAGTGAGCCCAGACATAATGTGGCGGCGTCACATTAACCAAATGCATTCCACGGAAAACAGCACAATCTAGAGAGAACAGGCACAGAGAGATCCTGAGAGTGACACACTGGGAACTGTAGAGGACGGTGGGGCAGTAAAGAGACCCCAGGCTGAAAGAAGGGAATGTGTTGATGAAGGTGCTGCTATAGCAGAAGCTATAATGGAACAAGCACACACTGAGGATGTTCAGGAGCCTCCAGACAATCTGAGGCGCTACCCAGAACGAAGGCACCGTCCACCAGACAGACTAGACTTATAAACAAACAAACAAAAACTAACTGTTCAAGTTCAAATTAAAAGATGCAAAATAACTACAACAAGTTCTGGGAAATGTTTCAGTTGTGGTTTGGTAAAAGTAACTCTGATTGTATAAGAGAAGGAATGTTATGTTCTGTTAATTACTGATGTCCCCTTTAAGGATGGAGTGCCCTTGGTTCTATGTTATTCTGGTACTAACTAGTTTGAGTAAATGTGAAGCTCCAGTTCAATTGCTTATATTCAGTCTTTCTTATTACATAAATAAGTACTAAGTGTTAAGACACTACAATAACAATACACAGTTGAAGTCGGAAGTTCACATACACTTAGGTTGGAGTCATTAAAACTTGTTTTTCAACCACTCCACAAATTTCTTGTTAACATGCTATCATTTTGGCAAGTCGGTTAGGACATCTACTTTGTGCATGACACAAGTCATTTTTCCAACAATTGTTTACAGACAGATTATTTAACTTATAATTCACTGTATCACAATTCCAGTGGGTCAGAAGTTTACATACACTAAGTTGACTGTGTCTTTAAACAGCTTGGAAAATTCCAGAAAATTATGTCATGGCTTTAGAAGCTTCTGATGGGCTAATTGACATAATTTGAGTCAATTGGAGGTGTACCTGTGGATGTATTTCAAGGCATACCTTCAAACTCAGTGCCTCTTTGCTTGACAACTTGGGAAAATCAAAAGAAATCAGACAAGACCTCCGAAAAAATTGTCGTCTGGTTCATCCTTGGGAGCTATTTCCAAATGCCTGAAGGTTCCACGTTCATCTGTACAAACAATAGTACGCACGTATAAACACCATGGGACCACGCAGCCGTCATACCGCTCAGGAAGGAGACGCGTTCTGTCTCCTAGAGATGAAGATACTTTGGTGCAAAAAGTGCAAATCAATCCCAGAACAACAGCAAAGGACTTTGTGAAGATGCTGGAGGAAACAGGTACAAAAGTAGCTTTATCCACAGTAAAACGAGTCCTATATCAACTTAACCTGAAAGGCTGCTCAGCAAGGAAGAAGCCACTGCTCCAAAACCGCCATAAAAAGCCATACTACGCTTGCACTTGGGGACAAATACTTTTTGGAGAAATGTCCTCTGGTCTGATGAAACAAAAATAGAACTGTTTGGCCATAATGATCACCGTTATGTTTGGAGGAAAAAGGGGGAGGCTTGGAAGCTGAAGAACACCATCCCAACCATGAAGCACAGGGGTGGCAGCATCATGATGTGGGGGTGCTTTGCTGCAGGAGGGACTGGTGCACTTCACAAAATAGATGGCATCACGAGGAAAGAAAATGATTGTGGATATATTGAAGCAACATCTCAAGACATCAGTCAGGAAGTTAAAGCTTGGTCGCAAATGGGTCTTTTCAAATGAACAATGACCCCAAGCAAACTTCCAAAGTGGTGGCAAAATGGCTTAAGAACAACAAAGTCAAGGTATTGAAGTGGCCATCACAAAGCCCTGACCTCAATCCCATTTGTGGGCAGAACTGGAAATGCGTGTGCGAGCAAGGAGGCCTACAAACCTGACTCAGTTACACCAGCTCTGTCAAGAGGAATGGGCCAAAATTCACCCAACTTATTGTGGGAAGCTTGTGGAAGGCTACCCGAAAAGTTTTAAAGGCAATGCTACCAAATACTATTTGAGTGTATGTAAACCTGACCTACTGGGAACGTGATGAAAGAAATAAAAGCTGAAATAAATCATTCTCTCTACTATTATTCTGACATTTCACATTCTTAAAATAATGTAGTGATCCTAACTGACCTAAGACAGGGAATTTTTACTAGGATTAAATGTCAGGAATTGTGAAAAACTGAGTTTAAATGTATTTGGCGGTGTATGGTGTATGTAAACTTCCGACTTCAACTGTATATAGCATGCATCATAACAGCTGCACCAACGCATAGGTACATCACCAACGGACATTGGAACAATAACCAACAAGACAGGGGGAACAGGGGGCACATATATAACATACTAATCAGGGGAAATGGGAATCAGGTGTGTGTAATCAGACAAGAGTCGGGGGTTGATGATAATAAATCCCGTTCAGTGAAGATTAGAAAGCCGGTGATGTAGACCTCCGGAACTGGTGAACAGAATGAGCATCAGTACCGCGGGGATCCGTGACATTGAGTTGGTTCAGATGAGGGACGTCTCAGGGTGCTCAGCTTCAGATGGATGTTCTTCTCTCTTGTCTCTGAAAGGCCCCTTCAGCACAACAATATATTTCAAATTAAACATATCTAGCAAGTGAAGAGGTCACAGTTTCTATTTTGTGATTTACTTCTTTCAAAGTGGTGAATGTTCTGTTTAGTATGCAGGTTGACATTTATCTTGTCTTGCCCTAGAGACAGAACTGAATGATTTCCTCTTATATAGTCCAGATGCATATTCAAAAGTGGCTATATTGTAATTGGTCTTAATTTAAGATCAGGTTAGGCATTAAGGTTAGCAGTGTGGTTAAGGTTAGGGTTAAGGTTAGGTTTAAAATCAGATGTTATGACTTTGTGGCTGTTCCAGATAGTGACAGCCATGTAGAGTTGCCTCCAGAACAAGATTCATGACTGAAAAATGCTGACCTGCATTTAGAACCCCCTAAAGAAAAGTAATGCATTGTTTGTTACCCCTGACTTAAACACACGGCACAGCTCCCTTGGGCTTATGGTCTTATACGTAACCCAACTACTGTATTTTATGTTAATA
Source organism: Oncorhynchus keta (assembly GCF_023373465.1). Classification (NCBI taxonomy): domain Eukaryota; kingdom Metazoa; phylum Chordata; class Actinopteri; order Salmoniformes; family Salmonidae; genus Oncorhynchus; species Oncorhynchus keta. The sequence goes on along the minus strand of NC_068439.1, from coordinate 63,052,337 downwards.
TAATATTCAAGGTCCAGTTACCGTTAGACTAGACATGGATTTGGGAATGAACTAAGATCTGAAAATGTACAACTTTGTTCAATGGATGTGATGGATTAATATGAAGTTATTGACAACTACCAAACTATTTAAAGCATATAGGGAATAAGCACTTTTCATAAGTCTATGAATTTATTGTGTGGTGTGGCCACACTTCAATAATAGTATTGAAGGGGCTTCTGAACATGTTACAGGTATCACAGGTATCTTACTTTTAAAACACTGCCAGTATAGTGTGTCAATGAGTTCATCTTTGCGCAGACACGCGTTCTGTCAAGTTGAAAAACTGGACCTGGAAAAACACAGCACCTTCTAAGCATTTAATTTTCTCTATTTTATACCCTGTTTAATGTGATGCAGATCAATTATATGCTGCAGGTGTTCAGATAACAGAACCTTAATTATTTCTACTAACTGCCCTACCATGATTATCTTTCATTGTTGACTTGGAGAGTAAGTAATCTGCGGTCCCTCTGATAATAAAGTAAAAAGTCATAGGGAATTATAGTTGGAGTAATATCCAAAGAGAATAATATCGAGACAGCAACAGGTCTGAAGAAGAATTCATATGACACGATAGGTGTAGATCTATGTTTTAAAAAGCTGGTCTGGTAATCTCGGTTGTTCAGATGAAGATGGTACTGTTTGTTTGATCAAATTTAGGGAACTACCCTGTCAGAACATACCCACTGGGCACACACTGGTTGAATCAATGTTTCCATATCATTTAAAGCAAATGATGACGAACCAATGTGAAATAGACTTTGAAATGATGTCTGAGCCCAGAGGTATTCTGTTTGTGAACACAAATGCCATCTCCAAGGAGACATTTTCCATGTTTGAAATTAAGATACAGGATACTGTAGATATTTACTTTCAATGGTGATTGTCAATTTCAATTGTGAAAATCATGCAGCCTACCATGCGGCTCTTTACACACTACAAGTTGTATGGTTGCCCAGCAGCATAGGAAGATGAAAGCTGTAGCCAGACAACTTCCATCTGGCCCCACCAGACAAGTCCATGGCACGTGTCTCTCTCCTGCTCAGTAAAAAGTACTGGGGCCAGCACAGAGCCCAGCGGTACCCCTGGCCAACACCCGTGATCCAGACACCTATCTCTCACACTCCCTGGGAGAACCTGGACACTGCCACAGCTCCACAGCTTCCAACACCTGGTCAAACTGCATGGCCTTTCTGCAGGGAGTCCCAGCCTGGATTTCCTGAAAATGTTTATATATATTCTGGTTTAAAGGACTGTCTTGAAATGTTTCCCAGAATTTTGTCATTGTACAGGCCTGTACTAATTATCCGTGTTTCAATGTTCTTACTGCAGTGGGGAGTCAAGTTGATGGTTTTGTGCAGTAGGCTACTTATAATTGCATTGGAAGCTGGTAACCACTGGCAAAACATATTTCCACATGCTCTTTATACATATTGTAGGCATGTATGGATTATGGATGAAGCAATAGCAGCTTCTCTCAAACATTTGACTGGGCTCTGACAAAATAGTGAAAAATCAGGTCAGAAAAACTTGAGCTCAACTTAACAGAAATGTTATATTTAGTGTATGAATCTAATAGTTGCTGCATCAAACATTGCCAGCTGGATGCTACTGAAAAAAAGACCATTGTATTAAGCAGAAATATTGAGAGTAAGAAAAGAGTGAGGCATTGAACCAAAGATATAGCTACAGATGTAGGATCTTCATTTGATCACTGATTTGTTGAAGAAAAATGTCCTGTACAGCAGGAAATGCAAACGTGTTGTGTATTCAATGTTTAAAAAGGCTTCTAAAGCTTGTAATTTCCACTTCTGAATGTCAGACTTGATTTGCCCTAACGCAAAATGTACCAACCCATAAAAAAATATCCATTATAATCCACATTATAATTCACATTTCCTGTTGCTGCAGGATTATTTTCCGGCTGTAGCAAACTGGCTCAAATTAAGTTCCTACATCTATAACTATTTATTCTTAGAATGTTTTAAGAGCCAGTGAGGCTTAAATTCCGAGAGTGGATCATTTTTTCAGGACAAAGGCCTTTTGTTCCAGATAACACTGAGAGCTGCTGATGCTAGCATAGCCCCTCATATCCTAACTGGAAGATGGAAAGTGATTTGTGTTGGGGTGGAGGACCCCCAATGTTTGGTGCTGTGACACTTTTTATCTTCTTGCACAGGACTGTCAGGATATCAACATGGTTGTTTGTCAGGCTGTTTTTACATGTGGACCTCTTACGACTCGATCCTAACCTAAGAAAATGTGCTGCACTAAATGTTGGTTCAAACCCAGTTTCAAATGCCTTACAGTGTATTACTACTTTGTATCCCATTGTGATCACTCTGCTTTGATATGGACACTTATCAGTGGAAATGTTCTCATACCGAGTCATGAAAATGAAGACATAAGAATCAAGACTTCAAGAATCAAGACTTGGTTTTATTCACTGCATTAATCAAAGTAAAACATTTGGACACTTGACTTAAAACAGATGACCAGTACATCTTGTGTTTTCTTAATTTCATGTTAACCAGACACTTGGTCCAAAGGGATGTCGTCATTAACAGAAACAAGAGTTTCTGATCTCACATATCCCCTCAGAGCTCCAGTGGGATGATCACAGGAATTTCCAACAGGATATGCAAGATTATACTGGTATTATTACAGTCTGTTCACAAGGGTGATATGAGCAGGATAATTTAATCCATGTTCTGTATTCAATTTAATGTACAACTCCCTATCTCTCTCTATTTCTCTCTCTCTCTCTTTCTAGCTCTCTCTCTCTCTATTTCTCTCTCTCTCTCTCTATTTCTCTCTCTCTTTCTAGCTCTCTCTCTCTCTCTCTCTTTCTCTCTCTCTCTCTCTCTCTCTCTCTCTCTCTCTCTCTCTCTCTCTCTCTCTCTCTCTCTCTCTCTCTCTCTCTCTCTCTCTCTCTCTCTCTCTCTCTCTCTCTCTCTCTCTCTCTCTCTAATGCAATCCCTCTTCACCAGTCGTGAATAGTTATCTTCATTCTGACAACTCAGCTTGAATTAAGCTCACCCATTCTCATCAGCATGCCCCCTCTTGACAAGGACATTAAGTGCTATATCCCTTGTATGACAGGTCTTGAGGATTGATTTTTATGCCCTATGAAGGCAGTATCTCTTTCATATCAGACAGGAGCTGATTCCAAAGTTCAATTTTCAGTAACAAGAGATACTGAGAGAAGATCATGTCTCAGACTGGCAGAATCATTCCAGTGCTGTCAAGAAACTTATGGGAATGAAATTGAAATTCTCCCAAACACAAAACTACTCAAAAACTCAAGACATAGACATAGACATTGGACCCAAAAATATAAGAATTTGAGAACTGTGACATCATCCAGACTATTTCTATCATCATTCAACAAGATATACAATTTTCTAAACATCTCCATAAAGATATTTGCTACTAAGGACCGGACCCTCTATACTAACTGTAAAATCATTGGAAAATAAAACACCCATATCACTGCATCACAGCATCAGGGCACCAATTACCTCCAACACTTTACAACTTGTCACCCTGTCACCATACATTTTTCAAACCCTCCTTTCCCCAGTGCAAAATGTATAGCATATGATGTGCTTCATTGACCAACCCCTGTAAAATGTTTATGCAATGTCATGTGAATGGCACACTCATATATTTTTAAATGAGCTAGTTTGAAAACGAGAATCATTAAGGAGATATCCATATTATGCATTCAGGGAAGCAATGCCGAAAATATATAGCCAGACATATGTATGATGGGAAAGATTGATGATAAGACTTGATAGCGGAAGAGCTATACATATTTAAAGATAAAGCCAAACAAATTATATGTTCATGTTGCATGGCATTGAACAGGTTGTATAGACATTATTTTATAAGATAGACTTTCTTTTATAAGAGTTTGCGAAATATATATCTTTACCAGAGGCTTTCGTTTTTCTTGATATAGACAGACACAGGACATGCCAAGCCAATGATAATTTAATATTTCTCTATCAGAACTTTTGCAAGGCTTTGCAACTATAAATTACTACAACCAAATGAGCCAAGGCATCGCTGCCCTGAAACCCTTTCTCCCACAAGCCACTGCGGCCACCTGCAGATGCTCTCACACAATCAGTTCGAACACAGCAAAGATAAATCAACTGCCAAAGATCCATTGATGTCAGGAAAATAAATTGCCCTTGCCTGCGTTTTCAGGGAAAACTAATTTTCCTCACCCCGGTAATAAAGTACACGGTAGTTTGGCCTCGCTGGAAGCTTGCCCATCAGACCCAGAGCTGTGTACCTCATTTGTCTTGACAAATGGATATATTCAATAACAGGCCGCGCTCTTTAACCTGGAGATAGTGTGCAGACTGCTGCTAGGTGCTCTCTATGCTAATAAAAGTACCAATGTCTTGTTTGATTGCTTCCTTCCATCGTCAATTATTTGCCCCTCTCCTTTCCTCTCACCTGGAGTGAAGGTTTGACTGAATGCATGGATGACTTGCCAATTACTCCACATTAATCACAGAGAACCCATCGAACCAATGGGGATATGGAGGCCATTCCGAATGTCTCCTGGAGTAACTTGATTGGCTCCCCACAGTAATTCAATCACCATGCTGCCTTGCAGCAGGAATTCTATAAGAATTTGAAGAATCCTAATAAACACCAAATTAAGGAATAGGCGGTGGGCAGTAGCAAGCTGTCTGCTTTAGCTTTCAAGATGATCTATCTCTGTCGAGGGAGGAACTGTTTTTTACATATTGTGTATATTTATTTATTCTGAACACAGTTCCGTGTGTTGCCAATGCCAATTCTTGCAAATGTTTTCAAAATACTTACTTTTATGGTCGCTAGCTGGACAGACAAATGCTGCCAGGTACTAAACTGTAAACAAATCAAAACTCATTACTATCCATGCTACCATCTCAGCTGATCACGTCTGCCAATCATGCTATCCAGTACCTAACGTAGTAGACAGCTGGTAGACAGCTGGTGACTACAAATATCTATAGGACAAGTAGTGTAAAGCTAATTCAGTCATTAAGGCAGGACAGGACCAACTAATTTCCTTCTAACAAATAAGAAATGCCCCATTATCTTTGCCAATAGTTGGAGTAGGATGATTGCAGAGCCCCCTGCCTCAGACTGCCAGGATGTTCATTTTCTAGCTCACAAACTACATTCCTTTGTTTTATTCATTTTTGTCTCTAAATTTTGTCTCACGTGATCTAATCAGCTATGCTGTGTCCTGCTCCCAGAGATCAACCAAGTGCTATTCACCGAGCATGGGCTGATTCCCTCACCTGTGAGGAGAACCATGCTATTGCAGTGTGAAATAACTAATTACAAATCATTTATAGACTGCAAACTGACTGCAAGAAAGGGAAAGGGGGATACCTAGTCAGTTGTACAACTGAATGCCTTCAACTGAAAAGTGTCTTGGCTAAGCACAAATAGATATAATAGATATAATATTTGACAAAAACATAATCATGTCAAACCTTGCTTATATTTGCATACAATCATGTGTGCCCCATGTATTCCCATGCTTGGGAATAGATTTCCAATTTTACCTGGGGGGCCAAATAAAACCACGCCAGGGCCTGCAGGCCGCCTATTGGCATTTTAGAGTTGAAGGTGCTCCAGGTGCTTGTTTGAGCATCTCTTTTTTTTGTGTGTTTTTTTTTTTGTTACCCCTTTTTCTCCCCAATTTCGTGGTATCCAATTGATTAGTAGCTACTATCTTGTCTCATCGCTACAACTCCCGTACGGGCTCGGGAGAGACGAAGGTTGAAAGTCATGCATCCTCCGATACACAACCTAACCAAGCCGCACTGCTTTTTAACACAGCGTCATCCAAACCTGAAGCCAGCCTGCTCAGTGTCGGAGGAAACACCGTGCACCTGGCAACCTTGGTTAGCGCGCACTGCGTCCGGCTCGCGAACAGGAGTCGCTGGTGCGCGATGAGACAAGGATTTCCCTACCGGCCAAACCCTCCCTAACCCGGACTACGCTAGGCCAATTGTGCATCGCCCCACGGACCTCCCGGTCTCGGCCGGTTACCAGAGTCTCTGGTGGCGCAGCTGGCGTTGCAGTACAGTGCCCTTAACCACTGCGCCACCCGGGAGGCTGTTTGAGCATCTCAAAGACTAAATTCAATGTAGAATCAGTTTGACAAGTGACAAACAGATTATTTTACAATTATAACATCTCAGTGGTGAGAATGCTATTGCCCCTGTCAGGAGCCGAGGCTTTTGCCATAAGGGTAGAGTTCTCGTCTCTGGACCGCACAAGCGTTAGATTGAATTCTGCTAAGGCACTACATCGGTCAGCTACATTGGTGAGTGAACATGGTGGAATCCTTTCGATCCTATACGAGAGAAGTGGGAATACTAAAGTATGGGTTCTACAGTCTCCATCAGAGGCCCAGGCATTTGGCATAGATGGTAATGCTCTCATTTCTGGACTGCAACATTGATATACACATAGTGTATTAAACATGCTCTTTCCATGACATATACTGACCAGGTGAATCCAGGTGAAAGCTATGATCCCTTCTTGATGTCACTTGTTAAATCCACTTCAAGCAATCACAGACATGCACGCACGCACGCACGCACACACACACACACACACACACACACACACACACACACACACACACACACACACACACACACACACACACACACACACACACACACACACACAGACTTTCCATCCATGGAACATTATGTATCTTTCTGGAAACAATACGATATGAAACCATCTTCCATCCACCAAATCAAGGAAGAGAACGAGAACTTGAACTTGACCTTACAGATGACTGGTGGGAGGAGGACATTCTTAGGCTTAGCATTCTTGCATAGAATTAATTTCACCAAGATGAAACTTGGTAAGTTTTTCCCAGACACAAATGATACATGTGACAGATGCTCAGTGTCCACCGCTGACCACACTCATATGTTCTACTCATGCCCTAAGCTGTTGGAGTATTAATCATCCTTTTTTTCTACTCTATCCAAAGTTCTCCATATCGACCTGCAGCCTTCTCCTTTGATAGCTATATTTGGAGATCCAGCTGTGCTCTCAAAAGTAAAGCAGTTGTTTGTTGTAGTGTTTGCTTCACTCACATATTTTATATTTAATTGGAAATCCTCCAAACCAACCACAGTATCATCCTGGTTGAAAGACCTACAGTAATGTATTTTCTTAATTTACAAAAATGAGAGGATGCACTGACAACGTTTTCTTGAGATGACAACCTTTCATTTCATTTTTTGACCACTTACCCTGCATTGATGAGGATTAACAACTTGGGCCAACACGGAGAGGGAGGTATGTGATTTGTTTTTAGATTATTTTCAAATTGTTTGTGCTCTTTCTCTTTTAATTGTTTGTTTCTTGGTTGGTCTTGTTCTAATAAAAACAATAAAGCATTATACAGTTGAAGTTGACATACACCTTATTAACCAAATTGATTTAAACTCAGTTTTTCACAATTCCTGACATTTAATCCTAGAAAGAAATCCATGTTTTAGGTCTGTTCAGATCACCACATTATTTTAATAATGTGAAATGTCAGAATAATACCAGAGGGAATGACTTATTTCAGCTTGTATTTCTTCCATCACATTCCCAGTGGGTCAGAAGTTTACATACACTGAATTAGTATTTGGTAGCGTTGCCTTTAAATAGTTTAACTTGGGTCGAATGTTTCGGGTAGCCTTCCACAAGCTTCCCACAATACGTTGGGTGAATGTTGGCCCATTCCTCTTGACAGAGCTGGTGGAACTGAGTCAGGTTTGTAGGCCTCCTTGCACGCACACGCTTTTTCAGTTCTGCCCACACATTTTCTATATGATTGAGGTCAGGGCTTTGTGATGGCCACTCCAATACCTTGACTTTGTTGTCCTTAAGCCATTTTGCCACAACTTTGGAAGTATGCTTGTGGTCATTGTCCATATGGAAGACCCACACACCCCCAAAACATGATGCTGCCACCCCCGTGCTTCACGGTTGGGATGGTGTTCTTCGGCTTGCAAGCCTCCCCTTTTTCCTCCAAACATAATGATGGTCATTATGGCCAAACAGTTTGATTTTTGTTTCATCATATCAGAGGACATTTCTCCAAAAAGTACGATCTTTGTCCCCATATGCAGTTGCAAACCGTAGTCTGGATTTTTTTATGGCGGTTTTGGAGCAGTGTCTTCTTCCTTGCTGAGCGGCCTTATGTCGACATATAGGACTCGTTTTACTGTGGATATAGATACTTTTGTACCTGTTCCTCCAGCATCTTCACAAAGTCCTTTGCTGTTGTTCTGGGATTGATTTGCACTTTTTTCGCACCAAAGTACCTTCATCTCTAGGAGACAGAATGCGTCTCCTTCCTGAGCAGTATGACGGTTGCGTGGTCCCATGGTGTTTATACGTGCGTACTATTTTTTGTACAGATGAACCTGGTACCTTCAATTATTTGGAAATTGCTCCCAATTTTTTCTGAGGTCTTGGCTGATTTATTTTGATTTTCCCATGATGTCAAGCAAAGAGGCACAGAGTTTGAAGGTAGGCCTTGATATAGGTCCACAGATACACCTCAAATTGACTAAAATTATGTCAATTAGCCTATCAGAAGCTTCTAAAGCCATGACATAATTTTCTGGAATTTTCCAAAATGTTTAAATGAACACTCAACTTAGTGTATGTAAACTTCTGACCCACTGGAATTGTGATACAGTGAATTATAAGTGAAATATTCTTTCCTTATTCAATTGTTGGAAAAATTACTTGTGTCATGCACAAAGTAGATGTCCTAACCGACTTGCCAAACTATAGTTTGTTAACAAGAAATTTGTGGAGTGGTTGAAAAAAAGTTTTAATGACTCCAACCTAAGTGTATGTGAACTTCCGACTTCAACTGTATGTATATTTGCACGTACAGTATGTCAATAATTGCAAATTGTTTCCCCTAAAATGTCCATTGAGAAAAAAAAAAATTGTGAAAATGATTTCACTCAGGCTCTATGGGTTGTTATCTTGTGATTGTATGGTGTGACTAACACATTGGTCACCAATGTCAGCATTATCTCTTTGCCTTAAAACACATCAGCAGGGAAACAGATGAAATTAACCTAAATACAACAGCTTCCTGGCATGGCCTCTTCAACCTCAATATCACTTCCAGGACTGTTTCCACTGTTTATTCTCCCTAATCCAAAAAATGGATGCATCTCATGCCCTGCCACTAACTAATTTCTATATCAGAATGTATTGATCCTTTTCTTGCAGTTGCAGCTATGAATAATTTACAAGACAGTGACAAACAGTCTGCAGTGGCGTCAGATGGATGCACTGCTGGTTGGCTATGGCTGGCGGTGGATAGGGATGGGTTGTACTACCATGTCTATAAACGCAAACACAGCAAACAGGGAGCGAAGGGAAAAATGCATAGTTGTGCTGAAAGTGACGACGTTCAGCCCCTCACAGGCAGCAAATAATTTAATTGCAAGGGATATGTCATTACTTTGTCTGTGGTTTTTCCTCACACACTTTCAAAGACAAGGGAACTAATTGGTTCATTATTCTGAAAGGAGCCCTGTCATCCTTTCCCCATTCTAAAGTCTCCCCAACCCCTGGCTGCCTGTCTGTGTGACCGATAGGCATAAGTAGTGTCATTAGAGTAAGAGAAATGTCTGTCAGGCGGAGATTTAAGGCCCACCTCTTCGATGAACCTCCCCAGGTATCCCATTAGAAACGCATCTCTAAGGCGATGTGTTGACCCAATGAAGTCATGATCAACACGCACAAAGACCTATAATGGCACTCCTCTGATAGTCTGTCCGTCTCAGTGGCAGAAGACAATTTGTGAGTTGTATGCTCTGCCGTGCAGCCGTGCTACAGTACATCGCCTGAATTAAGATTGTTACCTGAGCAATAAGATCGTGTCATGAATTTAAGATAGGAAATACATATCTTTGTAGCTGGATAATGAAGAATCAGTAAGTTATAACCCTTACTTGACACCTGGTTCGAGTAACCTTAAACGTTCAACTAAAATGAGAATCAGAAAGTCGTGAAAAGTTCAACCAACCCTTAATAATTAAGTAGTTGCTAAAAAGCTTCCCTCTTTTATCTGCTGCCTACATTAATGATTGATCCAGTGGTGCAGACAATAGACTGGAGATGCATTATGTCTTGGCAGAAGAAAGTATAGATTTTAGCCAACAGAGTGTCTATTAGATATGGAATATAACACAGACCAGAGACTCCACCACAGGAGGTTGGTGGCACCTTCATTTGATACGAGCCCGTGTGGTAATGGCTGGAGAGGAATCAGTGAAATGGTATCAAATACATCAAACACTTGGTTTCCTTGTGCTTGAAGCCATTCCATTCGCTCCGTTCCAGCCATTATTATTAGCTGCCCTCCCCTCAGCAGCCTCCACTGGACTCTACGTTAACAAAACCCTGATTGCATTCTTGAACTGAAATTTGAGTAAAATATAAACAAGACAAAGAGGTTACAGAAACCCCCCCTAACTTATTGGAACAATATTTTGGCCAGGAAATTTTACTGAGTCTAGTTACAATAAAACTGTCAATACCGAGAATGTATCTTGCTGTATGTTAGCTCCACTTAGCAGTCCATCGTAGTCCTTTCTCTTTGTTCAACCCATCATTTGTTGCATGCCAAACAACACAAAGTTTGGTTCCATGTTTCTTTTTTCCCATCTCTTTGGGTCAAAGGCATGATTTGCAAACCTTTGGAATATTCAGGAAGCCCTCACTGTCATATATGATTAAGTGTCTCTCCCCGAGGTATATTTACATTTAACGTGAGTCAGCGCTTTCCTGATGCACCATCGCCCTGAATGGAGGAAATCAAATGCCATACATCTTTGAGGGACATTAATCAGCCTGTCTAATTTGGTGTGCCCCCCACTGGGACTCTAGAGCCACAGGCTCAGCACTTGCTAATGTCCATGGAAGGTGAGGAAATGTAAACAGTCCTTTTATGGGGCACATCAGATTCAGCATGCCAGGCCTGGGCTGGGCTTTTCAGGAGCTGGATTACTGAACAAAGAAAAAAAGTAATGTTCCCCTAGAGGTGTTACTTTCACTGAGCAATGTGTTTTTGCTTGCTTTCTGCTGTCCTCGGTTTTCTGGCTGCCCTTTAAAAGTAGGAGGAGATTTCAAGTTTGGGTTGTCTGACAAGCGTGTGTGGAAGTGGGATGATGTATCGTGACGAGTCATGTAATAGAGACAAATGGACATTGTCTGAGGGCACCAGTGTGCCTCTCAAGATTTAGGCCACTGGCTGATTCTACACATTGATTTTTATATAATTATCAGCGAAGACAATTATTTCAAATGAACAATGATCAGAATAGGTCTTTATTAGCAAATATGAGCTGTCAGGTCAGACTCATGCACTAAATAGGGTTCATCCACAGATTCACCCACTGAACACCCCCGTGACATTTCATTCTCATCTCTTCACCAGAGTAACCTGTTTCTCTCCTGTGTTCTAGACTGGATAGCAAATGGATGTCTAAACATAGCGTTTCCTGTTTATGAAAACATTACACTATAATACAGGTATAGTGGTTTGGAGTTGAACTGCATTGTATGCTTTGCTAAGGTACTGTTTGAGCTCAGATTTGACAGTCCTGCAGTTTTTCATGTGCATGTAGTGTCTAATGAAACGTGCAGAACCTTAGGGATGCACTTCAAACTGGAGCAAACAAACATTATCATTATACAATGGACAGGACATTTACGTCTGGGGAGGAATTTCTCTGAGGAAGGATTTGAAAAGATGTAGTATTTGCAAACGTAGCACTTTCATTTGCTCCACTTAATATATGCAAATCTGTTATCTCTGAGCAATTTAAGCAAGCACATGATTACACAATGAACTGTTTATATCAATATGTTCCCGGAGCAAATAAAATAGGATATATCTGCATAGAATACATTCCTAGCTGCGTAGTCATACTGGAGGGATTCTATGCGTAGTTGTGTTCCATTTAAAGATTTGCTAGACATTGCATTGTATTTGACAGACAGAAAAACTGCTGACGTCTTACAAACATGAGGTGTGGAGCAACAAAAGCTAAACAAAGACGAGTTTCAGTCAGACACAACATTCTTACTCCAACATAAAACTATATAAGCAAATACATAAAACTTTAAAGCCATTTTGTCTCTGCCAGAAACCTCCCATTAAATGATCCTATTATGTTCCCTGTGTAGGGCCTAATAGGTTTGAGCAGCATTTGGGTTGTTATCTAAATTATGGCCATGTGTCCCTGCATTAAACTCAGGACTAATTTACTTACTCTCCATTCTAATTCACACAGGGTCTCCTGAGAGTAATATAACAGGCCATTAGCTAGCCAAATCACTGCTTGGTATGGGATTGCAACATTTAGTCCAGATGAGGGATGCACTATATCCCCTGTTCAAGTGGGGAATGATGTTCTCCCTCTGCAATAGCTGCCACATAGTGTATTGAGTATTGTGAAAAATAAGACCACAAGAGCAGCGCAGAGCGAGGGGTAAGGGCTTGATTCACAGACGTGTCAGTAAAACTACAACCATGCCAAAACCAATCTGGCCGCCTTCTTCAGGTCAATGACTACTGAAAGCAAATTTATTTTTTCTTCTCTAGTCCTCCACACCGTAGATGGACTAAATAATGATATCTCAGACCTCTTCTTCTGTTATAGTCATGAAGAGAAACACTCTAGAGAACGAGAGATAAAAATACATTTGGTTAAAAATACATTTGAAATATGCAAGCATACGTACCACATTGAACGAAGACCATTATGAACTTATTTTATCTATATTTTGAACTTGAACTTGTTTAATCTATAGCTATCTTGTATCCATGCCAAACAAAGCCAATTTAATTGTTTTATTTTCAGTTCAGTTGAATAGTACTGTTCATCAGAGGTTTTCACCTCTCTCTCTTCTCATTTCGATGCCAATCTATTCTTGGCAGGTGTCTCTAAGCTCGTCCTCTTGCTGAAATACATGTCTGTCAATCATGTTGGCTGATAATGCAAACTCCTGTGAGTCACTTTGAGTATATAGGCTACACTCTTCCAAAAAAGGTTCCTAAAAGGTTCTTCAGCTGTCCCCATAGGATAACCTTTTTTGGTTCCACGGAGAACCCTTTTTGGTTTCATGTAGAACCTTTTTGCTTTCCTTGTAGAATCCTCTGTGGAAAGGGTTCTACATGGAACTTAAAAGGTTTTTACCTGGAACCAAAAAGGGTTCTTCAAAGGGTTCTGCTATGGGGACAACCAAAGAAACATTTTAGGTCCTAGATAGCACCCTTTTTCTAAGAGTGTACAAGTGAACCCCTGAAGCCATCTAAGAGGACACAGTAGATGTCTGTCCCTTTCTGATGCAGTTTTAGATAATAAAGTAAAGTTAGGTTTTCACCAGAGAAGAAGTCGTTGATATAGGCTACAACTGAATTCCTGATAAAGTTTAAAAGGAGACGGTAGAATGGATGTTTGTTCCTCACCAGAGAAGATGTCGTTAAGGTTCTCAAGTTCCTCCTGGACCCTGAGGAGAAGGATGTCCAGTAGGACCTCCTGAAGATGCTCCACCTCCACCCCCATCCTCTCCAATTGGTGTTCACCCATCCTCAGCAGAGCTCGGCCTGGGGAGGGACAGAGCAAGAAGGCAAGAGAGGTGGTGAGGGGAGGCTACTAGAGAAGGAAGCATAATGATGCCAGTCAAATAAGGCTGGGAGCAGGGATTTCAAATGGAATGGATTTCATATTACATGATGAACTTGAATTATGGGTCAAATTCCATTCCTAAATTAACTTGAATTCAAATGCACTTAGCCCACGGTGGGCAAAACTTCTGTCCCAGGATCTAAGCCTTAGGACACAAGGTTTTATTACTCATACAACAGTTGTTTTTCTGCATGTTTTTGACAAGGATTTACTGATGCAACATTACAACAGTACTGACACTGTGAATGAGCTGTGTGGGTTGTAGAGGTCTGACAGTAACTGGGAAGATTAATATTCCATGTCATTATGTGGGGTCCTGGACTCTCTGCAGGCATCCGTTACTTATACAGTACCGGGCTGAAGTAAGCCTGAGATAAAATATCATATATATTCACTTTAAAACAATAAATAATAGCAGTCTGTTAATGATGACTGATGTACATGAGTATACTGAAGGTTGTTTTGTACTAAGGCCAGATTTGTTAAGTAGAAGAGCTACTGAAGATAGCTACCGGATATGTCATGCTTGAAGATGGCCACTTGGAGGACACTCTTTTGGTAGGGGTACTGCTCCTTGACCCAGTCGAACACATCCACCACGGTCCAGAGGGAGACCCTTTTGGGGAGGCTCATTCTGACGTTATTATCTGGGCTGCACTGTATATGTCAGGGAAGGAGAAAGTCAGAAGTATCTAGTATAAATCTGAGACTATGCATCCCTTACTTATATACATTTTTCAAAAAGTGGCAATGACAATTTGAAGTTGATTAATTATGCAATATCTTAGGGGAAAAAGCAGGATACTGCAGTCGTTAATGTTATGAGATGGTTGCTTTTGTATGTCAAATTCATTATAGTACTATTTCCTCAGCCATATCCCTGGGGCTAAGCCAGTAACTTTTATAGAGCTGCATCACCGTTTATTTGGCCTTTACATGCTGTGGGGCACTGTCTTGTTTTTGCCATGTTGGAAATATAGGAATGTTTTACTGATTTAATGAAGAGACTAATCTATGATGTTGGCAGGAACGAGCTCCCATATGAGTAATTACTGGACAGCCAGACGAGACAGTGAGAAACCTTTCATCAAGAGGACAGGAAAAGCAGGAAACCTCTCCGCTTGTATATTAGTAAATATTCCACTTGTCTTTTCCTACTAGTGCTGTCTTTGCTGATAACTTAATTACTACAACTGATATATCGTTGTCTCACCTAGCTATCTTGAGATGAATGCACTAAATGTAAGTTGTTCTGGATGAGAGCATCTGCAAAATGACTAAAATGTAAATGTCCATTTTTACTGCCTATGCAAAGAAAGCTGTAAACACTGTATGAAATGTTGCAGTAGGACCTGTTCCCAAGAACTAGGGGCTGTGGGGTTAGACTTTGACATCTGTACACAAACCACATCACAACATCATGTAACATCAGAGAAACACCTTTATCAGTCTTGCTGCTTTCCAGAAGAATTGCATCACCATCTTCCTGATCAAACCCACATGAAACCACATACTCTGACCCAGTGCATTTCTGACTGGTGTGTGTAATTCAATGTTCTGCGTGATTCAAAGATGAAGTGGAGAGTATTAAATTCCTTTACAATACATCCTGGATGAATCACATGACACTGGAGAGACAAGATCTAAGCGGTGAAAAAGACATCCTGTGCATATTGACCATTACTCCCTACCCCCAAATCTCCCCTTGGGCAGAGAGTTCCATTCTGGTTGTTTTCGCAAACTTTTGGAGACAATGGACCGGAAACAAGGTTTAGAGTAAATGTCACTGAAGTTTAAGACTCATACCGAATCAAATATTACATCAAAGTTTTAGCGTAAAGCGCTGCAGGACTTGAATGTTCTAGGAAAAAGGTTGAACAAACATTGTATGGTGTGTGGAATAAAGACAGAACGAGACAGCAAGATAAAAGGAAGGAAAAGGAGAGGAAGTTGATTAATCTCTCTGAGAGGAGGTCATCATAGTCAAGTGCATAGGTGCACCTTGCTCAGCTAATAAATCAAACTTGCCAAGTAATTTAACAAACCTTCAACAGCTGTTGTTTGCAGGCCTACTCATGTTTTGCTGGACCTGGGTAAACAATAAGTATATATCTTATAGTCAGAAACATGTGCCCAACGTGACAAATACACCACCTTGTGGTGATATACAATACCACAGAACATACTAACTTCCCATATTCTAGTACTCATGGTCATTTCAATGAAATTATACTGTATAATCTTTAAAATTCTACACAGTTATACATTGAATTAATGATATAACTTTATTCCAGGTATGGTTGTAATTTTAATTTCTATTTTGCTGCACACCATACTGTATGCTAGTCAGTACGGTAATAGTAGCCTTTGCCATTCACAGGAAGTGTACTGCACTGAGGGAAATTTGTTGATAAAGACAGACAAAGGGACAGAAAACTGTTGAAACTAATCGGTAGCCTATTATATTGTAACTATGTATTTACTAGTACTACTACTATAAACTCTACTGTAAATGCTACCACGTCGCATTTGTAAGTAAGCCTAGCGCAGGTAAGGCACACTTTTGTAGTCCTTGTTATTTCCTGCCTTCGTATTATTCACTTAACTTATATGCGCTAGACTTGACATTCATGATAGTAAAAGTAACATTAATAGCTAATGTAGTGTTTAATCAAGTACAGTTAATCGTTTTATCGGCAGTCATATCAGCCTCTTACCTGTCCCATTGTGCCCAACCCTTCCTGTCTCTGAGTCAGCCAAGCCAGCGTGCTGCCGTGGTTGTGGGCTGGGGCTGGTTCAGTGCACGGCTGGCTGGAGGAATAACCACTACTCGGGGGCTCCCTCGTGTGGAAGGAACTCTTCCTAAAATGTGATCTTGGATCACAGCCATTATCATCCAAATAAAATCAGATTTCATGCAGAGGGAATAAAGGTATTTCATGACGACCATGCTTCATTTAGGCTATGTATCTACTCGGCTTACAGAGTCATGTTTACAGCACAAGCCCAAAGACATTAACATTAGGCTATTTTATCTCTTTTGAGGGCTTTCAAAAATAATAGTTCATTATTTTTCCTCAGAAATTATAGACCTATCCAGTTGCTATTTTAACATGTAAATCTTGGTGGGGCAAACTAAAAAAGTTTTCAATGCATGCCAGCAAAGCCATTACACAACACAACACTAAACAATACATTAATTGCACTATAACGGTGACAAACGGTGCCCATACACTGTTAGGGCCTACATAAAGCTGTCCCAACAGCAGTCCCAACACCTTACCACCTGGCTATCAGCAGAGCCTTGTCTGGCAGCCAAACAGTTCATTCAGCCTCATTTACTGCATAAAAATAACATAGCTGATATGACAAAAAAATGTTTTTTTTTGTTTGTTTTTTAACTAGGCAAGTCTGTTAAGAACAAATTCTTATTTTCAATGACGGCCTAGGAACAGTAGGTTAACTGCCTGTTCAGGGGCAGAACGTCAGATTTGTGCCTCGTCAGCTCAGGGGTTTGAACATCAGATTTGTGCCTTGTCAGCTCAGGGGTTTGAACTTGCAACTTTCCAGTTACTAGTCCAACATTCTAACCACTAGGCTACCCTGCTGCCCCTATAACTGCTAGGCTACCCTACTGACAATTGAGATGTACAAACTATGGCATGAGGGGACGACGAGCGGGTAAGAGGCAATCCATAATTTCGATTAAGACATTAATGAGCGAGCTTGGACGGACATAGTCAATATAACTATTTGTTCAGCACTTTTGAAATGTACAGAAACAGAATTCAGAACATGGGCTGTTCTTACAGTGTTCTCCCTGTACACCAAGTCAGAACTGTAGGATAAATAAAAGGGGTATATAAGCAGACAATGAAAGTTCTTACAATATTCAATGATTACATTTCTATAAAAGGTTGTGATACAGCCTGGAATTGAACCAGGGTCTGTAGTGACACCTCTAGCACTGAGATGCAGTACCTTAGACTGCTGCACCACTCAAGAGGGGAAAGGGGACCCAATTATTAGGGTGAGGCACATGGGCGATTAACAGCTATTAACACAATATACACTTAGTATTACTTGCTTAGATACAGTATACACATCTCCCTGGCATATTACATCATTTACACAACAGCATAAAATAGATTTTTGGACTCACCTTTTTGTGCTGTGCTCACTTCAACAGGAAGGTGGCCGTTGGTCCTTTGTGGGCAAATTCTGTCATCAAACTTTGTCATCAAAATCTGGAATTCTCTGGATTTATGGTGCTTTCAAAACAACTGGGAACTCTGAAAAAAACAAGGTTGAATCATGATGATGTCAGGGATCTTCAGGTCGGAGCTCTAGAAAGAGGCCCGAGTTTCAGACTTGCAATTCCGAGTTGGGTGACTGTTCAAAACGTATTTTCCCAGTCAGAGCAACAACAAAAAAATCAGAGTTCCCAGTTGTCTTGAACTCACCGAAGTCAGATTTCCTAGTTCTGAGTTAACAGTTGTTTTGAGCGTGGCAGAAGTCATGCTGGATTGACACCATGAACAATGTTGAATGTTTATCCTTGAACAAGAGACCCTTAAACCCAGACTTGGGACCACACACACACTCCACTGAATAGCAGGCTAGTGATTGCTTTGCAATGCTTGCAGTTAGCCACTGATTCCTTCCAAACCACTCATTGTTGAATTTACGATTTCCAACTTGTTGTGTAATCTTTATGTCCAATGGCCGATGAGCACCGATACGTTTTATCTATCATTTCTCTTCATTATTTCTCTTCATATGACAAGGATTTAAAAGGATTTGCCAGTAGATTGTCATCTTGATTCATGATGATTCATGATGATGACTGCTAGCTTGCTAGCTAAGATTTTGAAAGTATGATGTTGACATGATCAGTCCAATTAAAGCTGCTGTAGATATAATGTGATTTGATGTCATATTTATCTGTGGCCAATGACCTTGAGCCTTCTTGGATGGGCACTTCTAATGTAACTATGGCAGCACCCAAATGGCTTGAATTATTATTATTAATTATCTCTACCCTTAGATTTAACGTAGTGTCCCCATGAGTGACAGAACACTGAGACAATCACAGCGCAACTGGAGAACATTACCAACACTTACGCTCCATATTTTCCTCTGGCTGCACCACCACCACAGAAAGGACTGATAGGTTGAAACACCTGCATTTTGAAGCAGCCTTACTCAAGAAAGCAAAAAAGAGACAAAGTTTGTATGCAACTTTAAAAAAACATTGTTTGCAAACTGATAAGGTGACACTTATAAATGCCAAAATAAAATACAGCCCCCAGACTTTTTTTGTTGCCAGAAAGGTGGAGCGCGAAATGACGGGTCGCCACTGGACCTATCTATAATATATGTCGTTTATGAGGAATTCGTATAGGAGGGTAGTTTGGAGCTTGCAACAAAGGCATTTCACTGTTCGTGACATTACCATTTTGAACTAGTATTTATATAAGATCTGTAGAGATGGAATGCACCCTTTCTGTTATGTACCATGCTTAAATGCTCAGAGGAGGGCGTATTTGTTCAAAAATCTGTACAAAAGTTTTACCACGGTACATCATTTATACTGGACGCTGCCCTGCCCCAGGCGTATAAATACAGCAACTAGATACTATATATAGAATGAGGTAAGAATGCATCTAGTCAGAGTTGTCCAGGCAGGGGTATTAGCCGCATCGTAGTCTCCATGCCTACACTACACTTTTAAAAGGGGATTAATTCACCCAAGCATCACAGACTGGCTGGTGCACGGATCTCCACGCTGCGCTTATCTAGCTTCTGGGAGAGCGAAACTTCAGTGAGCTGTTTTATGTTGAAAGGAAACGTTTATTGAGATGCCATTGGGAAAACATGCACCCTTTTTAAATTGAAATTAGAGATGAGACATTTGCATCTGTTATACTTTTTAGTCACAACTTTGACAAGGTGAGTGACAAACTTTTCCAAATGGTGCGTCAATTTGTGTAGTCTAGTTTTGTTACCTGTTATGTGTTCATTTGAAGACATCAACGAAGTGAACCTGAAATGCATTTATCCCCGAAAACCTTTTTACATTCACTTGATTATGTCCATAGATAAATCATGTTCAGTATTTTGGCATCATGACCTTGAAATTGCACTACAAAACGAGACAATTCTGTTTAATGAATTTTGAATTTCCACAAATACAAATTAGATGGCCCCAAATAATGTAGCAATAATATAATTCAGATGCAATTATGGAGACGCTACAGTAGCGTCTCCATAATGATATCTGAATTATATTATGGCCATATTATTTTACACCTGTGCTCTGGTATCCAATGTAACCACAAACAAATGAGTCTGTTCCTTGTTGACTTAATGCCAAGAAAATGCATATCCGAAAGTTTTTGTTTTTATATTTCTCCACTCATGGGTGAAGTGTCCGCGCGTTTAATTAACTGGGAAATGGGTTAATTCCACACGGACGGATGGATACGGGATGTCTCTCTATAAAAGCTCCCGCTCATGTGAGACCTCTGAGACCACACCGCTGAGCTCTGCTGACATCGTGCACTCACTCCACAGAGAGGCCACTCAGCTGTGAGGTACGCGCTGGGCCACTGGACATTTTAATAGTTTTCTCTCCTTTAGATTCGGTCACCATCCGTGTGTGGACGTTCTCAGTGTGTCTAGTCTATGTCTATTCAGAATTTCCTGGTTGGCAGAGAGAAGGCAAACATTACTATGGCATAGTCAAAAATCACAGTGTGGGCTTTTTTGTCACAATGATGGATGGAGGGCTTTATCCTCTCCCTTTGCCTTGAGACTTTATTTTTCATGATAAACAAAGAAGTTCCTCATGGAGATTGGACATGCTCATGTGTTTGTTCCTGTATCTGAGGAGACATCACATGTCTCACTCATTGCCAGGTAGAGCAATACCATGGAAGACGTTTAAAGTAGCTTCCAATTCCAAAGGAAATATGTCTGGAGCCTACCACTGCCCTGCCTCCATGGAAAAACACAGTGGTGTGTGAGAGATGGCAGGATGGCTTCCTGGGCATTGGAAGGGATGTACTTTCTCAGAAGTTTGTATTGGGTGACAATGATCAGCGGTGGTGATCACATACAGGTTTCCTAGCAGCCTGGTTCAGTAATAGCTGTGTCTGCCCGAAAATGTCAACTGACACTCCCGCTGCTTAATGAAAAAGTCCAGATTGAGCTCCTTTTAATGACTTGGTTCAACAGTCCCACATCCGTCTCTGTATTTCACATTATATTCTCTATTACACAGTTAATATTGACCTATTCCCAACTGATGTCCAAACTACACCGTTTTCTCAGGCATAGCATACTGTAAAGGCACTTTAATCCCACATCTAGGAGATTATTTTATATTTTTTACAAGGGTCTAATTTCTTGCCTGCTGCTACAGGTTCATATTGTAAGGGGAGGGGTCCATAGGTCTGCCTGTGCTGTGGCCCAGGAATGTGGGGGAGCATCACTCTCTCTCTCACACAGCTGTTCAGCGAGGAATGTTTACTGTCAGCCATTTTATCTCTTTCTCACTCATAGACCACAGTCAGATTTATGGCACTAGATGGCAGCACAGGAGGTTTTGGATCCTCTATATACTTGTCATGGATTAATATAATTCAATCCATGCCACTTGCATTATGTTAGAGGCTCTGCTGTTTGCTTTAAAGAGAAAAGTTACGAGTTTGGTTTTGTATTCCATGCTGAGAAGATAAGGTAATAGATCGGTAAGAATACTTGTGGAGCTTTGCCCTCTTGAATAATGTGTAGTAGTCTGAGAGACAGGGATACAGCGCTTGACCTATGACCCTACCTCCACACTTCAACTTCAAATTAATAATGAATGCCTCAATACTGACAGGCAGCAACATTAGTGGTCTGGGGATGATTTAAAACAGGATTTGAAATTGACACTCAGTCATGCCTCATAAGAAACAGATCAGATAGACGTAATATTATAAAAAAAGACTGGGGAGAGATGCAGCTTGATGGAATGGGGGGGGGGGTGCTTTGCATTATATTTTGGGCTGTAATTATATGTGCCATAACAAATGTGCTTTAACAAATACTTACATGCATATACAGAACTCATATTGTTGTCTTTGTAAGAATATGTTGAAGATAAATACACAATGCAGAGACAAGAGTAGAACTAACGATCAATGGAAATTAGGTTTTATTCTGTAATAGGGAATTATTGATCAATGGTTCAGAGACATGGGAGGAATGAATATGTCTTCTGAAATAGGATACTTGTTATTTGGTCATGGGCAGGTTTTATTGCAAGGAATTCTAATTGGTCAACCACAGGCTAGGACTGTGTTATAAAACTACATGCTGTTCCTTTGTCCTGTGGAGAGAGATTCACTGGAGAGAACCACAGGAGAGAATCACTGTGAGAGCATCACCAAGGACAGGGGAGAATGACCATTAATTCCCCATATGATTTGTCCTCTTTGAATAAACCTATTTTCCTCCTGTAAGGGTTTTCCTGTGGTGTAGGGGACCAAAATGCAGTGTGGTGGTTATTCATGTTCTTTAATAAAGGAACTAGACATGAAATAACAAAACAATAAATGTGCAAAAACCTAAACAGTCCTATCTGGTGCAAACACAGAGACAGGAACAATCACCCACAAACACACAGTGAAACCCAGGCTACCTAAGTATGATTCTCAATCAGAGACAACTAATGACACCTGCCTCTGATTGAGAACCATACTAGGCCGAAACATATAAATACCCAAAACCTAGAAAAACAAACATAGACTGCCCACCCAACTCACGCCCTGACCATACTAAATAAATACAAAACAAAGGAAATAAAGGTCAGAACGTGACACCTCCCCCTGATTTGCTTTAGAGTTTGTGTTATTGAAGAATAACATACATTGCTAGCATCTTACATATTGCTTTGGTTACATGAAAATAATCTGTTTTGTCCTCCCTACAGTTCCTGAATGGAGAATAAGGCCATGTACCTGAGTACATACGAAGAGAGGGAGAACGGATCCTTCTATGAGGAGGGCTACGATGGCAGAAACCTATCAAAGCTCAACCTGTGTGAAGACGGTAAAGAAGCCATTTCCCTCTTGTCCTGTATAAATCCTTGCCCCTTGACCTTTCACACGTTTGCCCAGGGGTTTATAATCACCCTCACACATTCACACACACAGCATACTATCAGCACGTAGTGCTTTTTTCACCACTCGCTGGTTAAGGGAAATCTGTAGACCCCAGGAGTCAGATTTCCCTTTTCCTTTTTCCTTATATGTGCAGTTACAAGCATACCTCTAACAAGGCCATGACCAAATCGGCTCAAATCGTCTTTGAATTCTGCCATAGATGTAAGAACTCATTTTGTGCCTCCATATGTGATGTGCTCATATTTCAACTCATGGAGTGATGCAAGCAGAGTCCCTTTGACCCTACGTGGTCATGGCCTTTTTAGAGGATATGCGTGTAACTGCCAAGGTAGGACATCTGAATATAGGAAGTCTGCCGAGTTCTCTCACTCAGTGAGCGGTCAATAAACACTAAGTGCTGATAGTATGTTGTGTGTGTGAGTGTGTGAGGGTCTTGGGCTTGGTCAGGTGCAGTTGAACAAATCAACTATACAGTGTTCACAAGTTAGGACCTCCGGCATGCCACGCTGGTGGGAAATGCTTATCCAGCCTTAACAGTGAATTGGTACAAATTCAGTTGGCTTTTACTTGTCCAACTCAACTATTCTGTCCCTAAACTGCCAAGCATACTCACTGTAAACATTCAAGGATCCTGTTGCCATCACAAAACCTATTTTAAAAAAAGCCCGGCTGAACATGCAGCCACATAATGCCACATTTACTTGTGTTCTTTGGTGTTGTGTCCAATGTATTACAGCGCCTATGTCTTAATGTTACAGGAATTTTTAAAAGTAGAAGTTCTGTTCTGCTCCATCTCTATATATATTCATTCTCTCATTGCCTGATATCAGCTTGTGTTTAGACTTTATTGACCCCTACGAATGTCTAAGATAAGTAAATATTGTAATGTATATGGTAATGGGATATATGATATACATGATGCCATACAAAGCACCAGCGTTTTTCTGTGGAAGGTTTTTTACATTAAATCTTTTTCACAGGAAAACTAGTGTGATTTAGTAAGCAGACAAAAAATGTCAAATTACCCACCCTTTATGTGACATAACTTCCAAAATGGAAATGTGTGCTTTAAGTCTTGCACTTTCACATTTTTTCACACTAACATTTGCATCCTGTAGCACAAACTCAAAAAAGTTCTGGGACAATGTAAAGTCCATGGAGAGCACCTCCTCCCAGCTGCCCACTGCACTGAGGCTAAGAAACACTGTCATCCACTATAAATCCACTATAATTGAGAATTTCAATAAGCATTTTTCTACGGCTGGCCATGAATTCCACCTGGCTACCCCTACCCCGGTCAACAGCCTTGCACTCCCCACAGCAACTTGCCCAAGCCTTCCCATTTCTCCTTCACCCAAATCCAGATAGCTGATGTTCTGAAAGAGCTGCAAAATCTGGACCCCTACAAATCAGCCAGGCTAGACAATCTGGACCCTCTCTATCTAAAATTATCTGCTGGAATTGTTGCAACCTCTATTACTATGCTGTTCAACCTCTCTTTCATATCGTCTGAGATTCCCAAATATTGGAAAGCAGCCGCGGTCATCCCCCTTTGAAAAGACACTCTAGACCCAAACTGCTACAGACCTATATCTATCCTACCCTGCCTTTCTAAGGTCTTCGAAAGCCAAGTTAACAAACAGATCACCGACCATTTCGAATTCCACCGTACCTTCTCCGCTATTCAATCTGGTTTCAGAGTTGGTCATGGGTGCATCTCAGCAACGCTCAAGGTCCTAAACGATATCATAACTGCCAACGATAAGAGACAATACTGTGCAGCCGTATTCAACGACGTGGCCAAGGCTTTCGACTCTGTCAATCATCACATTGTTATCGGCAGACTCAATAGCCTTGGTTTCTCAAATGATTGCCTCGCTTGAATCACCAACTACTTCTCTGATAGAGTTCAGTGTGTTAAATCGGAGGGCCTGTTGTCCAGACCTCTGGCAGTCTCTATGGGGGTGCCACAGGGTTCAATTCTCGGGCCGACTCTTTTCTCTGTATGCATCAATGGTGTTGCTCTTGCTGCTGGTGATTCTCTGATCCACCTCTACACAGATGACACCATTCTGTATACTTCTGGCCCCTCCTTGGACACTGTGTTAACTAACCTCCAGACGAGCTTCAATGCCATACAACTCTCCTTCTGTGGCCTCCAACTGCTCTTAAATGCTAGTAAAACTAAATGCATGCTCTTCAACCGATCGCTGCCCGCACCTGCCCGCCCGTCCAGCACCACTGCTCTGGACGGTTCTTCCTTAGAATATGTGGACAACTACAAATGCCTAGGTGTCTGGTTAGACTGTAAACTCTCCTTCCAGACTCACATTAAGAATCCCCAATCCAAAATTAAATCTAGAATTGGCTTCCTATTTTACAACAAAGCATCCTTCACTCATGCTGCCAAACATACCCTCGTAAAACTGACGATCCTACCGGTCTTCGACTTCGGCGATGTCATTTACAAAATAGCCTCCAACACTCTAGTCAACAAATTGGATGCAGTCTATCACAGTGCCATCCATTTTGTCACCAAAGCCCCATATACTACCCACCACTGCGACCTGTATGCTCTTGTTGCCTGGCCCTCACTTCATACTCGTCACCAAACCCACTGGCTCCAGGTCATCTATAAGTCTTTGCTATGTAAAGCCCCGCCTTATCTCAGTTCACTGGTCACCATAGCAGCACCCACCCGTAGCATGCGCTCCAGCAGGTATATCTCACTGGTCACCCGCAAGGCCAATTCCTCCTTTCGCCGCCTTTCCTTACAGTTCTCTGCTGCCAACGACTGGAACGAACTGCAAAAATCACTGAAGCTGGAGACACATATCTCCCTCACTAGCTTTAAGCACCAGCTGTCAGAGCAGCTCACAGATCACTGCACCTGTACATAGCCAATCTGTAAATAGCCCATCCAACTACCTCATCCCCATACTGTATTTATTAATTTATCTTGCTCCTTTGCACCCCAGTATATCTACTTGCACACTCATCTTTTGCACATCTACCATTCCAGTGTTTAATTGCTATATTGTAATTACTTCGCCACCATGGCTTATTTATTGCCTTACCTCCCTTATCTTACCTTATTTGCACACACTGTATATAGACTTTTTCAAATGTATTATTGACTGTATGTTTGTTTATTCCATGTGTAACTCTGTGTTGTTGTATGTGTCGAACTGCTTTGATTTATCTTGGCCAGGTCACAGTTGTAAATGAGAACTTGTTCTCAACTGGCCTACCTGGTTAAATAAAGGTGAAATATATATATATTTTTTTAACATTTAAAAAGGCACGTTAACAAACAAATGCTTAGTATTTGTATCATTGAGGTCTACGTTTGCACTGCTTAAATATGTAATGACCTCTACATTTCTATACATTCCATATATTTGAACAGTTTAAACAGCTCTGTTTTCTTTAGCCTTAAGAATATCATGTACTTCTGCTAGAGCGGCCCTTCTGCAAGGTTGTTGTTCACACAGAATCCCAGCAACCACAGCATATGTGCAGCACAGATCCATTGCATGTCTCTATGGACATGACATCACCTGTATTGGTACAATTGAAACCACCATACTGTAGGGCTGCAGAGCAGGCTCAAGACTGTTTATGGAAAATCGGTTGAGGGCCTTCTCTTCTAAAGACGTCTCCTCTGTGACTTCAGGGCTATATGCTCCACAGAGAGAAAGAGAGACAAGGAAGGATTGGGGGGACTACTCATTTTTAGTCTTGTGGCTCGGATTGCTTGCCAGGAGAACATAAAATGAAAGTGTGGAAAACTTTCCCCTTGGTCTCTCTCAGGGCTGTCTCCTCGAAATAAGACAATGTGCTTCATGACCTAATAGCATTAGACACTTTGGAATTTATATCAGATTCCTATTGGACTGAGATCTTCTTAGCCTGAAGAATGATGTCTTCTGTCACCCTACTTCTGGGCCTATTTGACCAGCAACAACAGTTTAATCCAAATAGCTTCCTCACAAGCACATGACACATACAAAAACTCCCAACTAGAATGCCATGATGACAGTTTTATGTTCGACCTGGACATTGTGTTAAGGGGTTAAATTACCGACTGTAGCTATTATTGCTCTGTATCTGTGTGGCAGCCCTGTGATGTACAGTATGGTGCAGCGGTGACCAATAGATCTCAGGCCAAATGCCAGACATGCAGACTTTGTTTTGACTCTCATGCTGACTACAATATCAGCCCAGTGAAGAATCAAGGATGCCAACTCGCTACGTCAGTACTAATGGAACAATAATAGAATCATTTGGGGGGATTTTTAGCACTCATAAAGTCTATGTTATGAGAGATGGCCGCAACAATGCAACAAGTCATTCAGTTGACAGTCAGGCATGCATTTTTATGTAGGACCTTTTCATCACTGCATAAGAATATTATCCTCATGACATTTTATCCTCATTTCATACAGCTTCTTTTATCCTCATGGCCCCTCAATTCATACCCCCTCTAAGAGCCCTTGTATCCATCTTTGTCTTCCAATTCTAAAGAGATGTTTTCTTTTCAGCTGTTTCTGCCAAGAGGAGAAGAAAGCCAGACAATTGCTGCAGCCACCTGAACTCCCTGTCTGCCATCAAGTATGCCATCGTGTCTCTATACATCTTGGTACTGCTGAGCATCTTTGGCCTTTGTTTAGCAGGTAAGTCAAGTCACTTGAGTTACAAAGCATGTCATTGCCAAGCTGTCTATCTAAGGGTTTATATACACAAACCAAATCAGCTCTATCTGGCTGGTTGAGTGAAATACGATAAATACCTTATTGGACACTGTCAGTGTTATTCCAGTTCCCAAGAGGTGGATATATTATGCTATTCTTTACATTTCTCTCTATGGGATCAAATGTGATTGAGCTCAACGACATACACTGTCTGAAGCGGGTATTCTGGTCGACTTGAAGTGAAAAACAGAATGAGTTGAGATGTGTTCAGTCCTTAAGTTCTTCAACTGAAATGTCAAATTGTTAGTGCATCTGGTTTCACTTGAGAACTCTGGTCTTCAGCCGTTTGCAACGAATGACATCAGTGATCCCACAAGATTATGAATGAATGGGAAAACCTATGGCTACTGACACATTTTAAACAGTTAGTCTGTCTCAGGAAACACGTAAGGATTGTGCTTTGCAATTGTACTTCACTTTAAACATAAGTGACTGCCTATTTCAGTTTATGGATTAAGAGACATTTTTGTTTTTTTGAGAAATTTGAGAAAAGCCATTTCTTTGTACATTTGGAGAGTGTAGCTTGAGACCAATGAAAGCAGTAGGAAAATCAGCTTTTAGTCAAATCAAACAGACTGTAGCTTTGATTGTCGACAGGCTGTCTGCCCAAACAATGGCAATGGCAAAAGCCTATAGCGTAGTTGTAACATTCTTGGAACGATACATTTTTCTTAAGTAACCAACCTTGACATGTGACTAAGGTTACCTGAGACATACTGTAATCCTCATATTTAAAAGTTATGGTGCTGAAAGATGGCTACAATTCCCTATGGTATTTCTCAGTCATGTACCTGCCTCAGTGCATTACTTATGTGACATTGTGGAGAGAGAGGCCATGTGGATGGATTTGGCATGCAGAGACTGACAGGAACCTGTTTCCAATACTCCACTGCCCCTGGAGGGACTCCGCCATGGCCATCTTGGCTCTCACAAGGTCCGTGTGTGTGTGTGTTGTGTGTTGTGGTTGAGGAGAAACTGGACTCCCATCAACACGTTCGAGAGAGCTCGCCCACGGTGCTGCCTGGCGGCTGAGGCCCTTCCTTCCCACTCCTGAAAGTTGTGTCGTCAGGTAATGCAGTGCTGCAAGGTCTGTAGCCAACCCTGAGAAACAGTCATCAATCAGTCGTGACAGAGCTGTGCCTAGAGCCTCTCCCCCTCAGCTCCAGGTCTGGGTCTTTGTGTCTGGGGAGGGATGTCTATAATGTGACTTGCCGGGTTAGAATCTATGCCCTGGTGACCTTTGGTGTATCAGACCTGGGAAACACCTTGGCGTTTTAGTTAGATGTGAGCAGCAGGACTAACATAAAGGGAAGTGATGTGGAGTCAATGTTTTGACAGGACTTTCAAAACGAATAACCATTCTGGTTATCGTTGTGTATCGCTGGCTGTGTGATACACGGCCATAATACATTTAAAGCTAGAATCCTTAAAGCTGAAACACACATGTTCGTTTGGGATATTACAACAAAGAAGTTACTGCAAACCAATGGCGTTCGGGGCCATTTAAGATGGAGGGAGGATGATAAATGTTTTATGAGTATAGCTTTTTTTCTATTACAGCATATTGGATGACTGATTGGGATGACTCCATTCACCCAGTTGAATGTCACATCGATAGGTTTAGGTTACTACATGATACAAACATTTTCCCTAAAGCCATCATGAGGTTGCTACAATCTAGCCTATGAATGAAAGTTTACAATGTAGGTGCAAACATGTCGAGAGAAAGATTTGAGGTGACAGACAGTG
Organism: Oncorhynchus keta; assembly: GCF_023373465.1. NCBI lineage: Eukaryota > Metazoa > Chordata > Actinopteri > Salmoniformes > Salmonidae > Oncorhynchus > Oncorhynchus keta. Next base: position 63,022,853 of record NC_068439.1, on the reverse strand, counting down.
ACACATGGACAGAGTGACACATTCAATTATGCCTTACACACTCTTGCCTGCATCTAGCTGTTCTAGGGTGTAATCATTAGTCCAACAGTTGCAAAAGTGAGTTTCTATTGGACAAATTCAGGAATGTTTATCCCCGTTTTGTTTCATTTGCATCCGTTCAAAAAAATCGGCGGAATGAATATACTCCTGATCACTTTCATAGGCACATATAAAGAGCTCATTGTACATATAATTCCTTCTCACATCTATGCGCTCTCCTCCTCTCACCTTTTCCCTTTGCTTATGGACTTCAGTGCACAACACATCACCTGTCTGTGACCAGGCAAAAAAAAACTTTCCAAGCCAAAACTTCATAAATGCTACACACAGCCTACATTGTTGTCACCATATTAGCTAAAGTAACATCAACGTCAACATAGCTAATAGAACTAACACATTAGTAAACCTGCTAAGATCATGCAGTGCAGTGTACAGCTAGTAAGCAGTTTAGCCGTTACTTCAGAGGGCCCCGGTGGAAAAACTAAAAGCTTACCTTGACTTGGAAGAGTTCCAGTGTTGGATAGTCATAACCAGATAGCTAACATAGCATCCCTCTGTTTGAGCTGGGTGTTTGAGTAGGCTAAACTAGCTAGCTGCATTTGTTAGTTAAATAAGTTAAAGTTAATTTTTTAAAACTAAATCTCTCCCTCTCTCTCTCGCTCCTCCATTTTTAAAGAAATTCATTTGTTCAAAACTTTTCAACTATTGTCTTTCTCTCTCTTTGAGTCAACAACTCACCACATTTTATGTACTGCGGTGCTAGCTCGCTGTAGCTTATGCTTTCAGTACTAGATTAATTCTCTGATCCTTTAATTGGGTGGACAACATGTCAGTTCATGCTGCAAGAGCTCTGATAGGTTGGAGAATGTTCTCCGGAAGTTGTCATAATTACTGTGTACGTCTATGGAAAGGGGTGAGAACCATGAGTCTCCTAGGTTTTGTATTGAAGTCTATGTACCCAGAGGTGGACGGAAGCTAGTTGTCCTCTGGCTACACCATGGTACTATCCTACAGAGTACAGTTGAGGCTACTGTAGACCTTCATTGCAAAACAGTGGGTTTTAATAAATTATTTGGTGGCATATGAATATATTTTGTATAGTTTAATCTAAAAAGGATAACTTTTTAAATGTTTCACTATTTTTATGAAATTTACTGAGGAGGATGGTTCTCTCCTTCCTCCTCTGAGGAGCCAACCACTGCTGCAAACAGCAAACACAGTTGTCTCTCCTTGGACATCATTGCATGATGTCAGTGGTGATTTTAGCATGTAAATCTTGGTGTGGGATGCATGCCAGCAAAGCCACTACACAACACAACCCTAAGCAATACATGAATTGCACTATAACGATGACAAATGGTGCCCAAAAACTGTTAGGGCCTACATAAAGCTGTCCCAACAGCAGAGTCCCAACGGCAGTTCCAACACCTTACCACTGCTACACCCGCCTATCAGTGGAGCCTTGTCTTGCAGTGATACAACTCATTCAGAGTCATTTACTGCCTTTAAAAAAAAACATGGCTGATATGGCTGTTGTTTCTACTGACAATTGAGATGTACAAACTATGGCATAAGGGGACAACGAGCGGATAAGAGGCAATCTGTCATTTTGATTAAGACATTAATGTGTGAGCGACTTCGGACGTAGTCAATATAACTACTTGTTCAGCACTTTGAAATGTACAGCAACAGAATTCAGAACATGGGCCGTTCTTACAGCGTACTCCCTGTACACCAAGTCAGAACCATAGGATAAATAAAGGTTGGCATATAAGAAGACAATGACAGCTCTTACAATATTCAATGATTACATTTCTCTAAAAGGTTATAGGCTACATGTGCAGCAACACCGAGTCAGAACAGCAACGTTAGAAAATAGACCAAATTGTTAGGGTGAGGCACATTGAACACTGTTTGGGTCACATTGAACACCATTTGGGTCAAAAAAGATACACGTCACAGAACACTATTTGACGTGTTAAACAAGGTTTTAATTTGACACGTCAAATAACAGAATTCTATTACAGAATGTTGTTTGTGTGTAAGGAACGTCACTGGGAGACGAGAAGCAAGTACAGGGAGTGAACATTTAATGGATAATAGACAAGAAACAAACAAGAACAGCATCTGGACAGGGGAAAACACAGCAACATCAATGCTGACACAGGGAACAAACTGAGGAGCAGATGGATATAGAGGGGCAATCAACAAAGTAAAGAACTCCAGGTGAACCCAAAGAGTGCTGATGCACGTAATGATGGTGACAGGTGTGCGTAATGAAGGGCAGCCTGGCGCCCTCGAGCACCAGAGAGGGGAAGCGGGAGCAGGCGTGACAGTGTGCTGAATTTGCACATGCAAGCAAGCGCCACCACTACTATCAGTAGCACTGTCAAACCTGTATAAAAAAAGTGTTTTAAAAACCACACACCATACAATACCGCGTTGGTGAAAATTGACCAAATTATTAGGGTGAGGCATATGGGCTACTAATAGCTTTCTACACAACGTACACTTCGTATTACTTTCTTAGCTACAGTATACATATCTCCCTAGCATATTACATCATTTATGCAGAAGCATACAAAACATTTTTGGACTGACCTTGTGATCTGCTCACTGAAACAGGAAGGTGATTCGATGGTCCTTTGTGGGAAAATTTTGTCATCAAAGTCTGGTATTCTCTTGATTTATGTTGGGAACTCTGAAAAAAAGCACACAGCCACTCCATTGAATAGCAGGCTAGTGGTTTCCTTGCAATGCTTGCAGTTAGCCACTGATTCCTTCCAAACGACTCATTGTTGAATTTGCGATTTCCAACTTGTTGTGTAATCTTTATGTTCAATGGTCGATGAGCACCGATATGTTTTATCTATAATTTCTCTTCATTATTTCTCTTCATATGACAAGGAAGGATTTGCCAGTAGATTGGCGACTTGATTCATGATGATGACTGCTAGCTAAGACTTTGAAAGACTTTGAAAGCTACTGTACATATAACGTGATTTGACGTCATTTTATCTGTGGACAATGACCTTGAGCCTTCTTGGAAGGGCACTTGTAATATAACTCTATGGCAGGACCCAAAGTGCTTACATTGTCTACCCTTACTAAGGCCTCAAGCTTGGCGATGACATAGTGTCCCCATGAGTGACAGAACATTGAGCCAATCACAGCGCAATGCTCCTATTTTCTGCTGGTTCGTCCCACCACCACAAAAAGCACTGAACTAGGCTGAAACACCTGCATTTTCCAGCTGCCTTACTCAAAAAAATAATATTTCAAAAAAATTGTATGCGGCTTTATTAACTAAATTATATTTATTCTTTATATTGTTTGCAAACTGATATGTGACACGTATAATGCTAAAATAGCATGCAAAACAGGCAAGTCCACTCCCAAAAGTATATATATATATATATATATACATACAGTATATGTGTATTTTTTGATAAAAATCTGGGGCTCTGCCCCACCAGCCCTGAATGACAGGTCCCCACTGCACGCTCTATAGAACAGCAAAATATGTACTTCAAAAAATTATTGGATGCTCCTTTTTTCCATTTTCATCAACAAAACAAAAACAATAACAAAGCCACTGGAGGCAAACAGTGGCACTGTTTCCCCAAATGCGGATTCTTACTTTAAATCCAATTTAGAATTATACTGTTGTTGCCTAGAATGATTTGGATAATTCTAGAGCATCTGAAAGGAATCAGGCTCTTGGTATCCATGGCTGAGAAATGATATCCTAGTGACCAATGTAAGATGAATAAAGTAATATTTCACTGATTCTAGCTCTATAACCCAGAGAAAACATGCAGTGTTGGACACCTCAGCATTATTAGTAATGAGGGAAGTTCCCAGACACAGACTTAAGCCCTGTTGGGTTGGTGAACAGCGGGAATCTAGATGATTAACTCTTTGTGTAATCTCTACGGAATTTCACACATGCCTTTCCAACTCTTCCCATCAGGACCATAATAACTGAAGTTCTGTGGGTGGATATAGGTCTAGGCAAAGCCAAGGCATTACTGGAGCCAACATGCAATACCATTGACACAATTTGAAAAGGAAGACGAAATCATGGGAGACAAACACTGTCGTGGAGGTATTTAGAAATGTATGGTTTAGCATAAAGCTAATTTAAAAAGCAATCAAACAGAGCTTTCAAATAGTCCTTCTGAAATGAAATGTGGATCATTAGAGAGGATGAATGAGACTAACATAACATAATGACTGCTGTGGAGGGGGACATTTCACAGGAACCCTGCCAAGTTTCCAGTGTGAACCAACACCCATCCATTTTTTTATCCACATTTGCTTTTCATTTGTGTTCATTTGAATATTTATGAGGTTTCCCTATATGACCTGGGCAGGGCTCTGCTTCAACCTCCTAGCCAGCACATTAAATATCCAGGCCTGACATCTTAACCTTTAATCCATGCTTTTAGATAGATAAGAGAGAGGGGTTATATCACTCCATATTTCAAGTCATTCCGATGTACTCGCTGACCCATGCTGAGAGATCACAGCCCTGTAAGGTCGGAGAAGGCACGGCATGAATACAAATCTGAACCCTGTGCTCCCGTATCAAAGGATGTTCTCAAACTTTCCATAGACCGACTGTATGTACACCTCTGACTCAGAATGGCTGTTGCAGCTGTTAAACAGTTGAACAGTTTACATACAATCAAAGTCATCTGCTACTTAGTAGCATTAGTATAACTACATATTACTCTGACAATCACAATAACTATCACCCTACTTCTCAGGAATTGAGATGGGATGGAAGAGCTGAGGACAGTAAGGAGGGAACAATGGAGAGAACAGAGAAAATAGAGATACAACAGTTAGATTAGCCTACATCTCAGAAGCTGAGCAGAACAGTGAATAAAAATCAAAGCACTCTATGTTTTATGGCTACTCGGCACATGATGTTGAGAGTGTATAAGAAGTGAGTTACCCAGCTAGTGTTTAGTTTCCAGTTCAAAATGAACTCCCAGTGGGAACTCCCTGATTATGTCTGGCTCTCTCAGCTGCCTGATAGGGCTTAACAGTGTTTCAGAGAGTGTTCCAGTGAGTTTAACAAACTTTGGGATCCTTGCACTCAGTTATATAAATGCTGCTGTGTGCATGGAAAGCAATTGCACTTTTAATCCTCCATGTTTATGAGTACAATTCACTGACTTGTTTGGCTAATGTTCCTAGATGTGAAGGAACCGGTGCAGTGAAGAGGAAAAAAATCTGCAAAAGATAAAAATGTCAACCCAAAAGGAGTATGTCATTGAGAACATTTAAAAAATATATTTTTTTATCACTGTGCTCATTCCCACTGTCAATAACTAATAGTGAAGAGAGGCAGGTCCCTATTCTAGGTACATAACTAATGTGTCCTTTTTTGAATCAGAATTTACTACTATTTCTATTTCAATAGCAAAACAAATTGCAGCTGCTTTAAAAGAAATTGCTACAGGAGTCTGTATAAATGGACCCTATGACTCATAATCAAGTGGTGCCTAGTTAATCAACAAGCTATGTGAGCTATAACCCCTTTACAGTTGGTGGATGTTTCAAAACATGAAAACACCAGGATTTGCTGGAAACCAAAGTGGTTTATGGGTAATAAAATAACCACTCCCTGAACCTTTTCCTGCATAGTCCTGTTCCAAATGCCTTCAGGTCATCTCTACAAACAATATTAAACAAACCAGAGAAACCTGTTCATTGTTTTAAAGGCCGACTAGTAGCCTAGTCACAATGGACTTGGACACATACTGTACACACTATAACGGTCATGATACATTAATTTCCAATGTATTTGAATGTACAGTTTGTTGACTAATTTGAATGCATACAGAATATATATATATATATATATACAGTATATTTGTGTTTTATTTCACCAGGTAGGCCAGTTGAGAACAAGTTCTCATTTACAACTGCGACCTGGCCAAGATAAAGCAAGGCAGTGAGACAAAAACGACGACACAGAGTTACACATAAACAAACGTACAGTCAATAACACAATAGAAAAGAAAAATAGAAAAAAATCTATGTACAGTGTGTGCAAATGTAGAAGAGTAGGGAGGTAAGCAATAAATAGGCCATAGAGGTGAAATAATTACAATTTCGCATTAATACTGGAGTGATAAATGTGCAGATGAGGATGTGCAAATAGAGATATTGAGTTGCAAAAGATCAAGAGGGTAAGTAATAATATGGGTATGAGGTAGTTGGGTGTGCTATTTACAGATTGGCCGTGTACAGGTACAGTAAGCTGCTCTGACAGCTGATGCTTAAATTTAGAGAGGGAGATATAAGACTCCAGTTTCAGTGATTTTTGCAATTCGTTCCAGTCATTGGCAGCAGAGAACTGGAAGGAAAGGTAGCCAAAGGAAGTGTTGGTTTTGGGGATGACCAGTGCAATATACCTGCTGGTGTGTGTGCTACGGGTGGGTGTTGTTATGTTGACCAGTGAGCTGAGATAAAGTGGGGATTTACCTAGCAAAGGCTTATAGATGACCTGGACGGATATGTAGTGAGGGACAGCCAACGAGAGCATACAGGTCGCAGTGGTGGGTAGTATATGGGGCTTTGGTGACAAAACGGATGGCACTGTGATAGACAACATCCAGGTTGTTGAGTACAGTGTTGGGGGCTATTTTGTAAATTACATCGCCGAAGTCAAGGATCTGTAGGACAGTCAGTTTTACGAGGATATGTTTGGCAGCATGAGTGAAGGATGCTTTGTTTGCGAAATAGGAAGCCGATTCTAGATTTATTTTGGATTGGATATGCTTAATGTGAGTCTGGAAGGAGAGTTTACAGTCTAACCAGACACCTAGGTATTTGTAGTTGTCCACATATTCTAGGTCAGGACCGTCCAGAGTAGTGATGCTCGTCGGGTGGAAGGTTGCGGGCAGCGATCGGCACCTAGTTTTACTAACATTTAAAGCAGTTGGAGGCCACGGAAGGAGTGTTGTATGGCATTGAAGCTCATTTGGAGGTTTGCTAACACATTGTCCAAAGAAGGGCCAGATGTATACAGAATGGTTTCGTCTGTGTAGAGATGGATCAGAGAATCACCAGCAGCAAGAGCAACATCATTGATGTATAGAGAGAAAAGAGTCGGCCCGAGAATTGAACCCTGTGGCACCCCCATAGAGACCGCCAGAAGTCTGGACAACAGGCCCAACGATTTGATACACTGAACTCTACCTGAGAAGTAGTTGGTGAATGCGGTGATTGAGTCGAAAGCCTTGACCAGGTTGATGAAGATGGCTGCATAGTACTGTCTTTTATCGATGGCGGTTATGACATCGTTTAGGACCTTGAGTGTGGCTGAGGTGCACCCATGACCAGCTCGGAATCCAGATTTCATAGTGGAGAAGGTACGGTGGGATTTGAAATGGTCGGTGATCTGTTTGTTAACTTGGCTTTCGAAGATTTTAGGAGGCAGGGCAGGATGGATGTAGGTCTATAACAGTTTGGGTCTCCCCCTTTGAAGAGGGGGATGACCGCGGCAGCTTTCCAATCTTTGGGGATCACAGACAATACAAAAGAGAGGTTGAATAGGCTAGTAATAGGGGTTGCAATAATTTCGGCGGATAATTTTAGAAAGACAGGGTCCAGATTGTCTAGCCCAGCTGATTTGTAGGGATCCAGATTTTGCAGCTATTTCAGAACATCAGCTGTCTGGATTTGGGTGAAGGAGAAGCAGGGGGGGAGCTTGGGCAAGTTGCTGCAGGGTGTGCTGAGATGTTGGCCGGGGTAGGGGTAGCCAGGTGGAAAGCATGACCAGCCGTGGAAAAATGCTTATTGAAATGATCGACTATCGTAGATTTATTGGTGGTGAGTGTTTCCTATCCTCAGTGCAGTGGGCAGCTGGGAGGAGGTCATCTTATTCTCCATGGACTTTACAGTGTCCCAAAACCTTTTGGAATTAGTGCTACAGGAAGCAAATTTCTGTTTGAAAAAGCTAGCCTCAGCTTTCCTAACCGACTTGAGTATGTTGGTTCCTGACTTCCCTGAAAAGTTGCATATCGCGGGGGCTATTCGATGTTAATGCACAACGCCACAGGATGTTTTTGTGCTGGTCAAGGGCAGTCAAGTGTGGGGTGAACCAAGGGCTATATCTGTTCTTAGTTCTTTATTTTTGGAATGGGGCATGCTTATTTAAGATGGTGATGCCTGGTTTGAAGAGCAACCAGGCATCCTCTACTGACGGGATGAGGTCAATATCCTTTCAGGATACCCGGGCCAGGTCGATTAGAAAGGCCTGCTCGCTGTTTTAGGGAGTGTTTGACAATGATGAGGGGTGGTCGTTTGACCGCGGACCCATTACTCAAGCAGGCAATGAGGCAGTGATCGCTGAGATCCTGGTTGAAGACAGCAGAGGTGTATTTAGAGGGAAAGTTGGTCAGGATGATATCTAAGAGGGTGTCCATGGTTACGGATTTCGGGTTATACCTTGTAGGTTCCTTGATAATTTGTGTGAAATTGAGAGCATCTAGTTTAGATACTCATGTTTCAGCTGGGCAGCAATACAACTATTCTGCTCCTGCATCTGGAGTCCTTTATGGGAAATGTGTTTTGCATGGTGTCCAACAAACATTCCTATGGACAAGGAGATTGCCCAATACATCACCTTTCAGAGGAGCTGATTTCTAAATAGCATTGACACTTCATAGGTGTCCAGGACAGAAGAGGGGAAGGTTGACCAACACTGAAAAAGTAGACCTTTGAGAACGGTAGATAAGGTTGGAGAGTAGACCTAGGACTACCAAAAATATCTGTATTTTTGTTATTCCTGCCGCAACCATGATGCAAGTTTATGACATAATGGTAATGGCATTTCACTATAAACTGTGCCCTGATAAAGTCCTCTTGATGTTTTGTTTACATACAATTTCTATCTGTAATTTTGCCAAACTACCACAGAACTTTTTTTAACATTCCATTTTTGGCTCAATGTGACAATGTACTCTATATAGTGTGTGTCAGGGCCTGCCTGGCATATGTCTGACATCTAAGAGATTTAAAAGAGCAGCATTTTAATTTTGAGCAGGCCCAGTTCCATGTGGAGACACTGAAATAAATAATTCAAGCGCAGCAATAAAATAACAATAGTGAGGCTATATAGAGAGGGTACCACTACAGAGTCAATGTTCAGGGGCACCGGTTAGTCGGGGTGATTGAGGTCATATGTACATGAAGGTAGAGTTAAAGTGATAGTAAATAGTCATTTACAACATTAACAATGTCTACACTGTATTTCTGATCAGTTTTGTGTTATTTTAATGGTCAAAAAAATGTGCTTTTCTTTCAAAAACAAGGATATTTCTAAGTGATCCCAAACTTTTGAACAGTAGTGCACATACTCCAACCAGAAGCCATAGACTACAAGTAACATTTACATTGAGCTAAAGGGTAGAGCTGCCGTTTTCAAGGACCGTGACTCTAACCCATAAGATTATAAGGAATCCCACAATACCCTCCGACGAACCATCATACAGGCAAAGCGTCAATACAGAACTAAGATCAAATCATACCACACAAGCTCCGACACTCTTCAAATGTGGCAGGGCTTGCAAACTTTTACAGACTACAAAGGGAAGCACAGCCGAGAGCTTCCCAGTGACACGAGCCTACCAGACGAGCTAAATAACTTCTATGATCACTTTGAGGCAAGTAACACTGAAGCATGCATGAGAGCATAAATGTTCCGGACGACTGTGTGATCACGCTCTTCGCAGCCGATGTGAGTAAGACCTTTAAACAGGTCAACATTCACAAGGCCACAGGGCCAGATGGATTACCAGGACATGTGCTCTGAGCATGCGCTGACCAACTGGCAAGTGTCTTCACTGACATTTTCAACCTCTCCTTGTCTGAGTCTGTAATACCAACATGTTTCAAGCAGACCACCATAGTCCCAGTGTCAAAAACACTAAGGTAACCTGCCTAAATGACTAACGACCCGTAGCACTCACGTCTGTAGCCATGAAATGCTTTGAAAGGCTGGTCATGGCTCACATCTACACCATTATCCCAGAAACCCTAGACCCACTCTAATTTGCAAACTACACCAACAGATCCACAGATGATGCAATCTCTATTGCACTCCACACTGCCCTTTCCCACCTGGACAAAAGGAACACCTATGTGAGAATGCTATTCATTGACTACAGCTCAGTGTTCAACACCATAGTGCCCTCAAAACTCATCACTAAGCTAAGGACCTTGGGACTAAACACCTCCTCTGCAACTGGATCCTGGACTTCCTGACTGGCCGCCCCCAGGTGGTAAGGGTAGGTAATAACACATCTGCCACGCTGATCCTCAACACGGGGCCCCTCAGGGGTGCGTGCTCAAAACTCATGACCAGGCACGACTCCAACACCATCATTATGTTTGCTGATGACACAACAGCGGTAGGCCTGAATACCGACAACGATGAGACAGCCTATAGATAGGATAGGTTTTACAGCTGCACCATTGAGAGCATCCTGATCGGTTGCATCACTGCCTGGTATGGAAACTGCTTGGCCTCCGACCGCAAGGCACTACAGAGGTTAGTGCGAACGGCTCAGTACATAACCGGGGCCAATAATAATTGTCAAAGACCTCAGCCACCCTAGTCATAGACTGTTCTCTCTGCTACCACATGGCAAGCGGTACCGGAGCAACAAGTCTAGGTTCAAGAGGCTCCTAAATAGCTTCTACCCCCAAGTCATAAGACTCCTGAACAGCTAATCAAATGGCTACCCAGACTATTTGCATTGCCCCCCCCCCCACCTCTGGAACTCTGCTCTCTGTTATATCTATGCATAATTACATTAATAACTCTACCTACATGTACATATTACCTCAATTACCTGTGTGCCTGTGTGCCCCCGCACATTGACTCTGTGCCAGCACCCCCTGTATTTAGCCCCGCTATTGTTATTTACTGCTGCTCTTTAATCATTTGTTATTCCTATCTCTTACTTTTTGGGGGGTATTTTCTTAAACTGCATTGTTGGTTAAGGGCTTGTAAGTAAGCATGTCGCTGTAAGGTTACCTGTTGTATTTGGTGCATGTTTTTGGCACATGTGACAAATAACATTTGATTTGATTTGATGTTATGTATGCAGGATATGATCTGGTATGGGCACTGGGCGCTGGGGCTTTCTTGGCCAAGTGTGTGGCGTGCAAAAGATTAAGTAAAACTGTAGATCACAGTTGCAAACCTCTCTCCTTACTCATAACCGCACTACTGGCCAACATAACCACCAACTGTCAGATTAAATGAAAATCTGTGGTCTGATGCGAACCTTGTAAATTTCCATTAACTGTGACCAGCTAGAAAGGCACAACTTAGGAGACATTCAAATCCAGTCAGAGTTCTTGGGGAAATAGTGAGAAGCTGAGCTTAGCATAACCGCCAAAAAAAATCACAATGTCTGAAGTTATCTAGGACCATATTTGCATACTTCATATAACAGAGTACAAGATAAAAATTCACATGAATCAAGAACACGTGTCATACATAGTTTATCCATAGAATAACTTTCTCAGTATGTAATTCAAACCACAAATCGAGCCACTCCTCGGAGCTCAAAGAGAACCTCAATAGTACTGCCACACCCAACTATTGGATTTATGTGCTCATTTGCAATTTATTTCTTTTTTTAACGTGTTTATACTTGATATGTGTGAGAAGTGAACTTGCATATGTGCTTCATAAACAGTCCAAAGATGACAAAGATTTTCCGCAAACATGTGTAGCTTGGCAACAGAGTTAAAGCCTTGGCTGGAACCCTCTCTTGTCTCCAAGAGCCCCTTCTTGCCCTGTTTCCTTCCATTCATCTCTGGAAAAGCCCCTTTAATGAAGTTCTGAGCTGATGTTGAAGTTCTAAGCTGACGTTCAGGCTCCTCTGCGCCCAACTCATTACAGACAGGGATTCATCTTTTGGGTACCCGTTGGAGAAGTCCTGCTCGCTGGGAAGTCATGAATCCATCCCCATTCAGACAAAGAGATAGTTAAACGGTGTGTCAATTCACATTTGAACCCTAATTGGTTTGGCCCGTTACTGGACTGTGCACTTTGCAGCTCCTAGCTGTTATAATGAGTTGTCCCCATGTGCTGAATTCATTCCACCCAGAGTGCTTTGTCAGCTGTTCTATTGAAGATAGCCAGGGGTAAGTGATGGAAGAGCAGATAAGCTTAACTCTTTTTCCATATCTGGACTGGATTTGGTAAATGTTGACAATAGTTAGGTTGGGAAGTGTTGATTGAATCTCAGTTTTTCTTTGGCTGTCGGTGGTCCCTCCTAACCGACCGGGACAAAACCCCTTCATGTCAAGAGGTTTAGAGGAAAGACACTATTCCACTTGACACCAAGTCGCAGCCAACTTTCAAGGACCCCAAGTAGTTCACAACAGACACGTTTTTGAAAAATGTCAGGCGCTATTGCTCGGGCTCTGCCCGCCAAATAACCCAGCGGTGTTATTGATATAACTTTCCACAAATGACTACAGTGATTCTAGAAGTCTGCACACTCAGCAGGCTTACAACATTTACATTTTAAAAAATCTTTATTTTCTTTCACCTTTATTTAACCAGGTAGGCCAGTTGAGAACAAGTTTCCATTTACAACTACAACCTGGCCATGATTTAAAAAAAGCAGTGAGACAAAAACAACAACAAACGTACAGTCAATAACACAAAATAAAAGAAAATATAAAAATCTATGTACAGTGTGTGCAAATGTAGAAGAGTAGGGAGGTAGCAATACATATTAAATACTTACAATTTAGCATTAAGTAGAGATACTGGGGTGAAAAAGAGCAAGAAGGTATGTAATAATATGGGGATGAGGTAGTTGGGTGTGCTATTTACAGATTGACTGTGTACAGGTACAGTGATTGGTAACCTGCTCAGACAGCTGATGCTTAAACTTAGAGAGGGAGATACAAGACTCCAGCTTCAGAGATTTTGCAATTTGTTCCAGCTATTGGCAGCAGAGAACTGGAAGGAATGGCAGCCAAAGGAAGTTTTGGCATTGGGGATGACCAGTGAAATATACCTGCTGGAGTGCGTGCTATGGGTGGGTGTTGCTATGGTGACCAGTGAGCTGAGATAAGGCGAGGCTTTACCTAGCAAAGACTTATAGATGACCTGGAGCCAGTGGGGTTGGCGACGGATATATAGTGAGAGCCAGTCAATGAGAGCATACAGGTCACAGTGGTGGGTAGTATATGGGGCTTTGGTGACAAAACAGATTGCACTGTGATAGACTACATCCAGTTTGCTGAGTAGAGTGTTGGAGGCTATTTTGTAAATTACATGGTCGAAGTCAAGGATCGGTAAGATGGTCAGTTTTACGAGGGTAAGTTATAGATTTATAGATTTAAGTCAAATTCCTCTGTCTAATTACTTGGTTTACTCGTGGTTCAAAGTTGTACACTTGTGGTACAGGCGGTAGGTAGCCTAGAGGTTAAGAGTGTTGGGCCAGTAACTGAAAGGTTGCTGGTTTGAATCTCTGAGCCGACTGGGTAAAAAAAATCGGTTGATGTTCCTTTGTCTAAAGCACTTAACCATAATTGCTCCTGTAAGTCGCTCTGGATAAGATTGTCTGCTAAATGACTCAAATGTGATAAAGCTCTAGTGTTGACAGACCATGACCTAAAATAACACATCCTAGATCTGAATGAATGGAATATTCTTAATAAATACTTTTTTCTTTACATAGTTGAATGTGCACAAAAATTATCAATGGAAATCAAATTTATCAACCAATGGAGGTCTGGATTTGGAGTCACACTCAAAATTAAAGTGGAAAACCACACTACAGGCTGATCCAACTTTGATGTAATGTCCTTAAAACAAGTCAAAATGAGGCTTAGTAGTGTGTGTGGCCTCCACGTGCCTATATGACCTCCCTACAATGCCTGGGCATGCTCCTGATGAGGTGGCGGATGGTCTCCTGAGGGATCTCCTCCCAGACCTGGACTAAAGCATCCGCCAACTCGTGGACAGTCTGTGATGCAACGTGGCGTTGGTGGATGGAGCGAGACATGATGTCCCAGATGTGTATGTTGACCTGTTTAAAGGTCTTACTCACGTCGGCTATGGAGAGCGTGATCACACAGTCGTCCGGGAACAGCTGATGCTCTCATGCATGCCTCAGTGTTGCTAGCCTCGAAGCGAGCATAGAAGTGATTTAGCTCGTCTGGTAGGCTCGTGTCACTGGGCAGCTTGCGGCTGGGCTTCCCTTTGTAGTGTGTAATAGTTTGCAAGCCCTGCCACATCCGACGAGCGTTGGAGCCGGTGTAGTATGATTCAATCTTAGCCCTGTATTGACACTTTACCTGTTTGATGGTTTGTCGCAAGGCATAGCGGGATTTCTTGTAAGATTCCGGGCCTTGAAAGCGGAAGTTCTACCCTTTAGCTCAATGCGAATGTTGCCTGTAATCCATGGCTTCTGGTTGGGGTATGTACGTACAGTCACTGTGGGGACGATCTAGATTTCTTCCCCTCTGGTTGCACATTTAACATGTTGATAGATTGATTTAAGTTACCTGCATTAAAGTCTCCGGCCACTAGGAGCGCTGCCTCTGGGTGAGTCATTTCCTGTTTGCTTATTTCCTTATACAGCTGACTGAGTGCGGTCTTAGTGCCAGCATCTGTCTGTGGTGGTGAATAAACAGCCACATTTAACATGTTGATAGATTGATTTAAGTTACCTGCATTAAAGTCTCCGGCCACTAGGAGCGCTGCCTCTGGGTGAGTCATTTCCTGTTTGCTTATTTCCTTATACAGCTGACTGAGTGCGGTCTTAGTGCCAGCATCTGTCTGTGGTGGTAAATAAACAGCCAAGAAAAGTATAGCTGAGAACTCTCTAGGCAAGTAGTGTGGCCTGCAGTTTATCTCGATATACTCTACTTCAGGCGAGCAAAATCTAGAGACTGCACAGCGAAGAGCTGCTGACAAATGCAGGAAAGTGCTGTTTGAATGAATGCTTATGAGCCTGCTGCTGCCTACCACAAATAAATACAAGCCTTAGGTCATCAATATGGTCAAATCGGGAGACTATCATTTTGAAAACAAAACATTTATTATTTCAGTGAAATACGGAACAGTTCTTTATTTTATCTAACGGGTGGCATCCCTAAGTCTAAATATTGCTGTTACATTGCACAACCTTCAATGGTATGTCATACTTATGTACAATTCTGGTAAATTAATTACGGTCTTCACACAGTTCGCAACGAGCCAGGTGGCTCAAACTGCTGTATATACCCTGACTCTGCTTGCACACTACGCAAGAGAAGTGACACAATTTCCCTAGTTAAAAGAAATTCATGTAAGCAATATTAACTAAATACGTGTCACACACTGACCATGGTTTGCTTTGTATGTTTCTATGTTTTGTTTGGTCAGGGTGTGATCTGAGTGGACATTCTATGTTGGATGTCTAGTTTGTCTGTTTCTGTGTTTGGACCTGATATGGTTCTCAATCAAAGGCAGGTGTTAGTCATTGTCTCTGATTGGGAACCATATTTAGGTAGCCTGTTTTGTGTTGGGTTTTGTGGGTGATTGTCTATGTCAGTTGCTTGTGGTCAGCATAGTTCTTATTATAGCTTCACGGTCGTTATTCGTTTATTGTTTTTGTATTCAGTGTTCAGTGTTTTCTTTAATTAAAACATCATCAGGAACACATACCACGCTGCATTTTGGTCCTCCCATCCTTCTCGCCTCTCCTCTTCAGATGAAGAGGAGGATGCCCGTGACAATACACAGGTATAAAAATATATACTTGTGTATTGATTTTATGAAAGGCATTGATGTTTATGGTTAGGTACACATTGGTGCAACGGCAGTGATTTTTTTCGCGAATGCTCTTGTTAAATCACCCGTTTGTCGAAGTAGGCTATGATTCAATGACAAATTTACAGGCACCACATTGATTATATGCAACGCAGGACAATGTATATATATCATCAACCATGTGTAGTTAACTAGTGATTATGTTAAGATTGATTGTTTTTTATAAGATAAGTTGCTGGAGGAAATAGGTACAAAAGTATCTATATCCACAGTAAAACGAGTTCTATATCGACATAAGCTGAAAGGTTGATCAGCAAGGAAGAAGCTTCTGCTCCAAAACTGCCATTAAAAAAGGCAGACTACGGTTTGCAACTGCACATGGGGACAAAGACCGTACTTTTGGAGAAATGTCCTCTGGCCTGATGAAATAGAACTGTTTGGCCTTAATGACCATTGTTATGTTTGGAGGAAAAGGGGGAGGCTTGCAAGCCGAAGAACACGATCCCAACCGTGAAGCATGGGGGTGGCAGCATCATGTTGTGGGGGTGCTTTGCTGCAGGAGGGACTGGTGCACTTCACAAAAAGGTGGCATCATGAGGGAGGAAAATTATCTGGATATATTGAAGCAACATCTCAAGACATCAGTCAGGAAGTTAAAGATTGGTTGCAAATGGGTCTTCCAAATGGACAATGACACCAAGCATACTTCCAAAGTGGTGGCAAAATGGCTTAAGGACAACAAAATCAAGGTATTGGAGTGGCCATCTCACCGCCCTGACCTCAATCCCATAGAAAATTTGTGGGCAGAACTGAAAAAGCGTGTGCGTGTAAGGAGGTCTAGAAACCTGGCTCAGTTACATCAGCTCTGTCAAGAGGAATGGGCCAAAATTCACCCAACGTATTGTGGGAAGCTTGTGGAAGGCTACCCGACACGTTTGACCCAAGTTAAACAATTTAAAGGCAATGCTAACGAATACTAATTGAGTGTATGTAAACTTCTGACCCACTGGGAGCTGAAATACATCATTATCTCTACTATTATTCTGACATTTCACATTCTTAAAATAAGTGGTGATCCTAACTGACCTAAGACTTGGAATTTTTAAATGTCAGGAATTGTGATAAACTGATTTGAAATGTATTTGGCTAAGGTGTATGTAAACTTCCGACTTCAACTGTATATACTAGGCGGTGTCAGAGGAAGTCCCCCAAAAATTGTCAACGACTCCAGTCACCCAAGTCCTAGACTGTTCTCCCTGCTGCTGCACGGCAAGTGCTACCGGAGCGCCAAGTCTTGGTCCAAAAGGCTCCTTAACAGCTTCTACCCCCATGCCATAAGAAAACGCTTAACAATTAATCAAATGGCCATACGGACTATTTACAATGACACCCCCCACCCTTTATTTTTACACTGCTGCTACTCGCTGTTTATTATCTATGTGTAGTCACTTTACCACTACCTACATGCACAAATTACCTTCTTGTAAATTACTATCTTGTACCCTCACACATTGACGGTACCTGTATCCCCTGTTTATTGCATCGTTATTGTTAGTTTATTGTGTTACTTTCTTGAACTGCATTCTTGGTTAAGGGCTTGTAAGTAAGCATTTCACTGTAACACCTGTTGTATTTGGCGCATGTGACAAATGAACTGGATTTGATTTAAATGTTTAAGGATACAGCGTAAATCCCATGAGACTCTTTTCCTCACATCCCCACCACTGTTACTGCAGCCTGAGTACAAGTTAACGCACCGTTTAATATGTGCGTGACTCTGAGAGCCGAACACAAATTGAAATGGGTTCCAGGCTCGTGACAGTCTACACACTCTGACGTGCTGAAAACAAGAGTGACTTGACACCCTGTGATAGCGCTCACTGCTCCTAGCTGTATAGACAGAAAGACATGATGGCAATGTCTCAGTGCTTTTTAAATTTGCAACTCTAATAGTCCTCTCCGTGTGTCTTCTTGACCATGGCACTTTGGAGTGGACGCAGACTGAGTCAGCCCAGAGAGCCACCCTGTTAATGTCATGTCAGTATGTACTCCCCATGGCTCACATTGTTGTTTGAATTGGCAGAGCCTGGGTGAACCTGTATATTTTCCTTGGCTGTCGCTCAGAGCCCTATAAGAATCTGAGATCCCTTTGATTTGTGCGTGGGCTGCTTCTTGGCCAGTCTGTGACACTGTAGATGAAAGAGATGAGCTGCTCTGAGCAGGATCCAGGATGGACGTCTCTCTGCCCTCCACTCCCAGAGACAATGGTCCCATTGTGGGGTGGGTGTGATGGCTGAGCCCTGGGGCTGGGTGGGCCTCCTGGACCCAGCATGGGAGTGGAGGCCTGGGTGATAACGTAGTGGCACAGGATGCTACTGGGCTCTGGCCTGGTGTCTACTCAAACAGTCTGACCCTGTGTCCTCATCAGGAAAGAAGACAGCTGTTGTGGGCCTACTGAGTGTCCCTGCCAAGGCATAGCTAGACCAGACCAGAGCTGGGTGGACAAAGTGTTTGATTCTCCCCAGAGAGGCCTCTAGTGATGTCAAAAATACCCAGGCCTATGAATGGGATTGGAACTAATCTGCGTGTCCGTCACTGGTTAGAGTACTTTCTAATATGCAGGAGAGAGAAGATGATGGAGAAAGTTTCTCGAGTTCGTAATGATTTCATCAGGCCGACAATCATGCGTAAATCTGCTTCTTGTTAGCTAGACACTGTCAAAAACATACTCACATTCCAGTTCTTTCAATAAATGACTCATAGGATAAAATGATGTTGACTCGATCTGAGTGTGATACTGCATAAAGTTTGTTTCATTAATGACAGAGCCTATGCAGAACCCAGAACCAGTCAGAGACAAAACAGCCAAATGTGAGGAGTGGGAGACTGTCAGGGCTGATAGGGCTTTACAATGGCATGGACTGTCTGCAGCACAAAGACTCTCAGCGCCTGTCCTGCTCTGCCCTGCCCTGCCCTGCACAGTGTCTGTCCCTGTTAGGGTGATTCTCTAAAATATATGCCTCTAAGCCCTAACCATACTTATTTTACCTGGTCGTCTTTTAAGGTTCCCTTTGTCTTAATCAATTCCATATTCTTTGACAGATGCCTGCAAATATTTGTGTCCTGCCTCTAGACACATTCAGAGAGAGATGAGAGAAATTGATGTACAATACTATTTGCTTGAATTTTGTAGTGGTTGTCTTGCCTGTGTGTATGTGGTACCCACTGAGAATTATCCCACTATGAATGTATATCACGTCCTCAGGGTATTTCTTATAAAAAGCTGATTGACAAAGACAGCCGAGGAATGCACTACAAATGATAATATTGGCAGTTTAATGATTCAATGAGATTTACTTCATCCATGAGAAGATTCCAGCTGCAGGAATGTAAACAGTTGTCCAGCTTCACAGAGCTTCAACAGCCACAGCAATCACTCAAACAGCTTGTTCTCCACTGACATGAAGCAGACACACATAACTCAACATAACACAAGAAGCAACGTATCACTCGTCCTTGTGAACAATGCTTTGTAGGATATACTGTAGCTCAAACATCTAACTTTAACTTTAGATATTGGATGGCTCCGTAAGCGTGTTCTGATGTTGCAGTATGTAGAGTGTGGTCTAACAGTAACTGTTGTAGTATGTGAATTGGATTTTTTTCCTTTAAACTCAGCAATAAAATAAACGTTCTCTCACTGTCAACTGCGTTTATTTTCAGCAAACTTAACATGTGTAAATATTTGTATGAACATAACAAGATTCAACAACTGAGACATAAACTGAACAAGTTCCACAGACATGTGACTAACAAATGTAATAATGTGTCCCTGAACAAAGGGTCAGTATCTGGTGTGGCCACCAGTTGTATTAAGTACTGCAGTGCATCTCCTCCTCATGGACTGCACCAGATTTGCCAGTTCTTGCTGTGAGATGTTACTCCACTCTTCCACCAAGGCACCTGCAAGTTCCCGGACATTTCTGGGAGGGAATGGCCCTAGCCCTCACCCTCCGATCCAACAGGTCCCAGACGTGCTCAATGGGATTGAGATCCGGGCTCTTTGCTGGCCATGGCAGAACACTGACATTCCTGTCTTGCAGGAAATCATGCACAAAACGAGCAGTATGGCTGGTGGCATTGTCATGCTGGAGGGTCATGTCAGGATGAGCCTGCGTGAAGGAAGCACATGAGGGAGGAGGATGTCTTCCCTGTCACACATAGCATTGAGATTGCCTGCAATGACAACAAGCTCAGTCCGATGATGCTGTGACAAATCAAATCAAATTTATTTCAATAGCCCTTCTTACATCAGCTGATATCTCAAAGTGCTGTACAGAAACCCAGCCTAAAACCCCAAACAGCAAGCAATGCAGGTGTAGAGGCACGGTGGCTAGGAAAAACTCCCTAGAAAGGCCAAAACCGAGGAAGAAACCTAGAAAGGAACCAGGCTATGAGGGGTGGCCAGTCCTCTTCTGGCGGTGCCGGGTGGAGATTATAACAGAACATGGCCAAGATGTTCAAATGTTCATAAATGACCAGCATGGTCAAATAATAATAATCACAGTAGTTGTCGAGGGTGCAGAAAGTCAGCACCTCAGGAGTAAATGTCAGTTGGCTTTTCATAGCCGATCATTAAGAGTATCTCTACTAGAGGTCGACCGATTATGATTTTTCAACGCTGATACCGATATCGATTATTGGAGGACCAAAAACGCCGATGCCGATTAATCGGGCGATTTTTATTTAATTTTATTTGTACAAATGACAATTACAACAATACTGAATGAACACTTATTTTAACTTAATATAACACATCAATAAAATAAATAAGTAAATAAACACAGGACACGCTAAATAACTACACACGGTTGTTGATATTAACTAGTGATTATGATTGATTGTTTTTTATAAGATAAGTTTAATGCTAGTGTAACGGATGTGAAACGGCTAGCTTAGTTAGCGTTGTGCGCTAAATAGCGTTTCAATCGGTTACGTCACTTGCTCTGAGACCTTGAAGTAGTAGTTCCCCTTGCTCTGCAAGGGCCGCGGCTTTTGTGGAGCAATGGGTAACGATGCTTCGTGGGTGACTGTTGTTGATGTGTGCAGAAGGTCCCTGGTTCGCGCCCGGGTATGGGCGAGGGGACGGTTTAAAATTATACTGTTACACTAGCTACCAACTTACCTTGGTTTACTGCGTTCGCGTAACAGGCAGTCTCCTTGTGGAGTGCAATGAGAGATAGGCAGGTCATTATTGCGTTGGACTCGTTAACTGTAAGGTTGCAAGATTGGATCCCACGAGATGACAAGGTGAAAATCTGTCGTTCTATCCCTGAACAAGGTAGTTGAACCCACCGTTCCTAGACCATCATTGAAAATAAGAATGTGTTCTTAACTGACTTGCCTAGGTAAAGGTATATAAAAAAATATAAATACATTGGCAAATTGGCACCCAAAAATACTGATTTCCGAATTTTATGAAAACTTGAAATCGGCCCAAATTAATCGGCCATTCCGATTAATAAGTCGACCTCTAATCTCTACCGCTTCTGCTGTCTAGAGAGTTGAAAACAGCAGGTCTGGGACAGGTATCACGTCCGGTGAACAGGTCAGGGTTCCATAGCCGCAGGCAGAACAGTTGAAACTGGAGCAGCAGCACGGCCAGGTGGACTGAGGACAGCAAGGAGTCATCATGCCAGGTAGTCCTGAGGCATGGTCCTAGGGCTCAGGTCCTCCGATAGAGAGAATTAGAGAGAGCATACTTAAATTCACACAGGACACCCGATAAGACAGGAGAAGTACTCCAGATATAACAAACTGACCCTAGCCCCCCAACACAAACTACTGCAGCATAAATACTGGAGGCTGACAGGAGGGGTCAGGAGACACTGTGGCCCCATCTGATGATACCCCCGGATAGGGCCAAACAGGCAGGATGTAACCCCACCCACTTTGCCAAAGCACAGCCCCCACATCACTAGAGGGATATCTTCAACCACCAACTTACCATCCTGAGACAAGGCAGAGTATAGCCCACAAAGATCTCTGCCATGGCACAACCCAAGGGAGGGCACCAACCCAGACAGGAAGATGACGTCAGTGACTCAACCCACTCAAGTGACGCACCCCTCTTAGGGACGTCATGGAAGAGCACCAGTAAGCCAGTGACTCAGCCCCTGTAACAGGGTTAGAGGCAGAGAATCCCAATGGAAAGAGGGGAACCGGCCAGGCAGAGACAGCAAGGGCGGTTTGTTGCTCAAGAGCCTTTCCTTTCACCTTCACACTCCTGGGCCAGACTACACTCAATCATATCACTGAAAAGATGAGTCTTCAGTAAAGACTTAAAGGTTGAGACCGAGTCTGCGTCTCTCACATGAGTAGGCAGACCATTCCATAAAAAATTGAGCTCGATAGGAGAAAGCCCTGCCTCCAGCTGTTTGCTTAGAAATTCTAGGGACAGTTAGGAGGCCTGCGTCTTGTGACCATAGCGTACGTGTAGGTATGTACGGCAGGACCAAATCTGAGAGATAGGTAGGAGCAAGCCCATGTAATGCTTTGTAGGTTAGCAGTAAAACCTTGAAATCAGCCCTTGCCTTAACAGGACCGCTCCAGACCATGATGGACCTTCCACCTCCAAATTGATCCCACTCCAGAGTACAGGCCTCAGTGGTCCTTCCACGATAAACGCGAATCCGACCATCACCCCTGGTGACACAAAACCACAACACGTCAGTGAAGAGCACTTTTTGCCAGTCCTGTCTGGTCCAGCGATGGTCGGTTTGTGCCTATAGGCAACGTTGTTGCCGGTGATGTGAGGACCTGGTGAGGACCTGCCTTACAACAGACCTGCACGCCCTCAGTCCAGCCTCTCTCAGCCTGTTGCGGACAGTCTCTGCACTGATGGAGGGATTGTGCGTTCCTGGTGTAACTCAGGAAGTTGTTGTGGCCATCCTGTACCTGTCCCGCAGCTGTGATTTTCGGCTGTACCGATCCTGTGCAGGTGTTGTTACACATGGTCTGCCACTGCGAGGATGATCAGCTGTCCGTCCTGTAGCTCTGACTTAGGTGTCTCACCTTTGCAATTTATTGCCCTGGCCACATCTGCAGTCCTCATGGCTCCTTGCAGCATGCCTAAGACACGTTCACGCAGATGAGCAGGGACCCTGGGCATCTTTCTTTTGGTGTTTTTCAGAGTCAGTAGAAAGGCCTCTTTAGTGTCCTACGTTTTCATAACTGTGACCTTAATTGCCTACCGTCTATAAGCTGTTAGTGTCTTATGACCATTCCACAGGTGCATGTTCATTAATCGTTTATGGTTCATTGAACAAGCATGGGAAACAGTGTTTAAACCTTTTACAATGAAGATCTGTGAAGTTATTTGAATTTTTACGAATTATCTTTGAAAGAAAAAGTTTCTTTTTTTTCCTGAGTTTATTTTAACAATTAAAGTACAGTGAAATTTTTATGCTCTGAGCTCCAATAGTACAGATAAAAAAGTGAATGAGACAATAATAGTAATAATAATATATACACATTTACAACTGTGGTAATGATACGTCCATTGGGAAGTGGGGGCAGGGTACGTTACTTTCGGGAGAAAGGCACGGAGGTAAGTGAATGAAACCATAATAAAACATGCTCAGGTGAGAGTGCTCAGGTGTTTAGGGGTTTCCGTTGGTGCTACTACGGTGGAGAGTCCAGACCAGGTCTCCACCGTACGCATTCCCCCTGAATATGCTGATTTGGCTCTCGCATTCTCTAAAAAGAAGGCGACTCAATTACCACCTCATCCACGTCGCCATTGTGCGATAGATCTCCTGGTAGACGCTGCACTTCCCAGGAGTCACGTGTATCCCGTCACAAGCGGAGACGGTGGCTATGGAGACATATGTGTCCCTGGTGCGCAGGGTGCTTGGTTGCCTGTTGGAGCATGACCTGTACATCAAGGCTGAGAAGTGCCTGTTCTTTCAACAGTCCGTCTCCTTCCTCGGGTATCGCATTTCCACCTCAGGGGTAGAGATTGAGAGTGACCGCATTTCAGCCATGCGTTATTGGCCGACTCCCACCACGTTAAAGGAGGTGCGGCGGTTCTTAGGGTTTGCCAACTACTACCGGAGGTTAATCCGGTGTCAGATAGCGGCTCCCATTACCTCAATGCTGAAGGGGGGCCCGGTACACTTGCAGTGGTCAGCTGAGGCGGACAGGGCCTTTAGTCACCTGAGGGCTCTGTTAAACTTCTTGCGACTCTCAAACCCGGATCCGGTAGCGTAATCATCGCCTCAAACTAACTAGCATAACGCAGAGGACATAAATATCCCTAGAAAATCTTCCTATTCATGAAAATCACAAATGTAATATATTGAGACACTGCTTAGCCTTTTGTTAATCACACTGTCATCTCAGATTTTCAAAATATGCTTTACAGCCAACGCTAGACAAGCATTTGTGTAAGTTTATCATAGCCTAGCATAGCATTATGCCCTGCTAGCAGCAGGCAACATTTTCACGAAAATAAGAAAAGCAATCAAATTAAATATTTTACCTTTGAAGAACTTCGGATGTTTTCATTCAAGAGACTCCCAGTTAGATAGCAAATGTTCCTTTTTTCCAAAAATATTATTTTTTGTCGGCGAAATAGCTCTGTTTGTTCTTCACGTTTGGCTGAGAAATCGTCTGGAAAAGGCGGTCACTACAACGC
Organism: Oncorhynchus keta; assembly: GCF_023373465.1. NCBI lineage: Eukaryota > Metazoa > Chordata > Actinopteri > Salmoniformes > Salmonidae > Oncorhynchus > Oncorhynchus keta. The sequence goes on along the minus strand of NC_068439.1, from coordinate 62,998,302 downwards.
CAAACTATTTTCCAAATTAGCTCCATAATATCGACAGAAACATGGCAAATGTTGTTTAGAATCAATCCTCAAGGTGTTTTTCATATCTATTCGATAATATATCCACCGGGACAATTGGTTTCTCATTAGAATCGATTGGAAAAATGGCTACTTCTGTACCTTACGCAAGATTTTCTGCGTGAGCCATCATGTGACCACTTGCTCAATGTGGTCCCTTACGGCTATTCTTCAACATTAAATGCGTAAAAAGACGTCACAATGCTGTAGACACCTTGGGGAATACGTAGAAAGCGTAAGCTCATTCGTAGCCCATTTATAGCCATATAAGGAGTCATTGGCACTTCAAAATATGGGGCACTTCCTGATTGAATTTTTATCTGGGTTTCGCCTGTAACATCAGTTCTGTTGCACTCACAGACAATATCTTTGCAGTTTTGGAAACGTCAGTGTGTTTTCTATCCAAAGCTGTCAATGATATGCATAGTCGAGCATCTTGTCGTGACAAAATATCCCGTTTTAAAACGGGAAAGTTTTTTATCCAAAAATGAAATCCTGCCCCCAGAGTTTCAAGATTAACCTTGGCTCATCCATGCTGGCCCATCCGGCACGCTCTTTGGCATTCATAGTGGAGGTGGATGCGTCCGAGGCTGGGATAGGAGCTGTGCTCTCTCGGCGCTCAGGTACGCCACCGAAGCTCCGCCCCTGTGCCTTCTTCTCGAAGAAGCTCAACCCAGCGGAACGAAACTATGTTGTGGGGGACCGGGAGCTGTTGGCTGTCGTCAATGCCTTGAAGGCGTGGAGACATTGGCTTGAGGGGGCTAGACACCCTTTTCTCATCTGGACTGACCACCGCAATCTGGAGTACATCCGGGCAGCAAGAAGACTGAACCCTCGCCAGGCAAGGTGGGCCATGTTTTTCACCCATTTTGTGTTTACCCTTTCCTACAGACCAGGCTCCCAGAACATTAAGGAAGACTCATTGTCCCGGCTATATGACACAGAGGAGCGGCCCATGGATCCCACTCCCATACTCCCCACCTCCTGCCTGGTGGCGCCGGTAGTGTGGGAGCTAGACACGGACATTGAGCCGGCATTATGTGCAGAGCACGCTCCTATCCAATGTCCCACTGGGCATCTGTACGTCCCGCCTGCTGTTCGTGACTGGTTGATCTATTGGGCCCACACGTCACCCTCCTCTGGTCATCCTGGGATCGGTCGGACAGTGCGCTGTTTGAGCGGAAGGTACTGGTGGCCTACCTTGGCTAAGGACGTGAGGGTTTATGTTTCTTCCTGCTCGGTGTGTGCCCAGTATAAGGCTCTTAGGCATCTACCCAGAGGTAAGCTACACCCCGTACCCGTTCCACAGCGGCCTTAGCCGCACCTGTCGGTGGATTTTCTGACTGATCTTCCACTCTCACAGGTTAACACTGCGATCCTGGTCGTTGTGGATCGTTTCTCTAAGTCCTGTCGTCTCCTCCCTCTGCCCGGTCTCCCTACGGCCCTACAGACTGCGGAGGCCTTGTTTACACACATCTTCCGGCACTATGGGGTGCCAGAGGATATAGTGTCTGATCGGGGTCCCCAGTTCACGTCTAAGGTCTGGAAGGCGTTCATGGAACGTCCGGGGGTCTCGATCAGTCTTACTTCAGGGTTTCACCCCGAGAGAAATGGGCAGGTGAAGAGAGTGAACCAGGATGTGGGTAGGTTTCTGCGGTCCTATTGCCAGGACCGGCCAGGGGAGTGGCCAGGGCAGACAGCGTTTATGGCACGATAATGCACAGCCCCATGTCGCAAGGATCTGTACACAATTCCTGGAAGCTGAAAATGTCCCAGTTCTTCCATGGCCTGGATACTCACCAGACATGTCACCGATTGAGCATGTTTGGGATGCACTGGACTGACGTGTATAACAGCGTGTTCCAGTTCTTTATTTCCTTATATGAACTGTAACTCAGTAAAATCTCGGAAATTGTTGCATATTGCGTTTATATTTTTGTTCAGTGTATATACTATGTATGCAGTATATATTCATGTTGTGGCAAACCTCTTCAAGGTTATGAGCGTTTGTCACAAATTAAGTGTGAAACTGTCACCAAATCACCCCAGAATGAGAGTTCTTTCGAACAGGACAGTACCTGTGTTTGTTTCTCCGTCCTGGTCCACCCAGGCCATAGGCAAGGTCAAGGATAGCAGGGTTCGGTACACAAATCGTGGTTCTCGGTAGGTCCAGGTCCAAACGCCAACAGATAAGTCCAAAACAGTCCAGCTCATACACGGTAAATCCAGTCAATATCTATTGTCTCTTTCTCTACGGTTCATAGATTCTTCCAGCCCTCTCTCTCTCCCTTCCTGGTTTTTATTGACCCTTTATCTGTGGGTTGGCTCCACCTTCTGAAGGTTCTCCTTGCTTCTGGAACTTGTAGTTTTGGCGGTCTGCCATTTTGTGATGTGTAGTACTGATCGGGGTGGCCATTTTAGTGATCGGGCAGAGCCCATTTATTAGTTCTGCTCTCACATATCTGCCATTTATCACTCGACCCCCTTCTTTGCCACAATGTATATATTAATACCATTTTGTTGTTGCTCTGTAATACTGCTACCCATCTATCAATTTTTTGAAGTTGACTTTAGCTAGCCCAGATAGGTTAAAATCTCCCAACCTCATTACTAGCTACCAAGAAGCCATTTCAGGTTATCAATCAAGTAAGAGTAGCTAGCTTGTCTATCTAGATTTTAGAAAAGCAAGCAATAACTTACTGAATAAGACTCACATTCCTTTCAATCTTTTACTGAGACTTTAGCACAGATACAGAGAAGCATATATTGTTTCTTTAAAAATAATAATCTCCAGTCAGGAAGATAGACAGCTCAAGAGGTATGCTTAGATATGCCCAGAAATTTTACATTGAAATTATGGGTAGATTTCAGGTGTTTGAAAAATGCAGAATTCCCCAACTTCCTAGCCCCCCTCCGGACCACCCCCAGCCATCCTAATGTACTTTGTGCTGCCTCCGTTCTTTGGGCTGCTTGACAACCCTGATGAGGACCATGCTTAAAACAGGACGGTCATGGATAATTAGCTATGCACACCCCCCACCCTCTCCCCTCCCCCTACAGCTCTAGTTGCCCCAGACTCATGGTTCTCCAGGGACTAGTTAACTTTATCAAGCCAATCATTGTGTTTATATTATTGTTAGTTCCAGGTCATTTGGTGTCTCTGTGGACACGACTTTAGTATGCCATAGTGTTCACTGTAAGGTTATTTCGGACTTTACTGTAGTATTCACTGTAGTATTTTTGCAGACATGACTAGTATACTATAGTATTCACACTAAAGTTATTACAGGCATAAATGTAGTATACTGTAGTATTTTTGTGGACATGACTGTAGTATGCTGTAGTAACCTGCAGTTTAAGGTTGGCTAAAATGGCACAACTACCAGACTACACCACTTACTGTTTAATGAGGGGAACACCACAACCAGAACATAAGACTCGCAGATTCGTGAAAAACCACCTATTGAGTTGGTTCAATAGTTCTGAGCAATGCAATGGACCGGACAACAATTGTAACATCTAAACGTTAGGCACGTTCTAGGCCCATTAAAGGGAAACAGTCCAGAGGCATATATAAAGAACAAGCAAAGTTTATTAACGCTAAGACGATTAGGTTTGTTTGTCTGACAGATAAATAACCCTTTAACAAGAGTACACCAAAAGGACTTCGTAGATCTATTGCTTCCTCTGAAATGCAACTGTGCTTCCAAAGACTCAGCTGACCATAAGTAAATAAGCATTTCACTGTTAGTCTGCACCAGTTGTTTACTAAGCATGCAACAAATACATTTTGATTTGACCAAGTTCAATTTGTTATTTTGTAGTTAGAGGAATAGGAACAAAGTAAAATTGATTGCATGATTGTACGATTGAATACATGTTTGTGTCAAAAGAAATGGACATACATTTTCAAACGTAAGGATATTAAAACTCAAAAGATACCCAAATATTGAACAGAGCAGTTGCTGAGTTTTATTTGTCTGGATCAAGTGCCATTCTGTGACTTTGGTTAATATGCCATCTTTTTGTTGTTGCTGTGGTATCGTTTTGGTATCGAGTATCGTGATACTAAACCTGGTATCATATCGAAGTCAAAATTCTGATATCGTGACAACACTAGAGTGTGTAGTAAAGTATTCTCCAGTACACTACAAAATGAAAATGATAAAGTAAGCACTACATGATTGAGGGATACTACAATGTGGGGTATAGGATTCCACAGTAAACTACAAAATCTAAATTCTAAAGTAAGTGCTACATGATCTAGGGACACTACAGTGAGGAGTATAGGATTCTACAGTATACTGCAGTTTACTACCCACATTCTATAGTAAGTACTATAGTATTCTATAGTACAGTGTAGTATTTTCTTGTGGGAGAGGATATCAGTTCTTATTGACAATAACACACTTCCACTAGGTGAAAAGTCCCTGCATACTGAACTCCTAGGACAGACACAGAATATTAACTATTTTATGAAAAGGCTTGTTTAAGAATCAAAAGCTACGGTTGGTAATCAGGAACATGCATTGGGTGTGGGGATGTGAAATCCAATAACAGGAAAAGGAGAGGAGCGTGGCCTGTATTTTTCAGCCTCTTCTCTTTAACTAGTTTGAGAGCAAACAGCTGACGACCATTTGGTTCTAGAGATGGTCTTGCACAGTAAGATCCTGTAAAACCACATGATGCACCCGGACAGTGAGGCCTCTGGGAATAACAGGTCCGCCACCACACCCTCACAGGGATGTTTTACACATTGACTCTCCATATATTTCACAGACTCTCCCGTCTTCATGGTAGGTAGTCCAGTGGAGGAATGGGGTTGTTGACATCGCCTGCTGGCTGTGTCGATGAGCAGTCCCGTTTACTGGTCACCACACCCGTTTGCAATTTTGTTTGGCACTAGTGCAAGGGTAAATGTTGCATGGGCGATTTTGAAATTCATACATTAGATATCCTTTGGGGAATTGCTGTGTTATCTTGTGTGGGTTCCTGAGTCCTCTGTGTTATCTTGTGTGAGGTCTGAGTCCTCTGTTATCTTGTGTGAGTTCCTCTGTGTTATCTTGTGTGAGTTCCTGAGTCCTCTGTGTTATCTTGTGTGAGGTCTGAGTCCTCTGTGTTATCTTGTGTGAGTTCTTGTTACTGTCCTGGTAGAGCAGGGACAGGTCAAGGTCATGTGAACAGCCACAGTGAGTTCGGTTCCTCCAAGAATGAGGGATTGAATGCTGAAGGAGGACAGACCTTCACCTACTCTATATTCACCCCAGTCCAGGATCCCACATCTCTTCTTAATTTATCCGTCTGGGAAACAAATCCATCTGTTTTGGTTTTGTGGTTTTTGGCACGTTGCCACGTTACTCTTCTACCCACATTAGAACCGAAGTTGCCGTCCGTGAATTCCTGATTAATAACAATTAGGCTTATCTACGTGTGGAAATAACATACTGTAAGATAGACTCTCATTTTGGAATGAGAAAGTCTCTGTAGTTGAGTGCCAGCTTATTTTGGTTTTCAGCTCATTAACTTTCTGAACAATGTAAAATGAGAAGTAATGTAAAGTCTCTTTGTGCAACCATGTAGGAAACATTTCCCTCATATTGAAATAATTAAATTAGTTCTGGTCCACAACACACACATAGGCAACAATTGTTTAATAGCCGTGGAGAGGGATGAGAGGGATTTTGAACATGTGCGCTGGGAATTGGCCATTTCCTTCCATTTCCCCAACATTCTCTCTTTCTCAGATTGAGCAACATCACTTTTCTTTTACATAAGGGTCTCGAACGTATAAGAGAGGATGTCGTCATTGCAGAGCTGAGAGGATTTAGTTTCAAAATATCTCTCTGGCTGACTGCACTGTTACCAAGGAACTTCACTCCAACAGAACATAAACCTTAAAAGCCTTGTTATAGAGGTTGTTTAACATAGATCACTTCTCTTTCCTTTCCAAAGACATTAACAACAAACAGTCATTGCCAAAGGTATAAAAGAGATCATAACACAATCTTGCTGTTTTAATAGTAATACTGTAGTATACAACTCTAGTGTTATTAATCATCATCCCAGTGACAATTAAGTGATCCAATGCGGTGGATTGCATTGATAAATGTTCAGGAGCCATTTTCTGTAGTAAGTGTTGTTGATCTGTAGCATATTCTATCTGCTATGGAGATGTAGGAGATGTATAATTGAGCCTCTCGTCTTTCTCCTCTCTTCCATGTGTCCTCCTCAGTGTCCAGGTCCCAGATGTCCTCAGAGAAGCAGGAGGCACTGATGGAGAACATGACCCGTATGGGGGACCGCTCTCGGGAGCTCCAGCAGTCCCTGGGCGACATCTCCTCTCAGGCAGACCTCCTGGAGAACATCTGGAAGCTGGAGAGCCTGTTCCAGAACCACAGTGAGTCCTTAAAGCAGCTGGGCCGGGCAGTGAGCGGCCTGGAGAGGGATATCAGGGATCTGCAAGGCCACTGCCAGTCGACAGACAGCACCGTGGAACAGCTGGGGGACCGTGTATCCGTCCTGAACCGCTCCACCCAGAGGAACGTGAGTGGGCTCAGCAACCAGCTGGCCCATGCCTCGGTCTCGCTGCACAACCACGACCTCCTGCTGAGGAGCACAGCAGACCAGGTGAACCAGCTCAAGGATAGGCTGGAGGAGGTTGACTGGACAGTCGGCTCAGTCAACCACACGTTCACCAGCGACATCAGCGTCCATCACCTAAAGATCCAGGACCTGCAGGTGCAGATCAGCAATGCAAGCCAGGATGCACGGTACATGAGGGAGACACAAGTGCACATGGAAGAGACACTGAAGAATGAGGTAGAGATCCTCAGCACCATCACAGAGGACCTGAGGCTCAAGGACTGGGAGCACTCCAATATCCTCAAGAACATCACCTCCCTAGAAGGTAACGGCCCATCACTGATCACTGGCTAGAATTAAGTTTATGTCATGATTAATCTCCCTATGATTCCTGAGCTCCTTACACGATGGTTAAGGAATATGTGAGATGAAGATGTTGATGTTGTATTGAGACTTGCTATCATACTCAATGACTTTCCTGGTTAAATAAAATGTCAAATAAGTATGTCATGATGTAATGTTAGCAGGAATTAGAATTCAGTGATGTGAATCCATGCCAAATAAGACTTATAATCAGAATCTGATTGATATTGTATGTGAATGGGACAGTGTTTTATTTAGGCTGGAAACAATTGTGGGTTACATTTAGAAGCCTCCAAAACCAAGGGAATCAGCCCTGTCATTTGTTCCACTGCACATCCCATTTGCTTGTCATTAAGCATTGGTTTAGCCAGGAAAGCTCCACACCTTGTCGTGGTAATTGGCACTTCTGGCCTGCCTCCTCTCCCTCCCTTCATCACTCCATCCCTCCATCCCAATGCCTTTAGCTTATGTTTCATGCATACCTTCCTATTTGGCAGTGGTGAACAAATGACAAGCGGAAGAAAACATAATTTAAGCAAAGTTGAGGTGGATCAACTTGTGATGTGTTGGTCTGAGGAGAGTGTAAGCATGGAAACATTTATAATCATCACACAGCCACTTGATTAACAGGAATGACCTCAGGAGTGACATGTTTGCTGTTTTAGTGAAGTGTCTTCTGGCTGGGAGGATCACTGTGTCCATTGCCTTCATTCTCATGGAAATGTAATTGTCATAATTTTAACATTGATCTCGCGCTAATTTCATTATTCACCAGTGGTGAAACAAAATAAGGAAACTTGAATGTTATTTTAATGGATCATTATATAAATGGTTATCCTTAGTGTAAAAACAATATCAGCCACCTTAAATAGCCTAAACATGTTTGCTTATTTAAAGCATCACAGCTTCATCAGAAAGCCAATGGTTTAAATAATCTATCTATCAAGTTGATACCAAATGTCTCAAAACTGATTTCATTGCAGGTGTTTTCCCTTGACTTGCAAATAGGGCCTTACCAACGTGTGTTTTCTGTCCAACCTACTCCGATTCAGAATTGCTGATCCATGACAGAGCACCACATATTGTTAACGGACAGCTCTTTATGTGAAAGTGGTTCGCTGGTTGACCATCATGGAGTATGTTTGTTTGTCTTGAGCATTCTTAATTGAATTAATAGAAGACTGTTAAGAAGTGATGAGTGATATCATTGGTCCTACTACTAAAACAAGCCAGTCAACACCAATTAAGTGGAGTGGTTTTCCCTTCAGACCCTCCAGTGTGATAAGACTTCCAAGTGAACTTTCAACCCTGACTTGTCATTAGCCACTACTTTATGCCAGGACAGTATTTTAGGATCTAAGGAGCAGCTCACATTATGATTTGAAAGGCTACTTTGAAAATGTCAGTCGGACAAAACAAGACTAATGTCTAACTTTTCAATTGTGATTCCATTGTGGTGTACCTTGGGAAACGTGGTTTCCTGTTGTGGCCAAGCTGATTCTACAAACAAATCGGATGTCAGTTAACTGGATCCAAGTAAAAACAATTGTTGGATGATGTCCGTTAACCATGTTTCAGACTCAGATTCTGCCTTGAGCTCCTCTGCTTTAGTCTGAGGGTGTGGTGAAACATGAATGACATACCAAGAGGAAACAATTTATGGGATTACACAACTTCAGTAATCATATTGTCTTCATATTACAGTATATTCATCAGTTTGTTATGTCGGGATCAACTCAATGCTTTAATGAGGTTGTTTTCCACAGGGCCTCCAGGACCAAAAGGTGAGAAGGGCGATGTTGGGCCACTTGGGGCCTCTGGTGTGGCAGGCCTCATAGGGATGAGAGGTCCGTACACTGTACAGTACTGTCATTTGTCCTATTCTAGCTTTCAACATACATGACTTTCTTCAACCATTTTTCAACCATGTCCTCGAAACGTATCTTACTGTAATTGGCCCGGGTCACGGATTATGTATCCTAAACCCTCATAGACATATTTCCAAGAAGAATGCTGAAAGCAATCATCCCTTTAGGAGCATGGAACATGTTAATTTGTTATAGCCACCCAGAACACTCCTCCTACCACATTCAAACTATCAGTCAGTCCACTATCCTACTTATGAAAGAGTTGGTTACTACAGTATACCTTGTTAGTAATGCAGCGACTATATCTTCAATTATTGATTCACCAGGGGTTACCTAGTGAACACGACCCTCTATGGTTCCAAATCCATAAATCCACTCTGTCTACTAGCAACCTAATAACAGCCCTCCAACTGGGCTCAAAGAATCCTGTGAAATGTAGCAGGGGCATTCTTTGAGATAGTCTTTCATTACATAATTAAATGGTGAATAAAGAAAGAGAACATTGGAAAATGTTATTATGGCATGCAAGCAGACCATCTTACTCAAAGATTCATATAAGATAGGCTGTTTGCATTCTTTGAAACGCATTTCAGATATCCTGTTTGAAAAGAACTGGGAAAATAAATCCAATGCTTTGTTTATGTACCCCCGGCAGGTTTTACAGGAGAAAAAGGATTCCAGGGTCCAAGGGGACTAAAGGGCCCGAGCGGCCCTGACGGCCTACAGGGGGAGAAAGGTGATATGGGACCCGAAGGGCCCAAAGGTATGTCTGATATTAGTACTGTCTGACAGCTGTAGAGCCATTAGTTAAACTAACATCTGTTCCTCGCTGCCTCTTTGAACCTGCTGTCAATGGTTACATCTATCTCCCTTATCCTTCTGTGATGGCATGCTCTCTCTTAAGCTCAGGCTTCAGAGAGGGCAATGCAGGCTCAGGGTCTATTCCATCTGATTTACTACAGTCAAAAGTTTGGACACACCTACTCATTCAAGGGTTTTTCTTTATTTTTACTATTTTCTACATTGTAGAATAATAGTGAAGACCTCAAAACTATGAAATAACACATATGGAAGGAATCATGTAGAAACCAAAAAAGTGTTAAACACATTAAAATATATTTGAGATTTGAGATTCTTCAAAGTAGCCACCCTTTGCCTTGATGACAGCTTTGCACTCTCTTGTCATTCTCTCAACCAGCGTCATGAGGTAGTAACCTGGAATGCTTTTCCAACAGTCTTGAAGGAGTTCCCACAAATGCTGAGTACTTGTTGGCTGCTTTTCCTTCACTCTGCGGTCCAACTCATCCCAAACCATCTCAATTGGTTTGAGGTCGGGTGATTGTGGAGGCCAGGTCATCCGATGCAGCATTCCATCACTCTCCTTCTTGGTTAAATAGCCCTTACACAGCCTGGAGTTGTGTCGAAATAAATCACAGACAGTGTCACCAGCAAAGCACCCCCACACCATCACACCTTCTCCTCCATGCTTCATGGTGGGATCCACACATGCAGAGATCATCCCTTCAGTTAGTGGGCATCTCACAAAGACACGGCGGTTGGAACCAAAAATCTCAAATTTGGACTCATGAGAGCAAAGGACAGATTTCCACCGGTCTAATGTACATTGCTTGTGTTTCTTGGACCAGGAAAGTTTCTTCTTCTAGTTGGTGTCCTTTAGTAGTGGTTTCTTTGCAGCAATTCAACCATGAAGGCCTGATTCACAGTCTCCTCTGAACAGTTGATTTTGAGATGTGTCTGTTACTTATTTGGGCTGCAATCTGAGGTGCAGTTGAGGCTGGTAACTCTAATGAACTTATCCTCTGCAGCAGATCTGGGTATTCCTTTCCTGTTATGGTCCTCATGAGAGCCAGTTTCATCATAGCGTTTGATGTTTGTTGCGACTACACTTAAAGAAACTTTCAAAGTTCTTGAAATTTTCCACATTGATTGTCATTTCTATTTGCTTATTTGAGATGTTCTTGCCATAATATGGACTTGTTTTTTTTTACCAAATAGGTCTATCTTCTGTATACCAACCCTACCTTGTTACAACACAATTGATTGGCTCAAACGCATTAAGAAGGAAATAAATTCTACAAATGTACTTTTAGCAAGGCACACTTGTTAATTGAAATGCCTTCCAGGTGACTACAAAGGGTGGCTACTTTGAAGAATCTCAAATATAAAATATATCTTGATTTGCTTAACACCTTTTTGGTTACAACATGATTCCAAATGTGTTATTTCATAGTTATGATGTATTCACTCTACAATGTAGAGTAATAGTAAAGAATACGTGGTAAAAATAAAGAACACTTGAATGAGTAGGTGTGTTCAAACTTTTGACTGGTACTGTATATCTTCATGCCCTCTGCCTCCCCATCCTAACCCAAAGCAGACCTTCCTTATCAGCTAAACCGCCAACCTAAAACCTTGCAGACAAATGTCTACCTACACTATAATAATGGAGGAAAGCCATGTCCGGTTTTTAGTTGGTCCAACCTTAGCCCTGAGACCTGGCTGTAGACGCTGATGGTGCCTAGACATCATAGGAGTCTACAGCCATGTCTCAGGGCTAGTCCAACCTTGTGTCTCGGAAGCTTTTTCATCCTTCGTCACCTTATGTGTTGGGAATCAGAACTTGTTTTGTAATCAGATACTCCTCTCACACATATGATTTGAGACACAGTGCCTTATTGTATTGGTCATGGATTTGACTATCCACAATGGACTTGTTTTATTTCTCTATGCAAACCAAACAGCTGGATCAGTTTAGTTTGGCTGAACTGTCCGGTGCTGGAGGCTCAAACCCATGCGATCCAATAACATTACGATTTGGATGTGGGTGCTCTGCACTCTCTATCTGCCCTGTCCTCCCAGCCCTGTTAGACTGACTCACTGTGACTACAACACACATAACACGGGGTTAGATAAATACGAAATAAAATAACAAAGGCACTTAGCCTTTCAGTAAAGCTTGTAAAAGCACCCTTGTGGAAAAGGGAGAGATGTTGTGTGGCCTGTTAAAGTAGGGCTTTCATTATGCATGTTTTTCTGTGAGTTAGAGCTGAGTTTGGCATTGGGTGTTTGAACCAGAGTAAGTGTCTAACATTTCCTGACCACCGCACACATTACTATGAGGATGTGGTCAGCTCAGAGCAATACCCGACAATTGTTGGTTCTGTTTGGGTGCCACTGCCATTGGACACTTTCCTGTGATTTTGGATCTGAAAATACAGGAATTAAACGTGGGATAATAGTCACTTTATTACAGTAATAGCTCATAACCACACCTTGTGGTTTAGAACTTGTAGTTACGGAGAGATGTTCCCGCAGAACTGAGTGGTAGGAATTTTAATATTCCATCAAAGGCATATCCAGAGTTTGTTATTTTTATGAATATTCTACAAAAAAAGTTGACAGTACCATAATGGTCATTTTTGCTTTATTGTGTGGTGTCCTCTATAATCATGGACATAAACTTTTAGTACATATCAAAATACAACAAATCTTAATTTAGTGGAATTAAAGATTGAAGTTGACTGATTACTTCATTTTCCACAGCCTCTCTCAAGTACAGACAGTAAATTAAATGTATGGTGCTAGCACACTTCTAACAATCAAGACTTTCAAATGAAACTGCCAGGCTCCAGAATGTCCCTGCACCCACACTCAGATCCTCATCAGATGCCCTCTTCAGGACACAAATGTATCCAAGGAGGATCTTCTTTTAAAAACATTTCTAAGACTGTTAACTGGCTTCAAGTAGTGAAGCCAGAAAGACGCCATAAAAGGTCTCACTGCTCACTCTGAAAGAGGAGCTGCAGGACGACTGTGCTTTCAGCCTCTCAACCCCAGCGATTTTTCATAAAATCCTTTAATCGTTAAATTGATGTTGTCTTTTGCTCCGACTCCTTTTTGTCTTTCATAATATGGCATACAACCCACAGACAGACAGATGAGTTGCCTCAGACGACGAGCGCAGAGCAACAAACAAAACAATAGTCCACATCCATGGATGTCGGATCACAGAGAATCAAGGACATATGTGTTCCTGTTCACTTTTGGGGAAACATACACCTCACTATACTGTATTTGCTGTCTATACTGTCTTTTTCTCTCTGCTGTTTTTCTAGTCCACTTCAGCAAAAGCTCAAGATACTGTAGTTCACACGGAGGTTGTCCTATAATTGTTAAGTCTAATGACAAGGTGCTTACATTAAGTTTGTGGGTCTTCAGTTCACGTTACAAGATTATAAAGGTATCCAAAGGGAAATTGAGTTGAGGGATGTCTAAAATCAGACCTGAGGTTGGTTCAGCTGTCTTTCTTCTCAGTGTGAAGTGGACTATTTTAGAGTTACTTTGTTCCCCTAACCATGGGGAAAAAGATCATCTCACAAGTATTCTTGTCTCACAAGTAGAGGTGGCACCACAGGTCCTAGAGTGGTGTGGTGTGAAAAAACAATCTGGATCCGTAGTATTTCCTGATCTAGTATCCTAACCAGTTAAAACTCTGACCTTTATATGGTATGACGTGATTAATCAGTTGTAAAAAGGTTTAATATGGGCTATGATGGGACCAGAGTTTTTCTGATCAGGTCACAAGGTTTTAAAAAACTCCTGGAAAAACTACTGGCCTTGGGGGTGATGAAAACCCTGTCAAACTTCAGCAACCTTGTACTTGTTCATATGAATTATATTTTAAAGAAGGGGGTTTCCTATACAGAGACACAAAGAAAGTGCAGGAAAGTGGAGAGCGAACCTTGAGTTTTGTGCATTGTGCTAGGCCCGGCCGACCTCCAATTTCCGTGAATCTGATTGGTCAAGACACGCAAAGAGCCTGCAGCAACACTCTGATGTGAAAGACAGAGTAATTGTGCACAAGTCAACAAATCATGAGGCAAATTTGCCCCTTTTTTTAACACTTTGCATCAATATATTTTATTCAACTAAATCAAAAGTGGTGTGGCACTATCACACCTGATCTTATAGAGCTATGGCAAATGCCACCTTGCCACACTTTTTTCAGCGGCCCTGCTCAGAAGTATTCCAGGAAGGCAATGGAAACCTCAAAGCATAGCCTAGCTTTATAACTAATCCAGGCCCACCTACACAAAGTCAACCATGACAGAGTGAGAGGGCAATATTTAGAAGAGAAATAGCATGTGGGAAGGATCTCTAGGAACATAATACTGATCTTGTTCAACAGGATCATCCGTTTGACTTATTTCCAGTTTGAATTTGTAGTTACAGGAAGTGAAATATTCATCTGTGCGTCTCCTAAAGTTTCCACTGGCTGTAACACAATGTTTTGTTGTCTGTCTGTCCTTTCCAAGGTGACAGAGGAGACCGAGGACTGAAAGGCGAGAAGGGAGACCGAGGTGACCGTGGTGAAAAAACAGGTGAGAAGAGTTATGGGATTGCTGATGCTCATCATCCTCTCAATGATGTTGGTCCATTGTTATCTGCATACATATCTGTAACACTGCTGCATCGTAAAATTGGTTATTGTAATAGGTTGTAGTAAAACACAGGTAGGTTACAGAATTGAACCCTAACTGACCTACCAATTATTGTTTACTGCTGTTCAGGGGGTGAAGGAGTGCAGAGTGTCTTTTGAGGCCTGCTATCTTTCTGTTTGGCTTTAGAATGCAGTTTGTACCATCAAAAAAACATTTCAAAACTCAGCACCAGAGCTGACGTCACATGCTGGTGTCAGTCTAGTGGGTTCATCACTCATTTACATGAGTAGGTGGAGGTTCTCACCTGGCACACACGCGTCACTTGTAAACAGGGACGCCAAAGGATCAAATAGAAAAATAGACAATTTTATGGACCGAATCACAACAGGCATACATCTCTGCTCTACTTGTACATGGAATGCTGGTGGTTGGTGGGAAGCAGTGGTGTCACAATGTGTAGGTTCCCGTAGTGAGACGAAGGTGTGTCACAGCTCAGAACCCGTGGGGCTCTTTGAGTTGGGGATCGCACTCCCCAGTCCTCTGGGTCATTAATCCTCTATCTCGCTTGATGTTTACAATTTCACAACTGACAACCATGTTTTTTTGGGGTGGCAGGTAGCCTAGGGGTTAGAGCATTGGGCCAGTAACTGAACGGTTGCTGGATTGAATCCCCGAGCTGACAAGGTAAAAATCTGTCATTCTGCCCCTGAACAAGGCAGTTAACCAACTGTTCGCCGGTAGGCCGTCATTGTAAATAAGAATTTGTTCTTAACTGACTTGCCTAGTTAAGTAAAGGTAAAATAAAAAATAAATACAAATTATCCTAGAAGGCTGAGGGTTGGGGCTGAGGGTTGGGGCTGAGGGTTGGGGCTGAGGGTTGGGGCTGAGGGTTGGGGCTGAGGGTTGGGGCTGAGGGTTGGGGCTGAGGGTTGGGGCTGAGGGTTGGGGCTGAGGGTTGGGGCTGAGGGTTGGGGCTGAGGGTGGAGCTGAGAGCTGGGACTGAGGGTGGAGCTGAGAGCTGGGACTGAGGGTGGTGCTGAGAGCTGGGACTGAGGGTGGTGCTAAGAGGGGCTGAGGGTTGGGGGCAGAGGGTTGGGGCTGAGGGTTGGGGCTAGAGGGCTGGGGCTAGAGGGTTGGGGCTGAGGGTTGGGGCTGAAAGGGGCTGAGGTTGGGGCTGAGGGTTGGGGCTCAGGGTTGGGGCTGAGGGTTGGGGCTGAGGGTTGGGGCTGAGGGTTGGGGCTGAGGGTTGGGGCTGAGGGTTGGGGCTGAGGGTTGGGGTTGAGGGTTGGGGCTGAGGGTTGGGGCTGGGAGAATGTGCTGCACACTGGGACTGAGGGTTCGCTTTGGACCTAAAGCCCCTAGCTTGACAAGCTATAAAATGTCAGGTGCTTTAATATTATTGGTAATTGTTGCCATAGCATTGCCTTTCACCTTCACACCTCTCAGAATGGGGGTACCAAACTTTGATATGATATCCCAAGAGTCCCAAGAAACTGGAGTAAGCTTGGCTTTGACAGATCATTTTTGCAGGACAGCCACAAGCTTCAGTCTCCACATTTGAAGTGTCTGCCTACGCACGCACACGCACACGCACACGCGCACGCGCACACGCACACGCACACACACAAAATGCACAGCATGGTCTTAGTTAATTAGTCCAGAAATGTTGTTGCAAAGGGCCAAACATCGATTCCCTGCCAGATGTTGTAAACTGTTGCTCTAAGATCAAGGTTCCCTTCCTCTCCTCTAAGAGTTAGGAGGAAGGTGTAGAGCATTTGGTGGATGTTTTGTACGTCCTTTTTCTTCTGTTATTGTTTATGCCCTGATTATATGCATTTCATGCCAAAACCAAGTTAGATATATTTTTTTCCCAGAGTATATTTTAATGATGAAAAATACCCAGTTAAATTTGCAGTTTTGATGACATACAGCATTTCAACGTGGGCCAGTTTTCCATTCTGCCAAATGCACTTTTGACAATGTGCCTGTTTTTATAAGGTATTGACAGCATGGTTTTTAGTGCTCTTTCCCTTAGGACTTAACCAATTGGCTCTTTTTCTAGAACACATAGTTTTGTTGTGAAACTGTAGAGATGTCAGCAGCATGGTGCTAGAAAAAGGGAAGTACTGCGGTCGTCTGATCAATTAGCTGGACTTTAAAAGGCTCTGCTAAGAGGTTTTCTGTTGGATGTATGATGTCTCGAGTAAAGTCTTAACAAATTTCTGTCTGAATTTCTAATGACAGCCTCATGAGGCCACACAGCCTCATGCTGTCCTCATGGTAGGTCGGTCTGTACCTGGCTGAGATGTGTTTTTCATTAGTTATTTGGTTCCAGGTCTCCAATATTGGGCTTCATGTGCAGGGGACCTGTAACATGACATCCTGGCTAGATCTAGCATTTCCTCTCCTTCCTATTCTTCCTAAATCTGTTCTCCTCTCACATTATGGGGGACAGGAGGCCCTTCAGATCAGCCTCCCACTGTGTGTGTGCTGAGGGAAAGGGAATCCTGCTGTCTCGGGGGGCGTGCGCACACACACACACACACAAGAGGATGACGACATTGCCCACACATAACCCTCTTTGTACAAGGCAGAAAACAGTCCAGCACAAACACATACAGTGGAGGTGACCTGAGAGGAGATAACGTCAGAGCAGTTACGATAGCTCATAGACTGGTCCCTGTGATAGCCATCTCTAGGAGGTGAGGTCTTGCATATGCAACTCCCTTAAGGACTACAGGCAGGGGCCCATCCAGGGGTTGAACACAGATTGTGTTTGCCTAACTGATAAACACATTTACAGTTGAAGTCGGAAGTTTACATACACCTTAGCCAAATACATTTAAACTCAGTTTTTCACAATTCCTGACACTTAATCCTGGTAAACATTCCCTGTCTTAGGTCAGTTAGGATCACCACTTTATTTTATGAATGTGAAATAATGATTTATTTCAGCTTTTATTCCTTTCATCACATTCCCAGTGGGTCAGAAGTTTAGTCAATTAGTATTTGGTAGCATTGCCTTTAAATTGTTTAACTTGGGTCAAACGTTTCAGGTAGCCTTCCACATGCTTCCCCCAATAGGTTGAGAGCTCCTGGCAGAGCTGGTGTATCTGAGTCAGGTTTGTAGGCCTCCTTGCTCGCACACGCTTTTTCAGTTCTGCCCACACATTTTCTATAGGTTTGAGTTCAGGGCTTTGTGATGGCCGCTCCAATACCTTGACTTTGTTGTCCTTAAGCCATTTTGCCACCACTTTGGAAGTGTGCTTGGGGTCATTGTCCATTTGGAAGACCCATTTGCAATCAAGATTTAACTTCCTGACTGATGTCTTGAGTTGTTGCTTCAATATAGCCCTATAATTTTCCTCCCTCATGATGCCATCTATTTTGTGAAGTGCACCAGTCCCTCCTGCAACAAAGCACTCCCACAACATGATGCTGCTACCCCCGTGCTTCACGGTTGGGATAGTATTCTTCGGCTTGCAAACCTCCCTCTTTTTACTCCAAACATAATGATGGTCATTATGGCCAAACAGTTCTATTTTTGTTTCATCAGATCAGAGGACATTTCTCCAGAAAGTAAGATCGTTGTCCCCATGTGCAGTTGCAAACCGTAGTCTGGCTTTTCTATAGAGGTTTTGGAGCAGTGGCTTCTTCCTTGCTGAGCGGCTTTTCAGGTTATGTCGATATAGGGCTCGTTTTACCGTGGATATAGATACTTTTGTACCTGTTTCCTCCAGCATCTTCACAAGGTCCTTTGCTGTTGTTCTGGGACGTATTTTCACTTTTCGCACCAAAGTACGTTAATCTCTAGGAGACAGAACGCGTCTCCTTCCTGAGCAGTATGATGGCTGTTTGGTCCCATGGTGTTTATACTTGCGTACTATTGTTTGTACAGATGAACATGGTACCTTCAGGCATTTGGAAATTGCTCCCAAAGATGAACCAGACTTGTGGAGGTCTAAAAAAAATTCTGAGGTCTTGACTGATTTATTTTGATTTTCTCATGATGTCAAGCAAAGAGCCACTGAGTTTGAATCTAGGCCTTGAAATACATCCACAGGTACACCTCCAATTGACTAAAATGATGTCAATTAGCCTATCAGAAGCTTCTAAATCCATGACATCATTTTCTGGAATTTTCCAAGCTGTTTAAAGGCACAGTCAACTTCTGACCCACTGGAATTGTGATACAGTGAATTATAAATGAAATAATCTGTCTGTAAACAATTGTTGGAAAAATTACTTGTGTCATGCGCGAAGTAGATGTCCTAACCGACTTGCCAAAACTATAGTTTGTTAACATGAAATTTGTGGAGTAGTTGAAAAACGAGTTTTAATGACTCCAAACTAAACTTCCGACTTCAACTGTATTCAATGAAAGCCTAAAGGGTTTAACGAGATGTTGAGGTCTTTCTTTTCAGACATACAATCAGAGATTACTTATAGAGTAAATGCTTGACCAGGTAGACAAACTCGACATGCAAGATTGTTTGTTAAATTGTCCTTATTCTGCAATAGGCTACAGCACAGTTTATCTTCTATAAGTGCATCATTTCCAATCCCCCATGTTTTTTTTTGTAAATATACACTACCGTTCCAAAGTTTGGGGTCACTTAGAAATGTCCTTGTTTTTGAAAGAAAAGCAAATGTTTTGTCCATTAAAAGAACATAAAATTGATCAGAAATACAGTGTAGACATTGTTAATGTTGTAAATTACTATTGTAGCTGGAAACGGCAGATTGTTTATGGAATATCTACATAGGCCTACAGAGGCCCATTATCAGCAACCATCACTCCTGTGTTCCAATGGCACGTTGTGTTAGCCAATCCAAGTTTTACATTTTAAAAGGTTAATTGATCATTAGAAAGCTTTTTTTGCAATTATGTTAGCACAGCTGAAAACTGTCGTTCTGATTAAAGAAGCAATAAAATTGTCCTTCTTTAGACTAGTTGAGTGAAACTAAGAACTTTGTTCTGAAACTCATCAGTCTATTCTTGTTCTGAGAAATGAATGCTATTCCGTCCAAGAAATTGCCAAGAAACTGAAGATCTGGTACAATGCTGTGTACTACTCACAGAACAGAAAAGCACAAACTGTCTCTCTCCAGAATAGAAAGAGGAGTGGGAGGCCCCGGGGCACAACTGAGCAAGAGGACAAGTACATTATAGTGTCTAGTTTGAGAAACAAACGCCTCACAAGTCCTCAACTGGCAGCTTCATTAAATAGTACCCGCAAAACCAACGTCAACAGTAAAGAGGTGACTCTGTGATGCTGGCCTTCAAGGCAGAGTTCCTCTGTTCTTTTCCCCATCTTAATCTTTTATTGGCCAGTCTGAGGTATGGCTTTTTATTTGCAACTCTGTCTAGAAGGCCAGCATCCCGGAGTCGCCTCTTCACTGTCCGCTGTTGACGTTGAGACTGGTGTTTTGCAGGTACTATTTAATGAAGCTGCCAGTACATTTTAACAAACTGAAATATGACATTTCCATAAGCATTCAGACCCTTTACTCAGTACTTTGTTGAAGCACCTTTGGCTACGATTACAGTCTCAAGTCTTCTTGGGTATGATGCTACAAGCTTGGCTCACCTGTATTTGGGAAGTTTATCCCATTCTTCTCTGCACATCCTCTCTATCAGGTTGGATGGGTAGTGTCGCTGCACAGCTATTTTCAGTTCTCTCCAGAGATGTTCGATCGGATTCAAGTCCGGGTTCTGACTGGGCCACTCAAGGACATTCAGAGGTTGTCCCGAAGCCACTCCTGCATTGTTTTGGCTGTGTGCTTAAGGTTGTTGTCCTTTTGGAAGGTGAACCTTCGCCTCAGTCTGTGGTCCTGAGCGCTCTTGAGCTGGTTTGCATCAAGGATCTCTCTGTACTTTGCTCTGTTCATCTTTCCCTTGATCCTGACAAGAAGTCTCCCAGTCCCTGCCTCTGAAAAACATCCCCACAGCATGATGCTGCCACCATCATGCTTCACCGTAGGGATGGTGCCAGGTTTCCTCCAGACGTGATGCTTGGCATTCAGTTTCTATCTTGGTTTCATCAGACCAGAGAATCTTGTTTCTTATGGTCTGAGGGTCTTTAGGTGCCTTTTGACAAACTCCAAGTGGGCTGTCATGTGCCTTTTACTGAGGAGTGGCTTCCGTCTGGTCACTCTACCATAAAGGCCTGATTGGTGGAGTGCTGCAGAGATGGTTGTCCTTCTAGAAGGTTCTCCCATCTCCACAGAGGAACTCTGAAGCTCTGTCAGAGTGACCATCGGGTTCTTGGTCACCTCCCTGACCAAGGCCCTTCTCCAACGATTTCTCAGTCTGGCCGAGAAGAGTCTTGGTGGTTCCAAACTTCTTCCATTTAACAATTATGGAGGCCACTGTTTTCTTGGGGACCTTCAATGCTGCAGTAATGTACCCTTCCCCAGATCTGTGCCTCGACACAATCCTGTCTCGGAGCTCTACGGACAATTCCTTTGACTGCATGGCTTGGTTTTTGCTCTGACATGCACTATCAACTGTGGGACCTTATATAGACAGGTGTGTGCCTTTCCAAATCATGTCCAATAAATTGAATTTACCATAGGTGGACTCCAATCATGCACCTGAGCTCAAATTCAAGTCTCGTAAGCAAGGAGTCTGAATACCTATGTAAATAAGATATTTCTGTTTTCTAAAAACCTGTTTTCATTTGTCATTATGGGGTATCGTGTGTAGATTGATGAGGATTTGTTTTATTTTGTCAATTTTAGAATAAGGCTGTAACGTAACAAATTGGAAAGAGTCAAGGGGTATGAATACTTTCTGACTGCACTGTATATATTTCAGGAAATGTGCATAGTGAACCCGTACACATTGTTAATACGTAAATAGAATGCACTATTTCAGAAAGTGACCTACCTCTTGCATGTCAATTTCAGACTGGGTAGAATTGATGTTCGCAATCTCCTCCTATCTGCAAGTTTAGCCAATGACATAACACCTTATTGACATCTGACTTGAACCAACCAATAAAAATACACAAACATTTAATACATAACAACCCTGTTACACACCTACAGCTGTATGACTGTTTAATTTGAGTGATAATACAGAAGGTATGTGTATCTCTGGTTTGAAGAGCTTGGATTTCTCCTTGTTAGTTCTGCTACCTACTGTAGACAGACCATTGTCCGCTTTGCTCTGTTAATTACTCTGCCAATGTGACCCTGGCTCTGTCCTATCTTCATCACACCCCCATCAGAGATAACTTGGATATGCTTTTCTCCAGACAAATTGAAGTTTCCTGAGCCGTTACCAGAGTAATCCCTAATGGCAAAATGAAAGTTCTGGCTACATGTCTGTAGCAGACACGTTTTCAATCTGCCAGATTCTCGGTGTGTCTCAGGCCAAGAGTAGAGCAGAGCTCAGGCTCAACATCTGCAACACATTATTGAGATGTTCCTGTGTTCTTCTCGAGTCTATCCTCCAGATTCATATTCAGCCATTTGGAGCCCGACGTTATTAATCTCTTATTAAGGTAAATAAAGGCTAGTTGAGTCAGAGTACATTTTTCGATGAGAGGTACTAATCGTTTTCAACGCCTGCCCCGACAAGACCACAAAGGAAATTTCACTTCAATCTTGTTAAAAGTGAGGTTTTGTTTTGTTTTATTTTCACAGTAATGGAAAAATAACCAAATTGACAAAGTTAAAGATGTTTGGCTTGTTGCTCCATATCAGATGGATTTATTAGTCTACATGAAAATGACAAACAATGCTTTAAACAAATTTATTGAAAAAAAGCATGTGGTCACTAATTAAAGACAATAACCGTGCTGGGCCCTGTTTCCTACAAGCATTTTAATACTAAATTAGAACCTTCGTAGGAGCATCGTTAAATGTCTGAGATTCCCAAAACCATCGTTATTAACGTTGCACTTAAACGCTCATTACATTTACATTTAAGTCATTTAGCAGACGCTCTTATCCAGAGCGACTTACAAATTGGTGCATTCACCTTATGACATCCAGTGGAACAGCCACTTTACAATAGTGCATCTAAATCTTTTAAGGGGAGGGGGTGGTGAGAAGGATTACTTTATCCTATCCTAGGTATTCCTTAAAGAGGTGGGGTTTCAGGTGTCTCCGGAAGGTGGTGATTGACTCCGCTGCCCTGGCGTCGTGAGGGAGTTTGTTCCACCATTGGGGGGCCAGAGCAGCGAACAGTTTTGACTGGGCTGAGCGGGAACTGTAATTCCTCAGTGGTAGGGAGGCGAGCAGGCCAGAGGTGGATGAACGCAGTGCCCTTGTTTGGGTGTAGGGCCTGATCAGAGCCTGGAGGTACTGAGGTGCCGTTCCCCTCACAGCTCCGTAGGCAAGCACCATGGTCTTGTAGCGGATGCGAGCTTCAACTGGAAGCCAGTGGAGAGAGCGGAGGAGCGGGGTGACGTGAGAGAACTTGGGAAGGTTGAACACCAGACGGGCTGGGGCGTTCTGGATGAGTTGTAGGGGTTTAATGGCACAGGCAGGGAGTCCAGCCAACAGCGAGTTGCAGTAATCCAGACGGGAGATGACAAGTGCCTGGATTAGGACCTGCGCCGCTTCCTGTGTGAGGCAGGGTCGTACTCTGCGGATGTTGTAGAGCATGAACCTACAGGAACGGGCCACCGCCTTGATGTTAGTTGAGAACATAATAGCTCATAATCCAACGCCTGGCTCAGACCATTCGTACAACTGATAAGTGGGCTCCCGAGTGGTGCAGTGGTCTAAGACACTACATCTCAGTGCTAGAGGTGTCACTACAGACACCCTGGTTCCATTCCAGGCTGTATCACAGTGGTCTAAGACACTGCATCTCAGTGCTAGAGGCGTCACAACAGACCCTGGTTCGATTCCAGGTTGTATCACAACTGGCCGTGATTTGGAGTCTTTGGAGTCAACTGGCCGTGATTTGGAGTGATTTGGAGATTTGCACAATTGGCCCAGCGTCGTCTGGGTTAGGGTTTGGTCGGGGTAGGCCGTCATTGTAAATAAGAATTTGTTCTTAACTGATTTGCCTAGTTAAATAAATCATTAAAAGCTCATCGTTAAATGCTTTTTCGCCCTCAGAATATCTCCGCTAATCATAGAATCACATGATTTATCCGTCTCTCTGTGACCGCCGATAACTCCAGAACAAAGTTGACTACAAATACAAAGTTGCCAATGTCTTTTCAATTTATACAAACAAGAGACGTATAAAAGATGCTTCAAATGAAACCAAGCCATGGTAAAAATGGTTAGAATTATAGGAAATTAGCTAGTGCCATGCTCTTATGAACTGAACCACATACAGGATCACTACGATACATACGTAAGTACAATACTGAAGTGCTGGCCATCCAGTCACGTTTGCTCACGCACAACACGACAATCCCCACAATGCAATACTGTAAAATACAATACACGGTTACAATACAGGTGGATGATATTTTTGTATATGTATATTAGGATACCCATTAGCTGACGTCAGTGGTGACAGCTAGTCTTACTGGGGTCCGACACATGACGGAAATTACATTACAGACCAAATGCTTCACAATTTATTGCCATCCTCATCCGCGAACCACCCTCCTTCAGGCCATGGATGAGGCATACAATGATTTCCATCCAGACCTATGTTAGGCTTAGACTCACAATGCCAAACGTTTTTTTTCCCACATGCATGAACAATGAAGATATTTTTCTGTGACTTTGATGAAAACCTATGGACAAATGATCAAAACAAGGCTCAAATTACTGCCTGTTAAACAATTTTTCATTCATTTATTTTGTTTTGATTACATTGTGAAAGATGCCTCCAATGATCACACCTTTGATCACACGTGGGATAGAAATGATGGAAATGTGATGTTTAGTCATTTTTAATGAGTAGTGCTAGTGTAATACTTCATGTGAAAACAGTGTAATGTACTGTAATTTACAATACTGTAGCATACTACATTCAAAGGACAATTAACTGGTTGTTAAAAGAACTACCTTTGTATTTCTTTTTTAGCTCTCACCAAATATACGTTTAACGTGAAATATAATGAATACATTGGTTTAATCACCAAAACACAATATCTTCTCAATGTACAGTTTTAATTTTGGATACATGTTTACTGTATAGGGGTTGCATTTATTTTTTCTTGCTTTTTTGGGGGTGGGACTTTCTGGATTGTTTGCATGTTGGTAATGTATTGTATTGATATTGTATTACTGCACTGTAGGAACTAGAAACATAAGCATGTCACTGCACCTGCTGTAACATCTGTTTGGTGAAAAAGTGACTGTATGATTTTGTGTGTTATACTTAATCAATTGAAAATGTGCTTTAAGTTTTGAAACAAGTGCTTTTTGAGTTTTGTACTAACAGTTGTGAAAATGTACAACATACTTGAGGAAAATCCACCAAAACAATGTACAAGATGTAATTATGTTGTGTTTTGGTGATTAAACCAATGTGTGGTGAAATATGTCTAGAAACAAAATTAATGCACAAAACTAATACACTGAGTCAAGCCATCTCAACCTTATCTGTGGTCTATGAACCCCTCAGCATCCCTTGTCTAACCACCAGCCATGTCTCTCTCCTGGTGTGTGTGTGTGTGTGTGTGTGTGTGTGTGTGTGTGTGTGTGTGTGTGTGTGTGTTTCAGTGGACGAGACACTGGTGAGACTGGTGAATGGATCAGGTCCTCACGAGGGGAGAGTGGAGGTGTTCCATGAGAGGCGCTGGGGAACGGTGTGTGACGACGTCTGGGACAAGAAGGACGGTGACGTGGTCTGCAGGATGCTTGGCTACACAGGGGCCTTCGAGATCCATAAAACAGGCCGGTTTGGACAAGGTAACCCAGCTAGCACATTTGGTTCCTTTGAAGTTGTGGGAATGTAAGTTGAGCTTTACTTCACTTTACTGACTTCATTGTCCTCATGGGGAAATTTTGTTGCAGTATCATGTACACGTTTAAAGTGGCGTTTAAGTACAAAACAAATTGACAATACAACTTTCATAACAATTACAGTACATACCAATAAAAATAAACTAGCCTGCTGGCCAAACTGAGTCGATAGGAACATTAGCCTGAGCTATTTCGGAGGGATATCACACCTGGCACAAATGATTGTCTAGCTTTGTTTTTCCTGCCGAGGGGTGCACTATCTCTGCATCCAGAGGGGAGTAGTTCAAAGTCCGGGTACACGGGGTGGCTTGGGTCAAAAATTATTTAGATTTTGGGTCTAAAATGATTTAGATTTTTGGTTTCCCATTAGTTCTGAGAACGAAGCCATACATTTCCTGAACGGTAAAACTGAAGGTTTTTAAATGTTCAGAGAACAGATGTAAATATGTTGCCTGTTCCTGGAACATACATTTTTAGGTTGCAGAAAGGTTCTGATAAAGTTTTACTATGGTCCCCTGAAAGTTTTCCTCTGAGGTTTTATTAACGTTCTGAGATTGGACAAGATAGGTTACTTTGAGGTTTTTGGATAACTTCCTTAAACTGTCACTGAATGTTTCAATAAGACTTTATAACACTGCTAGATTAGTTTGGGTTCACTGTTTTGAACTCCAAACACATAGGACACATGGAAATTAATTTGCTTAGGCATTAATCATGCAAAAACATTTCTTTATTATTGTGGCATGGCATCAGTGAGATTCAAACCTTTGATCTTCTGTTCTCTAACCATGGAATTAGCTCACTGTGCCACCAGGATGGAGCTAGCATCAGGAGTTTCAACCGAAATTATTTTCCCATAGTTTCATTCTGAACAAAACCATTTTTCTTTTTGTTGTGTTCCACTGTTCTGACCTGTTTTGAACTGGTTCGAATGCCAAAAAAGTACCTGTTTATATTGTTCTTTCTGTTCCTTTTTAAAACCTCTGAAATCTTTTTTTTTTTTTTACATTACATTAGCTCAAGATTCAATTACTTCACCAATCAGTGCAGATAGTGTAGCTTGCTATAGAGCGGGCAAGCTATAGTTATTTTAGCCTAAGCAGCCGATACTGCCTGGGTGCTGCCTAAGCTATAGTTGTTTACATGCACAATGGACCACCAAGTGTAGTGAGCGAGATGCGACTGAAATTTTGCAGGTGGGGAGAGAGCGAGAGAGTGAAGGAGGAGGCTTGGCTTGAAGTGCTGGGCATATTGTTATGACATGCATTATCTGAATTAGGCCTGCGGAGGAGAGGCTTCTATGGAGGAACTTTGAATGTCTTTGAACTTCTGAGAGCTAGCTAGCTAACTGCCTTGTGTGTGCAGAGAGGCACCAGAATATAAAACAGTTAATAAATCCAATGTGAAACGTGATAACTATAATGCCCGTAACTAGCATTGGAAAAGGTCATCCATTCTTCTCCAATTAAACATCTCTCCCTAATTTCTGAATCACGCTTGTAAATTCAGTAGGCTTCAGTTGTCACGCCCTGACCGTAGATTGCTTTGTATGTTTCTATTTTTAGTTTGGTCAGGGTGTGATGTGGGTGGGTATTCTATGTTTTTGTTCTAGGTTTGTATTTCTGTGTTTGGCCTGGTATGGTTCCCAATCAGAGGCAGCTGTCAATCGTTGTCTCTGATTGAGAACCATACTTAGGCAGCCTGGTTTCACCCTTGAGTTGTGGGTAGTTGTTTTCTGTCTCTGTGTCTGCACCAGACAGAACTGTTTCGTGTTGGTCTATTCTTTTGTTATTTTGGTCTTATTTTGTTCCGAATTTAATAAATATGAACATGGACACTTACCACACCGCATATTTGTCCGATCCCTCCTACTCCTCCTCAGACGAAGAGGACAGCCGTTACAACAGTAGCTTAGGCTTCAGAGGGGGAGAGGCGCGTTGCCTACACACACACATACTGGCCAATATTTTCAGCTCGCAGGCAGACACTGGACTAAGTTTCTAAGTGACAGAGTGAGGGCTTTGGCATAGGCACCTTGTTGCGTTATTTGTGGGACAAAAGCAATATGCCTGGAACATAAAACAATGTCATTAACTAGTTACCATGCTTTTAAAATAATGGTTCTGTTCCGGAACAGTATAGATCACTTTCGTTCCCATTTCTGATTCTGTTCATCAAATGTTTTTGTTCTTTTCAGGTTTTCTGTTCTGTTCCCAGAAACGGATCCAACCCCTGGCTAGCATGTCATGTTTTTTTTACTCATACAAACCAATTCATTTTAGTCTATTCAAACAGACCCCATTTCATAGGAAACAAGCTCTCATTCAGATCAGGGTCATTTAGTGGACCTGAACACACTTAACAAGATAGAGAATAGAGAGAGTTTTGTTGATGCTGAGAAAGGAATGTACATGATTTTAAATAACGTTCTTAGAACGTTCTTTGAACATTACTAATGCTTTCTTGTGGTTTTTGCATTTTACAGAAAGGTTTTTTCTTGTTCTGAGAACATTACTTTAAATAGAACCATGAGGAAACTGACAGAAAACATTATGCTAAATACTGAAATTCCCATTGAAGAACGTTGTTTCTTAACGTTCTCAGAACAAATTGAGAACGGAACATTACTTTAAATAGAACCACGAGGAAACCTGGTGGAAACGTTATGCTTTAAATATTGAAATTCCCACAGGAGAATGTTGTTTCTTAGTTCTTCTCTGAACTATTTGAGAACATTCCCAATGTCAAGCCAGTTGGAGAACATTCCTAGAACTGTAATGTAATCAAATGTAAACATGTTTGAACTTTTAGGAAACGTTCTGTTAAAGTAATGAAATACCAAGAAAATAACGGTATTTTGTCAAGTTCCTTAAATGTTCCAAAGCCAAACAACTATCCTGCACAATTCCCAGAACGTTGTGGGAAGGTTGTATGCAAAATAACCATAGGACAACCACACTCTCACCAAGCTCTAAGAAACATATGGTTCTCAGAACATTATGTGCTAGCTGGGAAGCCACTTTGCAGTTTATCTCCATCTAGTTAGGAACTAACTACAGTACAGACTGTGATAAATGTGTTTCAGGGTGTTGGATTATGATTTTTATCATTTGTTTTTGTAATTGTACTTTTTTTATGGTGGGTATTAGTGCACACAGCAGTAGAATACTACTGAGATTCATATAAGTTTATATGGAAAAATCAGAGGAGCCAGATGCCATCAAAAAAGTCCCAGTGGTAATATCTGTTTCCTCTATGACCTTTTTTCAACAACTACCATTACATCACACACACACACATACACCTCTGTTAGGTCCAATAAACACATTATGGTGTATTAATATTATTTGTTTCTGGGAATACTTATTCCAAGAGCCATGCTTTAAAATGTATTATAATTCACATTGGCTTTTGAGGGCGTATGTTATTTGAGGACGAATGAAACAACTGTAAATGTGTCTTTCATAGACCCCATTTGTGAGGCTAAGTTTTCTTTTCAAGTTTGCTTCATGTTCATGCTGCACTCAAGATGTTTCAGTTATTCAATGTAATGTAGTTGGTTGTGCTACGACTTGGAGTCGGCACGTTAGCACTTTATGGTGCTAAATGTGGTAGAAAGACCTTTGAGCAGAACTCTGATCATACACACTGTTCGCCAACATTCGAAGGGAAAATATTGCTCACACCTAAAGTTCAAAATGTTTCTGTGAACAAACGGATTGAGTATATAGACAATAGGCCCGGCCTTCGTGATTGTGGTCCGTCCTCGACAATACCGTTAGTCATAAAGTATATGGAAAACAATATGGTATGATATTTACTTACACATCCTGTTCTTAAACATGAGAGGGACAGGACTCATTTGAACATTAGGGATACTACTTCTTTGGAGCTAAGACACACAACGATAGATAACATTGCTGAAATTGAGACATTACTACCAAACAACACAAAGAATTCTCATTACAGACTTCTATTTGTACGCTATATCAGACCAGCTCTGTTAAATAGTTTAATGGTCTAGTCTGCTGGCTCCAACTAGAGCAGGATATATTGATGTTATATTGGCCTCTAATGGTCTTTCATCAAGTCTGTCTATGAATCCTCTCACCCCGTACACAGCCTCTGATTGGTCTATGGAAGGAAGCCCTCATGCATATCTGTAAACTCTCATCATAGAGTAAAATAAATGAACGTCTGATTCAGGTTTATAAAAACCATATTGTGCTTTTTGTGCTTGTTATTTTGTCAGCATTCAAATATAACCCTGATGAAATCTGATTCAAATGTGGAGTATGACAGACATGCTTATGCTAATGTGACTTTGTGGGAACCTTTGTTGGGACAGAGACATTCATATGACATATTGCATCTTAGAAACATATATTATGTGGATTGGTTTGATATACTGTATATATAGTTTATCTGTGTGGTTTTCTTGCATGTATATTAGACCTTGTTGTTATAGATCAAACCAAGTTGGGTTATGTTAGACATATATTTAAGATCCTATGTCTTTGATTTATGTTAGTGAACTTCTAAAACCTGCTTATTTAGCAAGTAAAGTCATTTAGATCCCAAAAAGAGCACAGTGGTAGAACAATAGACAGAGTGTAAAATCATCCAGCCCTCAAGCACACAAATGCATTCCCATCAGATTTACATACTGATTGATGACGTGACCTTTCTTCTCAAAGCACATGATGAATTCATTGTCCCAAGTCTACCATTGTAACTCCAAACTCATCATCAACAATGGAATTCCTAAGGTGCATTTATACATTGTATATTCATTTTGCACATCATTCTTCAGACAGCAACAATTCATTAAGCCATCCCGGAGATCTTGACTGGGTCTTGAAATAATTTTAATTTGGATCAAGAAGCAGGCGCTGGGGGGTGTTGTCATGTTTGTTTGTCGGCCTCCCAGCTCTGTCTTCAATGTAATTGATACAACAATAAACCCAGTTTCAGACAGAGGTTCCATGCCAGAGGTCCCCTCTGGTGGTGCTTAGCTACCCTAGCTGATGCCTGTGGACGGGAGAAAGGAGAGGCTTGCTCCAGTCTCCAGAACCTCTGTGTTTGTGGAGATACGGCGTGCTCTCATCCCTCTGCCAGATATCTGCCTCACATTAACGCTTCCATGAGCTCTCAGAGGAGACTCGTGTGATGAATTACTCAGCAGACTGAGGGGCTAGGAGAGCTAGGAGAGGAGCCTGAGTATGGCCAGACTAGACTCTGCTATCACAGTCTCTTCACTTGAGATAAAGGCTGTGATTTGAGAGAAAGAATATAACATCAGAGCCTGATACTTGGCTGGCCCCATGCAACTCTCTTTTTAACATCAGCTATCAGAGCAGCTAACCGATCACTGTACATAGCCAATCTGTAAATAGCACACCCAACTACCTCACCCCCATATTATTACTTACTCGCTTGCTTGCTGTTTTGCACCCCAGTATCTCTACTTGCACATCATCATCTGCACATCTATCACTCCAGTACTAATGCTAAATTGTAATTATTTTGCCTCTATGGCCTATTTATTGCCTACCTCCCTACTCTTCTACATTTGCACACACTGTATATATATTCTTTCTATTGTGTTATTAACTGTACGTTTGTTTATGTGTAACTCTGTGTTGTTGGATTTTGTCTCACTGCTTTGCTTTATCTTGGCCAGGTCGCAGTTGTAAATGAAAACTTGTTCTTAACTGGCCTACCTGGTTAAATAAATAAAGGTGAAATAAAAAAATATGAAAAATGTCTTTGAAAAAATCCTCTAAATCCCTCCTCTTATAATCTCAGTTGAAAACCATATGTTTCTGTAAGTACTGGAGTGACCTGCACTGTCAGGTAAATCTTGACTAAAGTGTTTCCTCTCTCTTTTTCTATCTCTATCTCTCTCTAATATATTGCCCTGTCTATTTCTACAGGTACTGGGCTCATCTGGATGGATGATGTGGCCTGTGTTGGGAATGAGGACACCATCCACCAGTGCAAGTTCTCAGGCTGGGGCAAGACTAACTGTGGGCACGTGGAGGATGCGGGGGTGACATGCAACACCTAACACCCACCATTTTAACTCCCACTGAGTTCAGTTCTAAACTGCAGAGTTAAATTGCAGATGACAGGCAGCGTGAGGTAGAGCAGAGGGGCTGCGTTCTGACGCCCTACACCTACTCACTGCTGTGGGCAACTGATTTGACTTCAGACCCCTTTAGGGCCTCATGGCCGACTTTGTTCAAGTAAAGTAGGTTTAACAATAGCTGAACTAGATTCAGTGCCTATAAAGGACCAACTTAAAAAATGGTCAGTCACAAATGTTTGTCCAATTGTTGACAGATGACGCGATTACAAAGAAAATAAAGGGAACTAATGCCATTTGAAATAGGTGTATGGCTTGGCCCCAGTACGATTGATTGGTTTGTGTCTGTCGATTTCAACATTTCTGTCTGTGGAAGCAAGAATTGTTTTTTTTATCATCATGACAGAGTCTCTCTCTCTCTCTCTCTCCCTCTTTCATTCTTCTCCCTTCAACTGGCTAATTTTGATTATGTTAGAGTGCAGCCAAAAATGCCTCTTTCTTCATCGACAATTGCAGGGGCGGTTTGGAGACTTAACGGTTGGTTTATGTATGGAAACCAGGACTAAAGTAAGACAAATTACAGCCCTCGATGGCTTTTTATATTTTGGGAACATTTTTATGAAATGGTAAAACATGCAACGACTTGAGGTTTATCACAGGAAAGGAAACAGGGAAATATAGATTATTGTGTGAAATAAGCAAAACCAACCGCTGATGTAATACACTTTCAAATGTTAATCAAGTGTTGCCATGAGCATGATATCTTTTATCATAGATTTCTGTAGATGAACCTAGACAAATATTGCTTTGGGATAAGCAAAGATATGTGCTGAGGTCCTGAGGACTAGGTTTGATATACTCTGAGACACATAAATCTGGACTATCTCTCAGTTTTTCATTTGAAGCGTTGAAGCAGCTCCCCTTTAGACATGGTCCTCACTTTCATCCACTGAGGTTCATATTCAGACAAGTGCTATTGAGGTGTTATAGAGTGCTATAGAGCAGTGGAGGTTGGTGGGAGGAGCTATAGGAGGACGGGATCATTGTAATGGTTGGAATGGAATAAATGGAGCAGTATTGAAGACGTCAAACATATGGAAACCACATTTTTGACTCCATTCCTTTATACCATTCCAGCCATTACAATGAGCCCATAGCTCCTCCCACCAGCCTCCAGTGCTATAGAGTTTTCTGGTTCGAATACCTGAGTCGACAAGGTCAAAAATCTGTAGATGTTCCCTTGAGCAAGGCACTTGACTCTAATTTGCTCCGGGGGAGCCGTACTACTATTGCAGATCCTGTAAAACAACACATTTCACTGCACCTTTCTGGTGTATGTGACTACTGTCAAAGATAACACCTTACCCTCTTTGTATATTTTCATTCAGATTGGTAATGCTTCCCTCTTGGGAAAGAAACTATAAAAAATATTTTCTATTGGAATTCTTCAGAATTATTTTCATAGAAAGAAATTATTCTGGTTTTGTAGAAATACATATTCCTGCAGTATGTGATCATTACTATTATAATCCACTGTCAAATATTCAACTAGGGTGCAGTTGGTCTGTGAACATAGAGGTAATTGTTGCATGGATCTTCAACTGTTCTGTGAATTCATCAGTCATGCAATGCCTTTTCAAGTACAAGGGAGCAGCCTGCACACAATTTTGATTTGTATAACAGGGACCACAAACCCAAGTTACACTTTAGGAACATACTATCAAATACTAGGATGCTATAATTGCCACAGTATGTGAAGTCGAGATTGGTTGATTTATTATACCATGGTACCCCTGTAACTCTAACCAACACTTTTATTGGACAAGATTTAATAAGGACATTTGAGGAGTGTAAATATCTGTTTATCGATTGTGCTGGTGATAACACCCGGCCCACATGAAAAAATACTAAAGTTTACTATAGAATACTACAGCACTTACTATAAAATTATGCAGTAAACTGTAATACTGTACTACACACTGTAGCATCCCTCGATCATGTGTGCTAGTACTTACTAGAGAACATTGGAATATACCGTAGAATACTATAGTAAATACTACAGTATTATCTGCAAAGAAAACACTAGTAATTACAACAGTAATGTCCGCAAAAACACTGCAGTCGGCAAAAACACTAAACTTTTTAAAACTATATTAAATACTACAATATTTAATTAGCATATACCCTGCCCATTCCCCTCGGTTGTCACTAGTTACCACAGCCGCATAGTCTTTTAAGCCCCGCCTATTTCTACAATTTATCTTCTTAAAATGTGATTTTAAACCTAACTGTAACTTTAACCCTAACCTTAAACACACTGCTAACCTTATACCTACCTTAAATTTAGATGAAAAATCGATTTTTTTTTTCATACATTTTTTAAGGTTATAGCCAATTTAAACTTTGTGGGTATGGTAACTAGTGGAAAACATTCCCCTCCCCCATATTCCAATTGGTTCAATCCATAAATTAGAAACCTACATGCCAAGTATAGACCATATATTGTGTTACCCACAGATTATAGAAAAGAGCAGAAGTGCTGAATTATCTGTTTAGACCCCAGTCTCAA
This sequence comes from Oncorhynchus keta, assembly GCF_023373465.1. Lineage (NCBI taxonomy): Eukaryota > Metazoa > Chordata > Actinopteri > Salmoniformes > Salmonidae > Oncorhynchus > Oncorhynchus keta. The sequence continues at coordinate 62,964,420 of NC_068439.1, read as the reverse complement.
CTACATACAGATAATCTTTTTAGTACTTGTCCAGTAGATTTCCTCAAGGACAAAGCCTCCACTTATGTCAAATATAATAAAACAAAAACACTATAGTAAGTACTACAGTAATCTCTTAAAAAACACTACATTAAAAACTGTAGTATATACACTAGTTTTATTTTACTACAATAATTATACCATAGTGAACTGTAAATATACAGTATACCACAGTAAATACTACAGTGAATATTACAGTAAAGTCTGAAAAACACTACAGTAAATACTATAGTATTTATACCATAGTATAGTATTGTTTCATGTAATTTGAAATGTTTAAATACAGTGAATATGTGACAATATGTCATATGTTCATTAGATAATACTTTGAAACTTGATATTTCTTGCTGATAAAAAAAATAATGTACCGTTGAAAGAATAAAATGGTATTCATTTGTTTGTGTGGACATTTATTTTTATTAAAATGAGGTTAGAGGCAATTCAGTAGAAAGCGAAGTAATCCTATCCCATACTATAGCTACAGTAGGGTTTTCCAAACTTGATCCTCGGGACCTCAAGGGTTTTTGCCCTAACAGTACACAGCTGATTCAAATTATCAACAATTGATTATTTGAATTAACTGTATAGTCCAACGGCAAAGCCAAAACGTGCACCCTTTGGGGTCCCGAAGACCGTGTTTGTGAAACCCTGCTGTAGCTACATCAAGAAAACAGGTGAAGATGGAGAGAAGAAGTTGGGCATGGCATCTCTGGATTGACAACTGAGAAGCAATTACCTTAAAAGTGGTTCCACATGGAGGACGGATATAGAAATGACTGCTGGAGAATCACCTGATCACCTCAACATATGGTGAGCCTAGGACAGGGGAAGGAAACAGTGTTCCTGGAGTGCTGCAGGTACTGCAGGATTTTGTTCCAACTAGGCACTCCACCTGATCAACTGAGCTAATTGATCAGTTCAGTGATTGCCTAAATTGAACACACCTGGTTTCAGGTCAGTTACATAATAAACATGAAGTCCCTGCCGTACTCCAGGACTAGGGTTGCCTACCAAGAACAAAGACCGTGAATCACAAGTGAGGGGAAGATGTGTTTACTCAACATGTTTGAACTTTTATTGGGGGATTTATTTTATTTTAAATTTTCTAATGTTAAATATTTTTTGTATGCAGGTAATAGCACTTATTCATTTTATCATATCAAATGTTTGGGTCTTTGGTACACAGAGGTTCTTACTCTCTGATTGTGGGAGTCTTTAGCATCTGGAACTGTATCAATCTATTTTCTACTCTCAGTTTTATGTCAAACACAGACAAACAACACCGTTTATTTGAGGTATGACATGAGGACAATATTTGTTAAGGGATATTTCAGTGGAATTCACAGATGGACAAAGGAACCATTTGACTCGTATCCTCTATTGTACCCACAAGGCCTCTCTGGCATCAACATCCATGACTGTTCCATTGAGTCAGCACTGTATGGGGATTTGAAATGACAATCTGTGAATCTATTTACAGTGATTTTGTGCAAGGGGTAGTGGGCTCAACAACTATCTCTTCAGTTCATTTATGGAAAGAAACCACATTGTTCAGAGTAGGCTCACATAACTCACAGAGAAAGGGCAGTTCCAGCAATCAGCACTACTTGACGTGTAACTTTAAAAAATGAGTATGTTCCAAGGCTGCACTTCGAACTGCTACCCCAGAGCCCTCCAGAACTCCCCCATATTCCCATGAGTATTCTGGACAGGATCAACTCTATAAGAAAGATTTGACAGCCGCTGTTTGCTATTGTAAACTAGCAAGAGTTATCGGTGGCCTTTGGCCTGGATTTCCTGAACAGTCTTCCATCTCCTGTGTCTGAATGTTCGGATGAAGCTGCTGTTGGAACATGCACATTCTGTTGACATGTCCATATACAGAATTGATTAACATATGCACACTGGATATGATCCAAATAAAAAGTTAAACAATAAGCAAGAAATTGTCAAAATGCAGTTGATTATTCAAGTAAAACCATGGACAAATAAACCATGTATACAGAACAAAATTTGACATTGAAAACATGTATGAAGTGATTAAATTGTGGATTTCCCTAATTCCACCCAATTTGAGCAGAGCTGAGGACAGCTCTTTCTTCCCCTCCAGAGCCCACACTGAGGTTTGACCAAGGAACACATATGTCTATAAAAACAACCAAAACATGTAGCAACAATGCACTGTCTTCATATTAAACTATGTTTCTACAATATAGTGCTGAATGAAAGAGGGGAAACAACTAGGGTATTGAAATGGTTCCCACCAGTGATTAAATAGCATGCAGTACCACCTGGAAGGGCAGTATGGCTGGGGCATGTTCTGCCCATTGCTATGGGGATGTTGTGTAGCTATGCACATGTGGAGAAATTGGGTAAGACACGTGTGCCTCAACTGTGTTTGGGATCATTTCAGACACACATGCAGGCTGCAGCAGACATCTGCTCAAATGTGGCTGGTTAAATAACAAATTAAACAGGGGATTGCAGAAAATCTGGATATCTGTTCTGCCACTAGAGTCCAGGGTTTGGGCCCCAAACATGAAAATGTAAGATAAATAAACTTTTTTTAAACTTGCGTAAACAGTCTGTGAGAGAGTGCAGAACATTTGCATATATTTTCTCCCCTTAGAACACACACCATATCAGTCAAGAAAAAAGAGTCTCATGCATTGAACATAATTGTTGTTTATAAGAGAGATAAGCAACATGGGTTTGACAAGTTGGCTCTGCATGAATCTCACATTTAAGTGCACTACAGTAGGCCTTCATTGATTTGGAATCTGATATATTATGGTACCACAGGACCATCCTCCTTGCTCAACACACCACTGGTGGTCACATCTACCAATTTATAACCTGTGGTGATGACATGCACTATACGTTTGTAAGATGTTTAATGTAGGTTAAAGCACTTTGGTGCATCTACATGTATCCACCATCCACATAGACTGAAGGTCCACACAAACAACATACCTCTCTATTTAGCTCCTATGCCTGCCCTCTGCTGGTGTAATACATGTATTTTACTTGCATATATATATTAATTTAATTTTTATTTATTATTATTATTATTATTATTAAATCAAACCAGAAGCACAATTAGCTACATCATGACATTATATTATACACCAGTGTGTCCATGCCACTGACCTGCATTTCAAATAGTTGGTGGGCTCAATCTGAGCAGTGTAGGCTGCTGAGGGGAGGACGGCTCATAATAATGGCTGGAACGGAGCAATTAAGGTGCTACTAACCTCCTGTGGCTCAATCACTGTATATATCTACGGGCTACATATTTAGAGGGTGTGGGTTACAAATGCGGAACACACATTTCGGTTGAATACACTCAATTGTGCAACTGACTAGGCATCCACTTTCTCTTTTCATTACATATTTTAAAACGCTTTTTCATTTGACAGACGTGCCGTTTGTCCTTCTAGCGCGCCTGTACTTGACCTACGTAAACAATTTTTGAACGAAGGCTGGGCGCGTTTTCTGCAGGTTTTGTGATGAAGACATAGCTAGCTACAAGACAGAAATTGGTAAGAAATAATAATGAGTGAATTTATCCCATTATGCTTTAGTTACATAAAACGATCATAATCGTGCGTTTGAGTAAATTAGCATGATCGCTAACTTTGGGTCCCTGCGATAACGTTAGATCACTGACGGTTGTTGAAGTTAGCCTAGCCGAATATGTAACTTACTGTTAAGGCATTATTAAGGCATTACCGTCTATGAATGGGAAAAAGTTCGTCTAGATCAGTGGCCTAGCCTTAGATAACACGTTAGCTAGCTCAGCTGTGAACAATTATTTTTACATCTATTCACAGATCTAGGAAAGAATGGATTCCACTATTGCCAGTGATGTGAATGGATTCAAGACGCCCTGCAAACCAGACAGGGTGAAGAGCCTTCTCTCTGGTAGCACTGCCAGTCCTAGAACTCCCATAACCATCCCTGCCTCCCCTTTCATGAAGAAACTGGGATGTGGAACTGGGGTGAATGTGTATCTCATGAACAGGTTTGTTTTGTTTAGCTTCTTCAATGTCACCCATGATTTTGGTGTGCCACGAGTCATGACCATGTTCCCATGTGCTCGTTTTTTTAGAGTTGGTAAACTGAACCTGTCTCCATGGGCTGTCAAAAAGATCAACAACAAATGTGCCTCAAAGCAGGTGGGTGTCTACCAGAGACGACTCTGTGACGAGGCAAATATCCTGAAAGGCCTGCAACACCCAAACATTGTTGGTAAGAATGAAAATGTTTTATTTTTTATTTTATTTATTTTTTTACAGTGTAATGACCTATACTCTACACGAAAAGGGCTACCGTACTTGTACATATTATAAAGATTGTGTTGAACAAATCCCAGTCCATGCAATATTTGGTTCTTGATATCTGTATTAACAGCCATATGATTTGACAGGATTCCGTGCCTTCACCACTGCCAATGATGGCTCTAAGTGCCTGGCCATGGAGTATGGTGGGGAGAAGTCCCTGAATGACCTGATAGAGTGGCGACGAGAGGAGGGCCTGAAGGCTTATCCAGCTGCCACCATTGAGAAAGTGGCCTTGCATGTGGCGCGTGGCCTACAGGTAACCTCATACTCATCTTTTGAACCCAGTTTACACCTGGTCTAGGTCTGGAAGGGGTGGGTAATTGAGCGTGCATGTACGCAGAAAGCTGTAATACCAGGATTACTGTAAACTGGATAGGCTTTGATGTGATTATACCGATAGGCTAATTGATATGGATGGCCTTTATTCATTTCTCGTGCTTTGGGGAAGTCGGCTAATGTAAGCAAATGTAATTGAAGATTGCTTTTATACATTTTCCCCAACTCAATCATCCTCTGATGTGAATACAGACATGTGGTGAAGGGTCTTTGAGTTTCTCCTCTATTGGTGTTATTACAAAAACTATTTGAGGTTCACGATTTCAAATGTTCTGTAATCCCCTGAGGGGGTGTTTTTTTTAAGTGTCACTGCTGAGTGTAGATATCTTTAATTCATTGCCTAGCTATGACCAAATAAACTTTAAAAGCCACCATGAAAATCCCCTTAAATATCAATGTTCCTGTTTTCTCTTTCCCTCTCATTGTTCCCAGATGCTTCATGTTATTCCGTCTTTTAATGTGAGTCAAACACATGACTGTACAATTGTTATAGAAGTATAGGAAGGGAACACTGAAATGTATTTCCACTTTCTCCAGTACCTTCACAACGAGAAGAAGCTATTACATGGCGACATGAAGTCTTGCAATGTTGTCATCAAGGGTGACTTTGAGACCGTCAAAATCTGCGATGTGGGAGTCTCCTTGCAGTTGGATGAGAATATGAAAGGTAGATGTCACCATCTGAGCTGAATGCATCCAATTAAACACTGTGGAAAATAGGCATTACTTGGTATTTTGGTCGTTAGGCCTCGTTTCCCCATGTTGTCAGACAACCTGCCCTTTTCACTGTTAGTGTGAACCTGAGAAATTAGTCTGGTGTAAACACTGATTAGACTTTAACAAAGTACATTCCTACTAGCCTGGTTTAGGACTCTGGGAGTAATACCAAACTTCTGTTGTTCCTGCAATGTAGCCTGTAGATGATTTTCACAATGTTGCACGCACTCATGTCATGAGCCTAATGGAACGAATGCCAAGGGCTTTCTCATAAACACAGCCTGGGAATTCATGGTAGTGATGCTGTAGGGAGGGGTATAGAGTAACAATGTACAGGTGGTTTGCCATGTAAACAATGCCTGTTTTCATGAGGTCATGGAACCTCTCAATGAAAAGGGCACAATCAATACAAGTTTATCTATTCTTGTATTTCAGAAATAGGCTTTTAGGCCTAGGCAAAAGTGACTCATTCCGGGTGTCAAGTGAAATGCAATAAGAGTTTAGTTTACCTCAAACCAAATGCAGAAGAACGAGAACTTTGTTTAATGCACATTAATCATTTTATAGACTAAAATTGGTAATGGTTTCACCCTTTCATGCAGCTTGCTTGTAAATGCTTTGAGCAATGTGTGATTAATTATAGTTAAGAGATGTTAACACTGGCAAGAAAAATAAAAGGGGATCAAAAATGTTTACAAAACCTCAATTTCTGTTACTTAGGCTTCAAAGCAAATACATTCCTCTTTATTCTTCAATAGTTTCTTAAACATGTTCCCAACTTTAAGATCTTTACATTCTATTTTGGGATTTTCTGAGAACCACAAATACTCACAAATAAACTGTTGGTCAAATGTAAGAACTCGTTAAATGCCGAAAAACCCTGGCTTCAATCACTGTATAACGTGTTTAAACCTATTCCTGTTTCTGCCTCTCTCAGTGAGTAACCCCAAAGCAGAGTACGTTGGCACTGAGCCGTGGAAGCCCAAGGAGGCTCTGGAAGAGGGAGGCGTGATCACGGACAAGGCAGACATCTTTGCCTACGGACTGACCCTGTGGGAGATGATGACTCTGGCCATGCCTCACTTGGAGATTGAGAACAGTGAGGAGGAGGGTAAGGAGAGTTCTTACTCTGGCTGTATTTGAACCTAGAGCTCTTTTTAAAAGGCTATTTCCCTTACGTTAACTTGTTTTAGATAATTCATAAGATCTGAGATTTGTCACTTTTTGTCAAACAATATCACTTGCTCAATGATTGCTTAAATATAAAAGTTTATTGTAAAATTACTTCTCTTTTTAGATGTCTCAATGGACGAGGATGACTTTGATGAGGATTCCTACTATGAGAGGTTGGGCACCCGACCGGCGCTGGACTCTGAGAGTCTTGGGGGAGCCTACCAGAGAATGGTGGAGCTCTTCTGGCTCTGCACGGAGGAGAATCCACAGAAACGCCCGTCGGCTGCCCAAATAGTTCAGGTTCTGGAGTCCAACATGCAGGCGGACAACGTCATTGTCATAGACTGATCAGTTAGACTAGTCTCATCTCATTCAAACCATACTGTAATGTTGACTAGTCTTGTTTTCGTATCCAGAAACCTTTCCTGTTTGTCTTGACTTGGTGAATTGTAGTAAACAAAATGTCTCCGTAAATTGATAAACCATTTAAAGAAGCTGCTTTTCTAAAGACTAATACTTCAGCATTTTAGTGTCATGTGTAGCCATGTGTTCATGTCAAATTGATGTGGGCATACATTGTGCAGCACAATCTGAAACTGAACATGTAATGTAAAATAGAGGAAGGAATTCTCAGCTGAAGCAGTTAGATTGTTAATGATCATGCAATTAAATTAATATGCTTAGATGCTCATCGTCATTAAGACTAGCCTGACTGAAGTTGTATCTTCAACTTAACTGTTAAATACACTGAACACATGCAACATGCACAAAGTTTCTCAAATTTTGTGCACAAATGTGTTAGATAATTTCTCCTTTGAGAATTCATTCACCTGACAGGTATGGCATATCAAGAAGCTGATTAAATGGCATGATCATTACACAGGTGCACCTTGTGCTGGGGACAAGGCCACTTTAAAAGGTGCAGTTTTGTTGCAACACGTGTCTCGTCTCAAGTTGAGGGAGTGCACACTAGGCATGTTGACTGTAGGAAAGTCCACCAAATCTGTTCCCGGGGAAAGTCAATTTCGCTACCATAAGTACCAACTGCAGACCAAATGTAACCACGCCAGCCCAAAATCTTTGAATGTTGCGTTTTATATTTTTGCTCAGTACAGATATTTAGCTCAATGTATTTCTGTAAGTAGCAGCAGCACATAACGGTTAGTTCTATTGCTGACAAACTACTCTACCCAAAATGCACCTGTTTCACAAGACCGCAGCATGACATGTATTTTCCAAGAAATTATGATTCTGAAGTGTGATAAGAGGTAAAGATTTTATTCAAACTATGTACAAGATGTAGAAGAGATCAATCACCATCTCTTCAAAGTAAGTTACTACATATTGTCCAGTTTAGCATTCTCTATGAAATGGGCTTTAAAATGTGTGATTAGAAATTATGCATGTATGTCCATTTAAGTGGTGACAGTGTGATAATGTAAATGTATATTTTCCTACGTTTAACACATACTCATTAAAGGACCAAAATATGTCAAATGTAATTTCAGCCTTAACCAATTAAATTGTAGACCATAAACGCAGGCGTCTCGCAGTACTTTGTGGCGAACAGTTTGCCGTCTGGGGTAGGGTCAGAGAAGGCGATTTCCTCCTTGGTCAGGTGGCCCCCATACATAAAGGAGTTTCTGAAATGACAAATACATTCATTAAAATGGAATATGACCTTTCCTGGTTAAATCAGGAATAACAACGAATGCACCCTCAAACCAGTAGCTATCCACATTTTCCATTGTTGTGCAGACCACATCCCTTACATTAACAACATCCATTTATCTCAAGTCGTTAGCACTACCCAACCTGTAATAATTCTCTTACCGGACGGTGTCGAGCATCCTTGTGGCGATGCCCTTCCTACGGGCCAGACTGAACACCCAGATGCGGCTGACCCCACAGATGGCCTTCTCTGGGGTGATAGAGCAGCACCAGACCCTGTGGTGCTCCATGAAATCCTCCTTGGTCATGTCCTTAGTCTGCTCTGGCTGCTCCAGCACTCTGAAGCCCTGGAAACAAAGGGCAAGATAGCCCAATCATTCATCAGTCACTCAGCTAGATATCCCTGTAAGATAGCAATCCACTCACCAACTACACCTAGTTAGAAAGTGAGAATAACCAACCAAGTGTGTTTACAAAGACCTGATTGAATCTCCTTGAGTACTCCCCTATTGGTAGTTATCTGTCATATGTGCTCTGCAATGAGGCATCAGATGACCATCCCGTCACTGGCCCTCATGAACAGAGTTGATAGCAGAACTGACCGTGCACAAAAGCTCACGTCTGATTCTATCTGAGCGTATATTAGTTAATTTCTTGATAAATCAAACTTAATCTTTTAACATTATCACAGGCCTTTACATCACCATAGTCGGGTAGAATACTCCTGATCCATTACTGAAAAACCTACCATGTTTGGAGCATGACACATTTGAACAGAGCGCAAAAGTTTAGCAGCACTGGAGAAAATAGATTTTACCTGTCGTATGTGCTCTGCAATGAGGCAGCCGACGACCATCCTGTCACTGTTCACAAACAGATAGGTTTTAGTCTGGCTGGGGCAGCTGAGGGACACTTGTTGGAAGCCCAACTCATTGTCAGCAAGTTGCCTCACATCTTCTGCCTGATAAACATTAAGCATGAACAAGTGGGATAAGAATTCCATTCACACCAAATGCATAAACACAAACTGATGTGATTGATACAGTTGTGAGAAAAAATATTGGCATCCTTGCACTTTTCTTAAATAATTCACAATTTCTTCTGAAATAAGTTGAAGTTGCAAACTTTAGTTCCCCACACCTCAACATTGCAGAAACAATTGTATTTTTGTAAACTTAAGTTTACAAATTTTAAATTGAGAAAATAAAGACAAATGGCATGGACAAAATGATTGGCACCCTAGCTAGTACATGGTTGCACAGCCTTTGTTGGCAGTTGTTCATCAATGAGCTTGCTGGACCATTCTACTAGCAATTTGGCCCACTCTTAAGCAGCAAACTGCTCTAATTCTTCAATGTTTGAGGTTATGCCCTCCACCAACTGCTGTTTTCAGCTCTCACCATAGGTTATAGATATGACAGAACAGTCCAGTGCTTCTTGAACCAATTCTGTGCTTTTGATGTGTGTTTGGGGTTGTTGCCCGGATGGAAGACCCACAACCTTCAAAAGAGACCGTTTTTTGGACGCTGGATTGAACATTGCAATCCAAAACACCTTGATAATCTGCTGACCAGAGGCAGCTAAGCAACCCCACAGCATTATCGAAACCTTCCCCATGTTTGACTGGGAGGATGGTGATCTTTTCTTTGAATACTTCATTTGGCCGTTGGTAAACATAGGAACACTCTGACCGAGGCACATCTAAGCTTTATTGAACTTCTCAAAAACCCACCTAAACAAGCCTAAATCCTGGGGAAATGTTCTGTGGACCAAATAAACACAATAACAATCAGCGTTTACTGACGACCAAATGAAGCATTCAATGAAAATAACACCCTCCCTACAATCAAACAAAGGGGAGGTTTGATAATGCTGTGGGGTTGCTTTGCTGTCTCTGTTACTGGGGGCCATGAATGTGCGCAAGGAGTTTTGTAGACCAATGTTCAACCCAGTGTCCAAAAACTGTCTCCGTTGAAGGTTGTGGGTCTTCCATTTTAGAAGGGAATTATTTAAGAGAAGTGCAAGTACTGTACCTTTCTGACAGCGTATTTTGGATCATCTGGTAGAACCAGAATGATTTTTCCATCCCAGAAATCTGCTACCACCCTCTCTTTCTTCCAGCCCTGGGAACGAGAAGGAAACATTGATTAAGCAGCCGTCAGAAATCAAGAGAGAGGAGTGGTCAGTTACATTTCGCCCCCACTAAACCATGGCAGAGGATTTGGCTAAGCTTTTGTGGAAAAAATAATGAGCCACTCTAAAAGCAACATCCTTAGGGCCATGTGTACACATCAGTAGGAGAGAGGAAACGCCTGGGTGTACGCACCACAAACTTAATACTGTCCAGAAAACGCTTATGGAACTGTGTGTGCTGGAAGTTGTCTTCCAGGCTGTCTGCGCTGTAGATCATGCCACATGACCCACACGTGGTGGCACCAAACTGCTTCTGGCCTGCATCCTGTGGTAAACACAGAGCATTAGCAGAGCACACATATGGCAGGGAGAGAGAGGTAACAGTCATCATCAACATTTCCATTCATTAATCTGTCCATCAAAGGATTTACTTACAATGATGAGTTGATCATCAGCCTCAGCCTGTTTATTCATGTCTCTCTTCTTCCTGGCTCTCCTCTCTTTAGCAGCAGAGGGAATGGGGTGACCAAGGGAAGAGGGGGTGCTGCAATTCATTAGAGAGGCCTGAGCTGCTTTCCTCTGGGGCCTACAGGGAGAAAATAAACATTATAATAAATGCATATACACTCCCGTATAGTGTTACAGAGTTACTAATACTTGACCACGTGCGAGACTGTAAATAATTTCCTCCCTGGAAGGCAGTAAACCATTTTAGCTGAAAATAAACAGAAGTGGTTTTTGCCTACCTCTTTGATTCAGATCCAAAGATTGCACACACAGCTGAGGATTCTACAGAATCGGCTAAGGAGTCTAAAGGGGAGAGAGAAATCATAAATGAAAAAGACATTTGATTTTAAGTAAAAACATATGAATGATAATTGACCAATGACAAAAAAAAACAACCTTTGACTGGACTGCTGATACAGGTTAATGGGCTAATATCACTGAGATCAAACACTGCATGAGAGCCTGCATCCGTGATAAAGTCCTCCTACAAACAGTGAAAGAACAATATAATAAAATGTAGTATGTATACACTATGCTTTGTTAATTATTTCCCCACAGGATTAACAGACATTGAGAATCAGGCTAAACACGTTTCCAGTGATAAACAGCTCACCTGAGTGTTTATTTCTGGGGATCCTGAACATGTGGGAGACAAAGATATGTTTAACACAATGCTGACATCCTTGGTCATGCCATATTTCTCTGCTGTAGCTCTGGGTGACAGGGCCTCACCTGACTCTGGACTCTTTAGCAAATCCTGGACACTGGGTGGAGACTGCAGCTCTTCCTGCAGTTTCTTCACTACAACAGCACATCGCTTTGGAGATGGGGCTTTTTGTTTTTTCTCTTGTTTTCTCTCTGACGCATGAACCAGAGCATTTGTTTTCTCAAAACTCAAAGCTGGCTTGGTAGATTTCGGGGCAGACTTTTTGTACATGGAGGCTGGCTTTTTTCCTGTGCTGAAAAAGGCAGCCCCAACGAAGATCTTAGGCTTGGGCTTAGACTTTAAACCGCCAAAGGTCAAGGGGATGCCTTTTTTCGGCTCCACTTGCTTTGTGCTGGTGGGTGCTTTAGGCTTTGAGGAATTGATCAGGCTTGATTTGAAGTTGCCGCTTCCCTTTAAGCCAGTCTTCATTCTGTGTACAGCGGCCACTTTCTTGACCTTGTTACTGTTAATCATCCTCTTTTTCTCAGCATCCGTCAGTCCTCCATACGGATCCACAGTGGTCAGCCTTGGCAGTGATTTGGTCTCATTCAGCGTCTTCCTCTCCAGGGGTGTCAGGTACAAAGGTTTGCGTTTACCATAGAAGGACCCTGTAACCACAGCAGGCTGGAATGGAGAGGCTCTCTTCTGAGCAATCTTTAGGGGAGATGGAGCTGGTGATATCTGAGGGGATGGGCAGTTCCCCTTCTCCTGGTGTCTGGCTGACATCTTCTTTAGTGGAGACTGGTGCAGCCGGGGTGACTTTCTTTTCAGGGGAGATCCTCCATCCTTGACAGGTCTTTCGGCTGGGCGACTACAAATGTTGTAGTAGAATAATAAGGATGTTAGTCAATGTTATATGCATGATTGATTGATTTAACACATATGATGGACTAATGCACATCTTGTAACGCACCTGTGCTTCCTTGTAGTACTAGGCATCATGTTTCTAACTTCACTGGAAGAATAAATAGCATCAGTAAATGAACCATGCGTAATCAGTTAGCATAACAACAATAATACATTATAATTGAAATGCAAACATAATGTAATTTAAACACTGAACAGTTATTGTTAAATATCTTGGCGCTAAATATTTGTGAAGACAGCAGTCTCTGCCAGCCAGGGTTCAGTGGCTGAGTGAATAATATTTGGAGGGATCATCATGGATTGCCATAACTACCCAGCTACAACACTGTCTGGTTACTAAACTAATTTTAGCTAGAAGTTTGCTAGATACTCGTTTTTGTGCCTGACAGGATTCTTAATAGTTAGCTAATTTAGCGTACAGAGTTGAAGTGCACACAGGGGTGTATTCATTATGCCTGTTTTGCAACAGGAACCGTTTAAGTTTTGCTACGACGGTAGGTCCCTCGCAGTTTCGCTCCGTTTGCAGTTCCGATTGGTTCGGTTACAAAACATAATGAATACACCCTAACAGTAGCTGACTTTCAAAATCAAAACGTCATGCCATCTAAACACTTTTGCTAACTGACTTTAATCAAATACATTGTTTTTTCACAAACACATACCAAGCAGACGTTATCCAAAACGTAACAAAGTTAGAAAGTTGTGGAACTTGCCACAACCAGCGTTCTGTTTCCCCGCGGTTCTTTCAGACTGTTTTGAATAGCGCGCGCCTCTTTGCAAAACAGTTACCCAACATCACTTAAGCGGAAACAGCGACGACTTCCGTGTCAACTTTCAGCACAGTTATCACGAACTCTGTGCTTATCTTGTTATGATGCACATGTATTTTCAGTTTTGAAAAAGTTGCTTCCATTCATGCAGGATGGTGTTTTACTTCACGAGTGCAGGTGAGAAGCTGAGCTTGTCTTTTAAGCTGGCTAGCCCGTACATAGTTAGTTAACGTTAGGTAGTTAGCAGATGAGCTAACTAGAGAATCTTCTTGAATCGTTTTGTTAACGAGCAACGTTTGATGTCTTGTGAGAGAGCTTTCATGTCAAATAATCTAAATAGTTTGTTTTTGTTTACATTCAGGCCAGCAGATGAAACGTTAGTCTGTGCCTTCTCCCTACAGTTTTCAGCCATTAACGTTAGTTTCGCCCACGACTGGCTCATGTGAACTACAATCCCGACGCTGTTTTAACGTTTTGAAACGTCAATAATCATAGTTTGCAATATGGCATTTGAAACATATGTCCCTTTGATCAGCGAGAAAGACTCCTTCAAATTAAAAAATAGACACACATACTGTAGCAGTTATACACAGATCCATGTCTGGCTGGCCCAATCCCATTTTCCAGCTGCTCCCCAGGGCTGACATTGTAGAGCAGACCGATAAGGTTTGTGGATACCAGGAGACCCTGAGACGGTTCATATCGCCTCCTCAGGCCCCGGGTCCAAGGCAGACGGATTGTTGCCACCCACCTGCACCCGAACGACGGTGGGGTCCATCTCCTGCCCCATCGCCTCGTGCGGGTAGGGGCACATCGTGAGGTGAAGCAACAGCCTGTTTTTCCCACGTGGGTCTTCCCTGATTTTTGCAGAGGTACTGAGTAATTTATCCCTCACCGGGTTCCTATTCCTCCAAGCGGGTCACGACATAAGCTCTCCCAGGGCTCCGTGGCCTTGTTGGCTTGGCTGAGCTTATGGCTTGTCTTTGTGACAGGTATGATGGTGTCCACCGTCACTGCCATTGGGACGTGCCTCGGGGACCCATGCGCTGGGGGTGCCAGAGGAGAGGCTGGCCCCAGCAGGTCATTTGTGACACCCTTCCTCTGCTTCTTCTCCCGGTCTCCTTCTTTGGGCTCTGGGACGTCTAGTGTCTCTATGCGCAGCGCACGTACCTGGCATCCTAAATGTGGCAGCAGATATGCTCTTGAAGGAGGGCCCACCACCTTGAGACTGGAGCCTACATCCCCAGGTGGTGCAGCACCTGTGGGACAAATTCGAGAGGGTGCAAGTAGACCTGTTTGCCTCCTTGGACAATGCACACTGCCACCTGTGGTACTCCATGCCGGAGCCACCAGGACCTCTGTGCTTGGATGCTCTGGCTCACGATTGGCCAGGGCTGGAGCTTACGCATTCCCCCCTTTTCCCCTGATCCAGGCTGTGCTGGACAGGACCAGGATGGCAGAGCATTGTCTGCTGCTGGTGGCCACATACTGGCCCAGACAACCCCGGTTCAGCCTTCTCCTGTCCCTGTTGTCTGGGACACCTTGGCAACTTCCCTTGAAACCGGACCTGCTGTCTCAGGTCAGGGGAACTCTGTGGCATCCAAGGCCGCACCGCCTCAGTCTGTGGGCTTGGCCACTGAATGGTCCATGTTAGGACTACAGGAAGGTGTAATGAACACCATGCAGAGCGCAAGGGCGCTGGCTATATCTGCTGCATACCAGTTGCTCTGGCGGTTGTTCTGCTCTTGGTGTACTGGTATTGAGGTTGTACCAGAGTAATGCTGGGTGCAGTAATGTCCTCCAATATCTGTAGTCTCGCTTCGATGAGGGTTTGGCAGCCTCTACCCTGAGAGGGTATTTGGTCGCTATATCTGCCTGCCATGTGGAGTGGATGGAGAAACCATAGGGGCGCCATCCCTTGGTCTCCGGGTTTATGAAAGGGGTTCGTCCCGTGCGTCCAGCTAGGACCTGCTCAATGGCGAGATGGGATCTGGATGTGGTATTGGCAGGTTTGACAAAGCAGCCTTTCGAACAGTTGGAGTCAGCCTCCCTGAAACACCTCTCTATGAAGGTAGTTTTCTTGGTAGCGATTACTTCCATGAAGAGGGTGGGTGAGCTCCATGCTCTTTCAGTAAGTGTTGAGTGCTACCGGATGGACCCTGGGGGGAAGAGTATATCTCTCCGCCCCAACCCTCCATTCCTCCCAAAGGTTCTGTCAGACAGACATGTGAACATCTCTTTTTATCCTGTCTGCTTACGACCCCCGCGGGGGGGTCTGGGCCTCCGTCCGGCATGCTGTGCCTTGTGAGGGCACTGGCTGCCTATGGGGAGCGGACACGGTCAGTGAGAACAACAGACCAGCTCTTTGTCTCACTGGATCATGGACACAATTACGACAGCATACTGCCTGGCTGGCAGGCCAGTGCTGGGATCTGTGGTGGCACATTCAACATGAGATGTGGCTGCGTCCTGGGCTCTACTGAGAGGAGTGCCCCTCGCTGATATCTGTGCTGCGGCCAGCTGGGCTTCCTCTTGCACCTTTGCAAGATATTGGGTAAATGTGGAACCTCCCTCTCCGGTTGGTTCAGCGGTCCTGGGCTTCGCCTCCCCTTCCGGGGACTGTGCCGGGACCCACCCTTCCACATTGACTGCCCCAGCGTCTCGGTCCCGCTCTGGGACTTTGACTCTGGCTTGCCAGGTCCTTCTAGCACCGACTAATCTGGTACTGGTATACCGACATATTGGAGTGATCCAATATAGTGAAACATAATGAAGGTTACGTATGTAACCACGGTTATGTGAACTATATGGATCACTCCAATATATGTCACGGCCATGATGTCTATATATAGGGGCGAACCCCAGCCGTGTCACGGGTGTACACGGAAGTAAATCTTCACCTCGGATGTATCCCTCCGCTGCAGAGTGATATCAATATATTGGAGTGATCCATATAGCTCACATAACCGTGGTTACATACGTAATCTTCGGTGTATATGATCCTCAAAAAACAATGAGGAGATGGGAGAGGCCGGACTTCCAGCGCGTTGAGCGTCACAAATTGAACAAATTTATATTTTAGCGTATGCCCACGCAGATACTCGCTGACGCCGGTGAGCAATGTGGGTGCAATAAGTGAATAGCATGTATGTGTACATTTATTTTGCAACGCTCGTACATGAGCGGTGTGGTCAGCATGTTATGCTTCACGGAGCAGAGCTGTTGTCAAGGAAGTGAGTTTGTGTTTATACAGGACCTCCCGCCCGCCCCCACCTACCATCAATCAATCAATCAATCAATCAATCATGTCAATGCGGAGCTATACTGAGCCCACAGCATTGTTTTGGGAGGCGGTGGGCACACAGGACATTGGTACAGAGCTCAATTTGGCCCCTGCGTGCCTCTGGAGGCTCTGCAATTGCGTCACACCCTCCTTACGAAGTCTCCGACCACATTTTCATTTTCGGATCAAGCATAAATTGGCTCTTACGCTTACGCACAGGTTTTCTGATCACGCTAGATAGCTAATTAGCATATCGCTGCTTGTCTGTTTACCGTAAACAAGCCACAGTAACATGGAGATGTGATCGTGTGGGAAAACTAACACTATCAAGGTGTGTATCAATTCAACCTTTTTGTTTTTTCAAAATAATTTCTCACTGATATGAAAGATAAGTTCCTTATGCTTCCAAAACCAAACCACAAGTGACGCGTGTTAATGGTAAGAATAACGCATCGAACACACCGACTGGGTTATGGCATCACTGCTGCATTACATTTTGCGCACCTAGGCAACTATACTGATGCAGGTACCTTTTGCAAATTGTCGCATGCAGTTGGACTCAAAACCGTGTCTTTTTGACAAAACTGCTGACAGCTACAGGGACATAAACAACAAAAAAATGCTGCTTGGAGACAAGTGTCCACGATAGTAGGATTGCCAGGTCAGTTTAGTAGTGAGCTTGTGCTCGATGTGGCTAGTTAGCGTTAGCTAGCTAGCTAACCTAGCCAATTAGGTGTGTGTGAAAGAAATAGTCAAATTATGCAAGTTACTACCCTTGATAACTTTCCCAAATAATAATGTTTGAAAGAGTGTGAGTGTGTATGTTAGATTAATAGAAATGGTAGATACTACTGTACCCTGATAATTTGGTCAGCTAACTGTGTGTCTGTGTAGAGTAGGTGACATGTCCATGATAGCTATCTAATAACTATAGTTATGCTAGGTAATGGTTTGGCTTATCACGTTCATGTCTATGTAGAAGAAGACTGTAGGAGGAAGTAGAGAGGACTCAGGGACAGGTATCAGAGAGAGAGAAGGGCAGAGAAAGATAAGAGGTCTGGGTCAGCAGCTTCAGGCCAGCAGCCTTGGCGCTTCTGCCACATTCTTTTCTGGATCCATTTATTGTGCCTCGGGCAACGAGTGGCAATTTTACAGCCAGACCCTCTACTACGTCATCCACAAGTGTTGTCGCCACCGGTGCATCAAGACCCTCAATGTCATCTACAAGGGCGACCATCACCTCCACCGGTGGAGTGAGACCCTCTACAACATCATCCATGAGTATGACCACTACCAGTGCAGCCATGGAAGATGATGAAATGGAGGAAGCACCTCTGGATCTAGGACCACCTGAGATTATTATGAACCTCACGGAAGTGACCACTGAGGACCTCGTTGAACAGGATGTGGCCGTGGAGAGAAACAGAAACGAAGAGGAACAACGTCACACCAGGCATCATCGGAGGTACCAGCCCCCAGATCCACTCAACTCATTTCAGCAGAGGCTCCTCCAAGCCGTCGAGTGGGATGCAGCACAACCTGATGATCACAGGAAGAAGACCCTCTTTGCCATGAGCCTGGTGCAGACACTGAAGAGGCTGCCTCAGCAAAGAAAAGCAGCAATCAAAGTTCAAATGTATCAGCTGCTTTTCAAAGCCTAGTTCAATGGTATGTTTTTTTTTCTCTCCACGTCACAGGTAGTGTCATAAGTGTGCGACAGTGAAGTAAAGTAGGTCATTTTTACAGTATAGTCATGTAGGTTAATTGGTATTTCAGATCAAAGTATTAATATGAGGCAAATGTATAGCTGTTGTTTCTGGGTTCGAAAATATCCTAAAACAGTTTGCTATCGAAATATCTGCCTGTCATATTCATCTTTTGATCTGAAATACAAATTCCATGAGTAAACAGCAAGTATTACCAACTTTACCACACTGTTCCTATATTTATGCCACTAAGGACAGTATGCAAGCAGTATTTAGTTAACATAAATCTCACCTTTTATGGTGTCATTATGTTGAGCTTTGTATGTGTTGTTTTTGACAGAGATGGAGTCAATTTAACAGACAAGCTCACAGGAAGAGGAGAGGAGTTGCCGGGGCCGACCAGCTCACAGGAAGGACAGGAAGCGGAGAAGAGTTGCCGGGGCCGACCAGCTCACAGGAAGGACAGGAAGCGGAGAAGAGTTGCCGGGGGACCAGCTCACAGGAAGGACGGGGCCGACCAGCTTACAGGAAGGACAGAGAAAGACCAGACAGGAAGGACAGGAAGCGGAGAAGAGTTGCCGGGGCCGACCAGCTCACAGGAAGGACAGGAAGAGGAGAGTTGCCGGGGCCGACCAGCTCACAGGAAGGACAGGAAGAGGAGAAGAGTTGCCGGGGCCGACCAGCTCACAGGAAGGACAGGAAGAGGAGTTGTCTGGTTGTTGTTTTGATCTCCCTCATTGTACCTTTCTTTTCACACATGTCATTTGTTTATAAAGTCTTAGGATAGCATTCATTATTAGTGTTACATAGATTTCTGAATTGAAACTCATACAGAGTTTTCACAGATGCTCTTGGTCTCTTACAAGACTAAAGGTCAATATATTTCTTTCATTTAAAACCACTTGAAAACCAGGGTGTTGAAACTTTTTGTGAAGTTATGTTCCATCGACTAGTCCGTGACTTCCAGGGGCCATTTGTTTGTTTAGCTGTGTTATGGCTACATATTATTCCCCTTTTCTCAGAGACCGAGACACACCTCTTCGTACCTCAGATCTCCAGTGCCCTGCCCTCTCTCTCTTTATGGCCATGTCTGAAGTTCCCCTACTACGTCTAGGATTTATGAGTAGTCCCTGTATCGGTCTGCAGTTGTGCCAAAAATACATGCTCTTGCTGTTCTCTTACAGATTACAGGCTACACATTCATTTAAAAATGTATTCTTTTTTTTACACACACGCGCACACACACACACACCTCTTTCAATAGTTTTATTTTTTAAACGTTTTTACAATACACATACCTGTCATGTTCTTTCCTGTACTTGAATACTTATTAAATTGTTTTTTCTTAGTCAGTTGTTTCAGTTGTTTATTAATATCTAATTTAGACTTAATCTGCTTATTTCTTCCCTACACCTTTGCAGATCTAAGACAAGATGAAAGTAAAAATGCGTTCTCTTCCTAATTAGTTTTTTGTCCACCTGTATTTTGTCAGACCAGTGAACATGGTGGTAAACTGTACTATTTGTATGGACCCTAGGTTACCTTTTCCCTTTTATCATACTAACTGTATGTAGTATAACCTTAATTAGTGCTCCGGCTCACCTGGTGCACCATGCCAGGTGTGTATAATACTGACTTTAATGGGCGAGTGAAGGGGTTAAGGTGTGGTCTTTACTCCCAAATTTCACTTAAATATAGCTTCCAAATGAAGAGAGACAATGATACATAAAGTAATCTGGGGGAAAAATGCAATTTTATGGACAACTGTGGCTGGTTCTTAAAAAAACCTTTGTTATGGGGCTCTTAAAAGAGCCGTTTCACTCCACGGCATACTGCCATGGGACTTCACCTGCTGGCGATGAGAAGTAGGTGGTCAGCTTCTCCCTCACCTGGAGTACCTGTCTGGGGGCGTTGTTGGCCCCTGCCCTGGTGACATCAGGAAGGTGACCATTTGGCGTGCCCATCGCCATCTGGAGCAGCTCCTGGAATGACCTCCGCAGGTAGTTGTGGAGAACACATGTGGCCTTCACGCAGGCATCGATATTTGAGGGGCTGAGACCAAGTATTCTCCGGTACATTCTCCACTGGGCTGCCAGAATCCCAAAGGTGCATTCAACAACTAACCTTGCCCTGGACAGTCGTTTGTTAAAGATCCTTACAAGCTTTGGCAATGGCAACAGGCGTCCAGCGTAAAACTGCATTTTGGAGGGAAATGATACTATGGCTATCACAATTCATGTGTGGATGTCATCGAATAAATAATATACTTGGCAAATAAATTAATACAAATTTGAAGAAATTATGCAATCAAACTGTTTTTATGTAATCCCAATTTTTTTACTGAATGTGTGCAAAAAAAAAATCTACATTCATATTTTGCTACTTTCTGTACGTATGCACCACACAGAACGCACTGCAACTGCCTCTGCAACGCAATGCTGGAAGGAAAATGCAGCGTTCCATTGGAAATGAATGTACTTCTGGTGTGTCGAAACCCCAACACAATCGGTGTGTTCGAACCGTGAGCGTTGGTGCTCTTAACAACACTCCCCTATACAGAAGACTCTTTCGTCCAATGACTCTTGTGTGTAATGGTCATGAGCAAGGGCTCTTGTTAGATTAGCTAGCTAGGCATTAATGATGAATAATCATCATGTGGACAATGGCAGATTTTTGTCCTATTCTGAGAATGGACTGCTCTGTTACCCACATCCTACTTTTTAGCTAGAAGTGTTGGAGACACATTTACCTATTATTTGTTTAATTTGCCCCAAAGCCTTGTTGATATAGAAAATTTGAGCTATTAACCCTTGCCTGTTGTTTTATTTTAGTTGTTACTCCTCCCTACACTATCTACATGGGGAAAGACAAATATGAACGTAAGTAGCTGATCATTTGAAGTGTTTTTTTTATAGTAACAAACCAAGATTGTTTTAGCAGCATTGTGAGGTAGCAAAGTGACTACCTAGCCAGTAGATCCAACACATTTTGCTCACAGCTGCACTAGGGTCGGACAGGCTTCCTGTGTAGAATAAGACAGAGGAGCCGGCGCGAGACATGACTGGGAAAACGTACCTCCATCCAGGGATGAGAAATGTGTTGGCCCATTATTCCCCCCAAAATTGTCCCATTATCTCAACTGTTACACCAGGAAGATTGAATGACTGCTAGTTTAAGTAAACTGCCGTTTTCGACCTTGCAGTAGCCATAGAACCCGTTATGGAATGACACGTTGCGTTGAACAATTAAGGAGCTGATTGGCTGGCACTGCAATTCCAAAATGGTTCAGTGACTTCTGCTACCTAAGCACGTGGACGAAAAGGGCAGTTTCATGGAAAACTAGCAGTGGCTTAATCTCAGTGAAACAGTTAGGATAATGGGACAGTTCGGAGTACAACACATTTCTCATTCCTGGATTGAGGTACTTTTTCCGAGCCAAATTTCACGCTGGCTCTTCGGTGTTTTAAGGCTTCCACATGGTTTGGGTTGGCAAACGTAACAAGTGTGATTGCGTACTCCCTTAAAAGACCTTAGCCAAAACAGTACTATTTTCAAGCGATCTTCAGATGCCGTAGCCAGTATACACTTCCGCAAAATTGTGAGAATTATTGTAAATTAAGAAATCTGCAGTATTTGTCAAGCGATAAAATGTGCATGAAAACAAATATCGTTCAATGACAAACACTTAATTGAAGAATCCCTGATGTTGACCAGTGACCGAGGAAGGGGCGTAGACTTCGGCTCCGAACTTTGTCTTGCCTCAAGAAAGAATGTGTGAACGAACAGCCCAAAAAAACCTTCCGACCTGTTTCGGAAGGGAAGCATGCGGACTACTTTACACAGGAGGCATGTCCCACCCTAGTTCAGCTGTAATCAAGCGGGGTCGGATCTGACTACCCAGCTTACTTTCTGCTGCTTTCTCACTATTAGATGAAGATCTCATCAAATATGGATGGCCTGAAGACATTTGGTGAGAAACTCATATCTATTTCTTCTTGTAACTCAAACCATGAAATACATTATTAGGATTTGACCATTTGATGAGTCTGACTGTTGGTTCTATGTATACATTACTCTATGTAGTGTTGAAGAATATCCACCAGGTGGCCCTAGAGCTAGGCTAATAGTACAGTAGTCCTATATCAGCTAATAGTGCTGTGGTAATATGCATGTCATTGATTATTTTAGTATGGAGGTGTTATTGCTGTTATAATAGTAACTGTATTATTTCCACAGGTTTCATGTGGATAAACTCTCTTCTGCCCATGTGTACCTTAGAATGCCTAAGGGACTGACAATTGAGGATATTCCCAAGGAAGTCTTGATTGACTGTGCACAGCTTGTGAAAAACAACAGCATCCAAGGTAATACATTGAGTGGCCCGGTGAGTTTGATTAGAATAATATAATAGTCATGTACAAACTTCCTCCAGGAAACTTTGATATCCTTTTAACTCAGGATGTAAAATGAACAACTTCAATGTTGTCACCATGGGCCAACCTAAAGAAAAACGGGACATGGCTGTAGGCCAAATAGGTTTCCATCGGCACAAGGAGGTCAGTGATTTCTCTCTTCTGGCAAAATGTATCTGTGTAACTTTCGGATCTATTTGGCTACTTTTATAGGTCTCAGCTTTCATTGTCAATATGTTTTTAGTTTCTATTGGTGTTCTATTTGAGTAATATCTATGAAATGATCGTTTAGACTATGTCTACTGTTTTGTAGATTAAGATTGTGGCAGTAGAGAGGAAGATGAATGAGATTGTAAACAGGTTGGAGAAAACAAAGGACGAGCGATAACCTGATCTGGCAGCAGAAAAAGAGTCTCGAGATACGGAAGAGAGAAATGAGAAGAAGGCCCAGATACAAGATCTGAAAAAGAAAGATAAAGATGGCATAAAAAATAAAAGAGAGCTGGATGAGCTCAAGTAAGTTCTCTTATCTCTGTCCAACCCTAGCTACATCACCTCTCTTCATCCGCCATCCCAAAACACTGTGAATAGTCACTTATGTGAATGATAAACTCTCACAGTAATTGTCCATTAATAGCAGTTATTCTTCGCTGATGACGAGTGACAATATGACAACAACTGAGGTGAGCTGATTAACAATCTAAACGGATGTGAAGTCTGCTTCTTTCAGAAATAGACTGGCATATTAATTGGTTATATGACTGTGTTGTAATATGACCATTATGTCTGAAATGTATAATTGTATCTTTTTCAGGATGGAAATGATTCGGATGACTTCATGTAAAAGGACAATATCGGACATACTCCACCACCTGCAAGTAAACATGGTTGGGTTGGGCCCTCACTGTTATACCGGACAGTGCTTTGACATTGTATATAGATCGATACTGTATTTTTAGAACAGTACGTGTGCCAATTTTGCTAAAATTTCAGGACTCTCTGAACAGCCTGGTTTCCCGACGCTTCTTGAATTTCAAAGGATAACATTCCAACAGCATTGATCTCTTGCACTGAACATCCTCTGCTTGACCGACAAGAGGGTAATAACAACCCCCGATTCCTCAGAAAACTGCTGCCAACGATTTAGTCTTGGGACGGCTATACCTTACAGGCTCTATGATCCAGTTCGGTATTGTTGCATGTTGACCTAATGATATGAATTAATATATGGTTTCCTGACCAGTATGTCTATGGGTGAAATTAAATGAGTATGTGCATTTTTAATTATAATTTACCTGGCCAATGCTGCAGACGTTGTCCTGGCCAGAGACTGGAACATGTGAATTGTGTCCTCGTGAATCCATGCATAAGGTTTGTCTTGGATGTTTCTTTGAAATCATTGAAAGATTGCTGACATTGTGAATAAAAATCACCTTGTTTATCAGCTCAAAGTTAAATTTTAAACAAAAACTGAACTGCCCATATGGTATGTTAATTGCCCAGTTCATTATTGAGACAATATGTTGACATAGCTTTGCTAATGAAGTGGGATGTGTAATGAATGGTTTGTGCTTGTTGAGAGAATGGGTACCACCAGCTTTCTCCTTCCTGGGTGATCAGAGCTGGGATTGAATTGACACATGCTGGTTTTTCAGTATAAAGCGTGACATCTCTATTTCTCAATGCTGTGTGTGGATGCAGCTGTGGTTGACCTCTGGTCCACATCACACAGACTGAAACGCATGGAGCAGGTTGAGGGACGAGGGGTGTGTCCGAATTAATTATTCTGGAGGACTTGCATTTCATTTGACATCTGCGTAAACAATTTCACTCCAAACAACCTCTAAAAGCAGAATAAAAGGCCTTTGTTTCAATCTGCATGTGATTTGCTTGCCACTACATGAATAAGACTGGGTTATTCTCAGTGACAGGATGTCATATGTAACTATAGGCCCCAGTCTGTGTTTATCAACCAACTGTTGACTATGCTTATGTCACATGCCAGTATTATTTCAAGGACTGGAACATAGTGTACAAATGTCCTGTTTTCCATGAAGGTTGTTTCATGGATGAGGCATTTAGATATTTTTCAAGTTATGAACTGTTGAATAAAGGCATGCTGCTGAAGTTATAGCTGACCTGACAGTTGGTTGTGTGTTTAGGATCTTATCACAACAAGCATACGTGGGGCAGCTCATGTTTTAGTTCTGATTAGAAGTAGCCTACATTGTACCGTTCCTGGAGAAACTGACCTACTGTAACGTGTTAGAAGACCCTAGGTAACAGTTACAGTACATTACCACATGGGATCCTGTATGATTGATGAGTGATTATGGTTTGGTTGGTTAATAATGATATGTGGCGCTGACATCGGTAACCCTTTCTCAAGAGATTTACTGCTTGGGTAGCGTCAACTTGAGCTGTATGACTTTAAAAAGAAGCCAACACTGTATACTTTTGAAGTATTGTGGCAGTTCTGTTGCTCCTTTGCAAGGGAGTCATTGAGAGTTCAGCCAGAATTCCATATTCTGGTCTCATTTTATTAGTTCTGTTCTATGAGTCAATCCCAGAAGAGGTCCCAGTTATTTCTGTAATGAGATTTACATAGATGTACAGCTTTGAAAGAAGAAAAATCATGTTACACCCATTGTAACAACATGAAACCTAAAATGTAGATACATTTACCTTTACATTATTTCACATTTTGCGATTCCATTTTCTTTAGGACCACTAGATGGCAGATTGTTGCGTGTTTCAGGTGCATGTCTATAATGGACCAATAGCTGTACTAAATATCCCAGTTATAATCTATCCTCTTTGGTCACGGACATGTTAAGGGGCAGTTAGATGTTTTAAAAAATGCCCCCATCCCAAATATATATATTTTTTAAAACAAAGACCACCCCTACTGTAAAAATGTGCACACCCTCCCCCTCCATTAATTAACTCAAAATAAGGTTTACAACCACATATAACTGTAGCGACCTTGTGTTTACAAACTCGGATATAAACTTTGCCACTTAAGCATGCAGAAGGCTCATTCTCCCTGCCTGTTTCATTTACACTACTATCAGAGCCGGCTGCAGACAATGATCAGCCTATGCAAAGAATTTTCCACCAACAAGTTTGTGCCAATGCACCACACAACCAATAAGTAAAGCATACAGACTTAGGCTGCTTCAATATCATGGTTTATGTTTTCAACACCACAATCAAATAGACTATGTCAATGTCGACAAACAGATGTTGGTGAAAGTCTAGATTTGAAATAAAATGTCACTAATTACTGTTTCAAACCATGTGAGATATTTTACCTAATGGTGTCACTCTAAGAATGCGGGGAGTAATTATGACATTGCCTGTACAGGGCCCAGAACAACCACTCAGAGTTTACAGGTTAAATTACAAATATTTACCCTATATTGAAGCGTTAGGCTCTAGGCGCACGAGGAATAGTCTCACGGATTGGAGACAAGCCAGAGCCTGTTAAGCTTTCCTGAAGAACTGGGTCTGCTGGGAGCATATGTGGCCACAATATTAGAGGACGACTTGGGAGAGTGATGATCTGATAAACTGGAGAGTAGACCCACAGCTGATCAGAATGGAACAGGGCTTTTGCGCCATTATTCAAATAACATTTTCACCGCAGCCTAGAATTTTGTACTCACAACAATACAATTATTAATTGCATTGTAGTGTTGTAGGCTAGTCTTGGTATAATAATTGTATTTTTGTAACGGCTTTCATCGGAAGAAGAGGAATCGTGAGAGGGATACGTGTTCATCTTTATTATAAGGAACTGAATACAAAAGGAAAACCCGAAACAGTACTGCAAGGTGAAACAAACACTAAACAGAAATACTACTACCCACAACTAAAAGTGGAAAAACAGGCTACCTAAGTATGATTCCCAATCAGAGACAACGATAGATAGCTGTCCCTGATTGCCAACCATACCCGGCCGAAACATAGAAATACAAAAACATAGACATACAAACATAGAATGCCCACCCAAATCACACCCTGACCAAACAAAAATAGAAACATACAAAGCAATCTACGGTCAGGGCGTGACAATTGTCCTTAAACAAGATCCATAGGGGAGTTTTTTTGAGTGGGGTGTCTCATGTCTTCACTGTTCTTTCTTACACACTGAAGCACTTGGCCTTTCTACTGCCTATCAAGCTATTCCCATTTGTTGTGGGTATATATATAGAAAATTGATGCAACTTTGAATGATTTCTTGTGAGGTATGATTGCTAGTTAGCCTATTGAGGAACTCGACAAACAATCCACCTACCACTATTGTCACTATGAATGGTGGATAGAGGGCAGGATAGACAGACTGGTATACTGACCTTTGTTATAGTAATAGTTAGCATGCGGAAATGCGTAGATCGGGAGGCAGAGCTGGTGAGTCCAGGGCATATGGTGGATCAGCTCAGACCCCAGGAGCAGGAATACATAGTGTCCCTGGGACAGGACACTGGGGGATGAAGTCTGGGTAGTCGCTCCCGATGAGGTTTGCTGTGTCCCCAGTCACATCGGGGGTTGAGTCCAGCGGCAGCAGGACCAGGACTGGAGCTGGGTCAGGTGGTGCATGCTGGGCAGGGTCATCCTGGACACCCCGAATGTGACCCAGAGCTGTTACTGGGTCAGTTGAGGCTGTATTGTCAGCAGCTGGTGACAGTGGTGTGGCTGAACCCAGGTCAGGGCTGGACCGGTCATCGGAGGTAGCAGCAGACCGGTTCGGTGCTGCTGGAGGGTCCCCTAGTGCAGGGACAGGCAGAGAGTTAGAGGCAGACAGGTAGTTCTGGCTGGTGATGATCTGGTGGCAGTGAGGAATAGGGTACAGTCAGCAACATAGGCTCACTGCTGTGTGGCATAGGCCATATTAGCGGGGGAGAGGGTTCCCTCAGACTCCACAGCAGTGGAGGGGGGATCGGGAATGACATCTGGTATGGGTCTCCATAGCTGGCAACCCCTGAGGACCAGCGTCGGCCGAGGACATAACATGTCCCTGCCCAATCTCAGTCGCAGCCATGCCTGACAACGGTGCTGGGGCTGGAGAGGCAATATAGTCAAAACCATTGGTCACAGTCACACCTGGGAAGGAGGTCGGGCCCTAAGAGACAACCCCTTGCTACTGTCCTCCATATGACTGTCCCATGCTCTCCTCTGCCACCCTCTGGAGAGGGCTCCCCTGACAGTAGGAATCCTGGGATCTGGTCCTCTGCTGCACAATGCAAAGAAGACTATATTCTGCTCAATATGGGCAAAACGTGTACTCCATACAACGTAGGCAGTGATGACCACGGTGCTGCAACTCCCTCGTACTCCAATGTAGAAATATAATCCACCCGCTTGGTTGTTGGGGATGTGGCCCCACCTGGTGCTGAGTAGTATCCCACGGGTGGAGGAGAGGGGCCATAGGCTCCAGAGAGGGGCTATAATCCACATGGTAGTAGTCCACTGGATACCTCAGAACCATACTCCACTGGACCGAAGGTGGGCAGTGTGGAAAGTACCCTGTGTGGTCTCTGTGGGGCCCCATATTGTAATGGTGTCAGCAAAGTCACAAATCCATGAAAGAGAGCGACGCGGCTCTACGTATTTTACTTGTTTGTGACTCACTGACACCGCCCACGTTCATAGGGGAATAAAGCAACCCAACAGTAAACACACAGGAACTTTATTTAAACACACTTGAGGAAGATGAATTTGGGCATGAAATTTGGGAAAGGTTGTAGAATAGTAGTGGTTCTGTAATGGACAGAAACAGAGGTAGTGAATACACACATACTGAGTGCAGACACAAAGGCACAGATACAGAATCTTACAGAATTGTATAGGGACTGTATAGATTGGTATAGAGGACTGTATAGATTGCTAATGCCACTTGCAGAGTATTATACCACACAGTACATGCAATAGTAGTAACTGACCATGAAGAACAATATACAGTGTCACACAACTCACTTTGGGCACGTTCTCCATCTCTCAAGTCCAGAGATACGAGTGAGTCCAGTTGTTGATGGGCAGAGACCAAGATGTTGCTTTTTGCCACTGCTTGAGGGAGACTGCAAGTGTTGTGTGCCCTGCAGAGTCAAGGGGATGGGCAGATGTCCAGCCCCCTAGTAACCTCCTGAACAACCTATCAGGGCACAGTTCATCCAGGTCAAAGAGAGTTTGAGAGGCATGTTTAGGGACCTCTAGACTCTCATGCAACAACGTTGTGAGGTGCTGATAACAGTCACCGGCAGGGAAATTGTAACCGCCAAAACCCCTTGATATAGACGCATTGCAAGCAGATGAGGAAATTTGGCTAGGATGAAATTATGAAATTATGAAGTAAAAGCTATATTTCGAACTGTCCCTAAGTGGTATAATTTGTCATTCATTGATTTGATTTGATCAATAATCAAACTTGATGTCGGCTACAGATTTGTTTGGTCAAAGTTTCTCTTCAATATTATCTCACAGAGACATGCGGCTATAGGCCTATGTTTTCCTCATGCACTGCAAGTCGGGATTTCAAATGTTTTTTTTTAAATGTTTGTCTTGTTTTGTCATAAATGAGTAGGTTGTGTTAATTCGGACGGGAAGATAAAAGCAAATTGGTGTCTGTTTTTTTTCCCGTTTGTGACTGACAAAACAAGGAATTTTGGTGGATAATTAGTTAGTCTCTGGAGCCTGTCTTTTGTGGAGAAAAACAACTTTTTTGGTGGGGAAAATGTAATTTGCAGGGGAGGCAAAGGTTACCCAAATCAAACAAAATACTAGTTTGGCAGTGACATTCTGAAAGTAAAGCATTATACCAGGACAAATGAGGACAGACTACCAGGGATCATATCCAGTTCTGTCACAATAGTTTCATTTCATATTTATGAGAAAAACAGCAAATATCCTGCCAAAGGCCCTATGTTTCCCACACCTTTGGATTCAGTGCTCAGAGCTCTTTTCCTAAACTGAAGTTTAACTTCAGGACCCTGAAGGTAGCCCTAAATCCCTTACAAAGCTTTTTCAGGTCTGAATCTACTGTTTTTCGCACAGTACATTTAAGAGGGTACATTTCAAAAGAGCTAGCCTACACAATATAGACATGGCCTGTCCTGAACATAAAATGAAGGAGTTATTCTGCGGAGGAGGGCGTCTGCTATGCTGGCAGGACATAAGGCCACGATGGAAAGAAGGGCCTCTGTATGCTGCCACCTCTGATGGTCCTCTCCATATGGAGACGGCAGGTTTTTGTGTTTATTGGAAATATGCAGTCATCCTCTCCAGGAGCCCACGGCATGACCCTGCCAGAGCTTAAGCTTCATCTCCATCCCAGCCCAATTCTCACAGAACCCATGCACAGTGCAGCGTTGGGGTGAAGAGTGGAAACCTGGCTCTGCTAATAATGACCAGTGAGAGCGTGGGAGCAAATTGTTCTTCATTTGCTTCGGTGCCGTACGGTAGTGAGGCAGATGCTTATGTGCTTTATGGCTGAGATTTAGGGCTGGTGGTTTTCCGGACCTAGATTAACCCTGTTCCTGGACAGAAAAGGCATTTTCAATGGGGATTATCATAAACTGGGTCCAGGATACCAGCCCATACAGTACATTTATTCAAATGATGTACTGCTCTACCACAGTGGGGCCTATTCTCAGCATGGAGCTCCCAACTCCTGCCCATGTGGCCCGTTTGTATAACTCCTACCCTAAACATTTTTGCTCTGTGGATGTATTGGCATCCATTTAACGCTATGGCTAGGCAGTCCTGTCATTTCCTGTTTAGAGAGAGATGAGGAAAGTTTCCCTAACTGTGGCTGGGGAGCCCTTGGTGGCTTCTGTCAGCTATGCTTTACCCCCATGCTGGTCATAATAACATATTCCTGTGGGTGACAGGGCAGAGGCGGGAGCCGGGAGGACCACACACCTCCACGTATAGAGGGTCTGACTCTGGAGGGCAGACTGAGCTGTACCAACTACTACCGACCCGACCAGCTGGAGCCTCCAACAAAAGCAAACAAGGCTGTAAAATGCAGAGTGGGGGTGCTCACCTTGGAAAGGAACCCCTCTGGTGTAAGGAAACATAGCCTGCACATGGGGGGTGATTTGAGCACCCCCACAAGAAGATGGACTGTGTTTCTCCACGGATGACCACTGTGTGTAAACTACCCAGGGAGGGTATGAAGGTCAGGGCTCGGTGTGTATACGTCAATTACCTACTATTACCAAGCCTCTTTCTTTGTATTTGTGCATGATTGTTTGCATGTATGCAAGCAAGCACAGCTATTCTGAGATTGTGTCCATGTTTTTTGTGCATGTAAGGGATTTTACAATTAATCCACAGGGCACACGCTGTTTTAATCAATGTTTCCACCTCATTTCAATGAAATTAGGTTGAGCCAATTTTGGAATAGACTAATTGACATCTGACACCAATGGGAACATGTTTTATTTGTTTATATCCTTTGTAATTTCTTGATATTTATATTTATTCCAAAAGCTTTTGCCTTCACAGCTGCCATCAAACAGAACCCATCTCACTATCTAAGAGGATTGTACCATAGTTACAAGCAGAGTTCCCTGTGGATTTACCGTCAGCACATTTCACCACGCCAGCAGCAGGATATAGGCATCTGTAATCTGTGCACCAGCAGGATGGCCATCTCACCTACCCAACCTGCACCTCTCACAGGACAACAACAAGGATTCCTCCAGCTCCTCTCACCCATCCATGAGGCTTTTCTGAGCCAACAGTTAAATTACCTCAATAAAACGTATTTATGCATTGATGTATTTTCCGTCCTCCTTCAATAAATGCTGTATTTCAGATCTTTTAATGAGAGGAACTCGGTTAGTGTCATTTCTACAGACTTGGTTCAGAGCATTGCCTTTCTGGATCAAAAACTGTGGATGTGTTTATTCACATATTTGCACATTTTGAGACAATAGCAGCAATCACTCCCACCAGCCCAGAATAATGAGATCTAATGCTGTGCAACAACCCCAGCATCCTCTATATTTTATAATGTAGGAGTGCATATTTGAATAATGACTGTTTCGTGTTGATGGTGGGGGTGCTTATGCTGAGCATCTGGGTTAGGAGGACTGAGTCCCTGCCACAGGAATCCACAATAAATTCCAGCCATGTTGTGATGCCCTTCATCCGTCCAAGATCACTTGGCTCACCCACAATCTCCTGTCTTCCACTCTGACATCCTTTAGGGTAGGCGACTCTGTGTCTTGGAAGTGAGTGGAGCCACAGGGAATAGCGAGAAACAACAGGACTGTTTTAAAAGCCTTGTGAATATTTTGCACAACTGAATTCTCGTTTACCACATAGAGCATGTTTCTTTATAAGGATTACCCCAGAGACAACTTAAGTTAAAGAGTTGGGTTCCCACATACTGCATACCAAGGCCCCCCTAAAGAGTGACTGTCTACATGCCAATGAAAAGCCAACTCTGAACTGTCTGTGTTTTCATGTTTTACCCAATGACATAAATAAACCACAATTAAGTTAAATGCCTGGAGAGACAGTCACAGCTGCACAGCTATCATTGTGGTGAAGCCGACTGTCATAATTAGAGGCGCTTGGTTATAATCGTCTCTTCATTGTTGAAGAGAGTTTATTTATTTGTAACCATTATCATTTGTGTCCTGTTATCATTTTTCTTGGAGGCCTGAAGTTGAAATAGTTTTACACTAAATTGTCTAGGGATTTGTTTCTGGCATCATTCTTCACTTCATGTCATTATTACTTCAAAAAAAATGCTGTGCAAGGCAGATACTGTACTGCAGTTGGAACTGTGTTATTTTCGTGAAACAACATATTTATGCAACTTCTTGTTGATGATGATTTTACAATTTGAAGGAAACCACTATATGTACAGCATGGCCATGCTCCCATGACAGTTTAAAGTGTTTATAAGACTTGTCTGAAACCAGTATGTCGATATACTTATTTGGGCTGGACATCAGCAAACAACACTATCAAAGTGAGGTGGTTATTTGTGTGTACTGTAGTCATGTCCATTGTCTGTTTCCCACATGTTTCTCCTCTGGCCGTGTGAATGTTTCCCACAAGTTGATGGAACATTCCTGTCACTATGTCAACACGGCGAGGTCCTTGTTCAGTTGCTCTACAATTCTTACATGACAGTGGCCTATCAGAACGAGCAGCACATCTCAGACACACGTGTATTTAGAATAGTGTATTTTGGCACGTTGCTGTGCTGTTCGTGCTTCTATCCTCACCTGAGCTCCCCTGTTTACCACAGGAGATCTGGGAAATCTCCAGCTCCAATTCCATCTGAGACCCATCACTTGTCAAAGAGTTGTAATAATGTCACAATATCGAGGAAAGCCGAGGATTAAATGTATTCTGTTTCACACAGCCCATTACTTTAAGAGTAATGTACACTGAGTATACAAATAATAAGAACACCTGCTCTTTCCATGACCAGGTGGATTCAGGTGAAAGCTGTGATCCCTTATTGATGTCACTTGTTAAATCCACTTCCATCAGTTTAGATGAAGGTGAGGAGAAGGATGTTTAAGCCTTGAGACAATTGAGACATGGATTGTGTGTGTGTGTCATTCAGAGGGTGACAAAAGATTGAAGTGCCTTTGAACAGAGTATGGTAGTAGGTGCCAGGCACACCAATTTGTGCCAAGAACTGCAACGCTTCTGTGGTTTTCATGCTCAACAGTTTCCCGTGTGTATATAGAATATGTATCAAGAATGGTCTACCACCCAAAGGACATCCAGCCAAATTGACACAACTGTGGAGTCAACATGAGCCAGCATCCCTGTGGAACGCTTTTGTCACCTTGAAGAGTCCATGCCCTGACGAATTGAGGCTGTTCTGAGGGCAAAAGAGAGAAGGTGGTGTTCCTAATTTTTGGGATACTCTGTGTATGTATGTACTCTCTGTATGTGTGTGTGTGTGTGTGTGTGTGTGTGTGTGTGTGTGTGTGTGTGTGTGTGTGTGTGTGTGTGTGTGTGTGTGTGTGTGTGTGTGTGTGTGTGTGTGTGTGTGTGTGTGTGTGTGTGTGTGTGTGTGCGTTGTGTGCGTGCGTGCGTATGTATGTATATATGTATATACACTGCTCAAAAAAATAAAGGGAACGATAAAATAATGCATCCTAGATCTGAATGAATGAAATATTCTTATTAAATACTTTTTTCTTTACATAGTTGAATGTGCTGACAACAAAATCACACAAAAATTGTCAATGGAAATCAAATGTATCAACCCATGGAGGTCTGGACTCAAAATTAAAGTGGAAAACCACACTACAGGCTGATCCAACTTTGATGTAATGTCCTTAAAACAAGTCAAAATGAGGCTCAGTAGTGTGTGTGGCCTCCACGTGCCTGTATGACCTCCCTACAACGCCTGGCCATGCTCCTGATGAGGTGGCGGATGGTCTCCTGAGGGATCTCCTCCCAGACCTGGACTAAAGCATCCGCCAACTCCTGGACAGTCTGTGGTGCAACGTGGCGTTGGTGGATGGAGCGAGACATGATGTCCCAGATGTGCTCAATTGGATTCAGGTCTGGGGAACGGGCGGGCCAGTCCATAGCATCAATGCCTTCCTCTTGCAGGAACTGCTGACACACTCCAGCCACATGAGGTCTAGCATTGTCTTGCATTAGGAGGAACCCAGGGCCAACCGCACCAGCATATGGTCTCACAAGGGGTCCGAGGATCTCATCTCGGTACCTAATGGCAGCCAGGCTACCTCTGGCGACCACATGGAGGGCTGTGCGGCCCCCCAAAGAAATGCCACCCCACACCATGACTGACCCACCGCCAAACCGGTCATGCTGGAGGATGTTGCAGGCAGCAGAACGTTCTCCAAGGCGTCTCCAGACTCTGTCACGTCTGTCATGTGCTCAGTGTGAACCTACTTTGATCTGTGAAGAGCACAGGGCACCAGTGGCGAATTTGCCAATCTTGGTGTTCTCTGGCAAATGCCAAACGTCCTGCACGGTGTTGGGCTGTAAGCACAACTCCCACCTGTGGACGTCAGGCCCTCATACCACCCTCATGGAGTCTGTTTCTGACCGTTTGAGCAGACACATGCACATTTGTGGCCTGATGGAGGTCATTTTGCAGGGCTCTGGCAGTGCTCCTCCTGCTCCTCCTTGCACAAAGGCGGAGGTAGTAGTCCTGCTGCTGGGTTGTTGCCCTCCTACGGCCTCCTCCACGTCTCCTGATGTACTGGCCTGTCTCCTGGTAGCGCCTCCATGCTCTGGACACTACGCTGACAGACACAGCAAACCTTCTTGCCACAGCTCGCATTGATGTGCCATCCTGGATGAGCTGCACTACCTGAGCCACTTGTGTGGGTTGTAGACTCTGTCTCATGCTACCACTAGAGTGAAAGCACCGCCAGCATTGAAAAGTGACCAAAACATCAGCCAGGAAGCATAGGAACTGAGAAGTGGTCTGTGGTTCCCACCTGCATAACCACTCCTTTATTGGGGGTGTCTTGTTAATTGCCTATAATTTCCACCTGTTGTCTATTCCATTTGCACAACAGCATATGACATTTATTATCAATCAGTGTTGCTTCCTAAGTGGACAGTTTGATTTCACAGAAGTGTGATTGACTTGGAGTTACATTGTGTTGTTTAAGTATTCACTTTATTTTTCTGAGCAGTGTATATTTACAGTGCTTTCGGAAAGTATTCACAGCTCTTAACTTTTTCCACATTTTTGCCTACATACAATACGCCATAAAGTCAAAGTGAAAATTGTTTTATTATTATTATTATTAGGAGGGTGTTCCTAATGTTTGGTATACTCAGGGAAGTGCATGCAGGGAAATCGGCCTCCACTGGAATACATATAAACATCCGTGTGAAGTTGTTTTGAGACCTTTGTTTTGGAGTCAGGCCGTCTCTCAAGTTTTGAAACAACTTTATAGTGGAATCTTGAGTGCTCAGTCATTCCTCGCTTTGTCTCTCCTGATTGTCTGGCTCGTATGAGCTTTGGGTGTATTCACAATGTTCAACCTTTACAATAATAATAATAACATGACGTTACCACCACCCATAATAGTACAGAGAAACACACAGCTGTCTTAACAGGTCCTGACCCCCTTCCCCGCGCTGCTGTGGCTCCATCTGGGTGGCGTTAGCCCGCCTTGCCAGTCATGGCCCTCCCCTCCCCATGGGCTCCAAACAGGCAACCACAGATGATGAACTCAGCAGAAAACGCCTGGGAGGAGGGGGGAGAGGCCCAGACCCCGAAGCTCTATCCAACACTTCCATTCTTCCTAAATTGCTGTGAGGAGGAGGCCTCTTGGATTAGTGTTCCCACAGTTGTAGTGTGTACAGTAGTGAAAATCTACCAGCCCAATGTCTAAGATCAGGAACGGCACAAACACAAGCAGATATTAACAAATTACTAATTGCTATCTAGCATCAGATAACCACTGCCTGTGGTGGTGGCGGTGGTGGTATGTTCATCCAATTGACTTATTCTTGTTACGTAACCTTCAGTTTTTTTTTACGTATGTAATTCCTAACATCCCCCTTCGATTGAGTTGCCATATTGAATCAAGGTGCCACTGCTTCACTGTAAAGCAGGGACTCATTTCTAAAGTCTAGCTGGACTTTGTAAGGTCTGCATGCTGGAGAGACATTGTTATTCTTAAAACAAGGAAATGAAGAAGCAATTTACAGCACTCCTCCCATGAACTCTGGATGGTTTTTGTGGATTCAGGACCATTTTAAGAGCAGGGGGAAAATGGGAATCATTCTTTGTTTAACTTCAACTGTCCTCACATGATACTTGATTGATATTGTTTCACAATATACAACATGTTTAGACTGGAATGCATAGTATGGTTGCATGTCTCACTCTCCATTGCCCACCCTTCTATTGTGGAATTATCAGTGGAATATGATTTTGTTTGATGATGGGATTTATGTCTTTGACCTGGCTCAGGGTGTGCATACCTTTCAGAAATAATTCTCTGGTTGCATCGTCCACAATCCAGACCGTGAGAATATGAATAATCAAATCAGTGGAAAACAGTAGGGAATGCATGCCTCTCCTGACAGGAGTGGAGTAATAGGATTGAGGTATGCAAAAAATGTCTGACTTTTAGTCCGCTAAATCCGTATCAAGTAAACCAACAGTATCTACCTATTAACATCTAACAAAAAAGCTCCATTTTGAGAAGGTTCTTATTTGAGGCGCACTATATTTTTGTGGTTTTATTGTATCTCAACTTTTGGAAGAGTTTAAAAATATATATTCTTGGAGGATAAGTAATTGACAGTAACTTGGAGCGTCTTTTAGTGAAAACACTTGGCAAGTTCTCAATACAGGAATAAACTATTCTTTAATTTATCATTTATAATGGTATTTAATAACTGGGAATAATAAATTATCATGACTTTTGATGCATATGTTTCTACATTTGTTATTGAAAGGAAGGGCACTTGGAAACCATAACGTTTAAGAAGGGGTAAGAATAGAGTGGTCCAAAGTTAATGTTTTGTAGCTGAACTGTGGAGTATGGTCAGCAATATGACCTGACCAAAGAAAGACCCTTCCAAGATGTCTCCCAGAGTGTAGAGCAGATGTAAGCCATCTGGGTCCAAACCTAAGCGGAAAATTAGAGACCACTTTTGGACAACCTGTTTAGACGAAAACATGTCACTGCAAAATTACAATGAAAATAGGTTCATTCACTACGAGATTGAGCTATTTGGTCAAATTGAATGTTAGAGTTTCTTGTTGAGGATAAGTGGGTGCCCTTGTTCACAGATCATAACAACGTAAACAAAACATATCGGCTTTCAGAGCTTGAAATTACAGGACTATTTTCCTGCAGCTTGGTAAAATAAGAAAAGTCATTCCAAATGAAATCAAATATTTATTTTACAGTGTCATTGATCTCAAGTACCCAATTACATAGTGATTAATAATGTTTGACAGATTGTTTATTAGACTTAATTAAAATAAGCATTGAAACACTATGCAAATCCCTAGTGCCAAATTGGAATATTGAAGCAACGTCCCAAAAATACAACAAGGAAAAACAAAGAAGTCAGCGTATGTATAGCACTGCCAAAGACTGGAAATGGTTCATTCTTATGTGCTCTGACCATCTTGTTATTTCAATCTGTAATAAAATATATAAATGGAGAACTAAATGAAAGTATTATCTATTTGTTTGTTTTCATTTAACATTTAACATTTAAGTCATTTTCATGACAGAGAGAACAATATAGGTCTCTAATGATTAAAACCGTATGTTTGGAGAGATAGATAATACTTTCATTTAGTTCTCCATTTATATATTTTATTACAGATTGAAATAACAAGATGGTCAGAGCACATAAGAATGAACCATTTCCAGTCTTTGGCAGTGCTATACATACGCTGACTTCTTTGTTTTTCCTTGTTGTATTTTTGGGACGTTGCTTCAATATTTCAATTTGGCACTAGGGATTTGCATAGAGTGATGCAATGCCTATTTCTCTCCAAAAATATGGTTTTAATCATTAGAGACCTATATTGTTCTCTCTGTCATGAAACGCAAACAAATAGATAATACATTAATTTAGTTCTCCATTTCTATATTTCATTACAGATTGAAATAACAAGACGGTTTATGTCTAAATAACAAGACGGTTTATGTCTAAATAACAAGACCATCAGAGCACATTTGGAACCTCTGAGGACATTCTGCCGCCGTAGCTTTTCCTACAGCTTTAAGAAATAGCATTGGATACTGTAATGAGGGTCGACCCTTGTGAAATGCTCAAGTTCAGAACGGTCACAGTCCTCTACATGTGTGGTTTCAGTCAGCTAAAGGGGTCATAAAATTTAAGCTTAGCTGGAGTGTAAATGTCACTCAAAGAGGGTAGGTCTCTGAGTACACAAGGTGAAATATCCTGCCACACAAGATGAAATGTCCTACTCTGAAATACCATTGAACTGAATGGACCTTTGACCCACAGAGCTAGAAGAGGAGGTAGAAGAACCATTAGGATTGTGCTATGTTCTTAATACTTCCAGTGAGAACATCTAAACCATGTATTATAGACTACAATAGTAGTCCCATTGCTCTTACAAAGAATCACCAGCATACAGTAGGATGATGCCGTTCTCAATCTCTGTCATGTCTTATGTACAGACTTTCTAAAAGCGTTGACTCGACCACTGTTTGATCAGCTTTAATAACGCAGGTCTCAGAACAGTCTATTTAAACAGCCGCACCTGTAATGGGTTCCATTGATGATGTCAGATTCCAGGTAAGGTAGTGTCTCCAGATGTTTCTGTCACCTCCCTCAATGGCCAGACTGGATATGACATTATGGTAGGG
Source organism: Oncorhynchus keta (assembly GCF_023373465.1). Classification (NCBI taxonomy): domain Eukaryota; kingdom Metazoa; phylum Chordata; class Actinopteri; order Salmoniformes; family Salmonidae; genus Oncorhynchus; species Oncorhynchus keta. Next base: position 62,925,411 of record NC_068439.1, on the reverse strand, counting down.
ATCAATCCCTGGAGTCTCTATGAGAACAATCAACGTACGTATCTCACTACTCATAATAGCAGCAGGTGGGAATGTGTGATGTAAGAGAGAAGAAGTGAGGTGGATCCAAGTATCTGACACACATTGTATTGACATAGTGAAATATACCATGCCTGATCCTTGATAAATTCAAAGGTTATTCTGTGAGACATATCAGTCAACATTGATATAATCTGATGTGTTTTTGTCAGTGTCCAAAACAGACATGTGTCTTCTGTCAGACTGTGTGAATGAAAGTTATTATTGGTAGAAGGCACATTTCAGATAGACAATAACCCATTGTCAAATATTTAATGGTCACGTTATTGCAAGCTTGTAAAGTTGCCATTGTGACTTGGATTGGCAAGAGTGACTGCAGGTGTCGCTTCCCCTATTTCAGCCTGCTCTCTGGTAAACATTGATCCATTGGGGTGTGTTAAAGGAGAAAATAATTAGCATGTCACTTTTGGCAGTCATTAAATCCACTTCTCAGGTAGTCAAGTACCATGTCATGCGTCCCCTGTTGCAACCGGGTTGTCAATGGCATTTGGAAAACTTAAATAGGAGGAAAGAACTTTTACCTTTGCAGAGACAGCTGCTTTACTATGCACAGGAGTGAGGAAATACATGTGTGAAATGTATTCCACCTGGAGAGAAAAAACTTGGCTCTGCTTCCTGACTGAACATCTGGTGCAGTTTATTCTGGCAAGCATTGTGTTTTTCACCAGAGCAAAAGCACAACGCCCTCTTATTTTTCAGTTTTTGTGTTTGAACTGAGAATTAGAAAGAAGTCATTTCTTTTCATTCAACAGCAATAATCTGTATTAAAGAAATTGGAGAACTTGAAGGCCCAGTGCAGTCACAAATGAGATTTTCCTGTGTTTTATAAACACGACATATACAAAAGTATGTGGACACCCCTTCAAATTAGTGGATTTGGCTATTTCGGCCACACCCCTTGCTGACAGGTGTATAAAATTGAGGACACAGCCATGCAATCTCCATAGACAAACATGGGCAATAACTGTTAGTCCGGAGCTTCATGAAATAGGTTTCCATGGCCGAGCAGCCGCACACAAGCCGAAGATCACCATGTGCAATGCCAAGCATCGGCTGGAGTGGTGTAAAGCTCGCCGCCATAGGACTCTGGAGCAGTGGAAACGCTTTCTCTGGAGTGATGAATCACACTTCACTATCTGGCAGTCCAACGTACGAATCTGGGTTCGGCAGATGCCAGGAGAACGCTACCATCCCCAATGCATAGTGCCCGTTCACAAAAAGAGGTCCATACAGAAATGGTTTGGCAAGTTCGGTGTGGAAGAACTTGACTGGCCTGCACAGAGCCCTGACCTCATCCCCATCGAACACCTTTGGGATGAGTTGGAACGCAGACTGCGAGCCAGGCCTAGTCGCCCAACATCAGTGCTTGACCTCACTAATGGTATTGTGGCTGAATGGAAGCAAGTGCCCGCAGCAATGTTCCAACATCTAGTGGAAAGCCTTCCCTGAAGAGTGTAGGCTGTTATAGCAGCAAATTGAGGACTTACTCCATATTAATGCCCTTGATTTTGGAATTAGATGTTTGACAAGCAGGTGTCCACATACTTTTGGTCATGTAGTGTTTATTTCCACACTGAGGTTGGAATAATACTGTGATATTGTGAAAATTATTATATTGCCATTTTAGTGTAAGGGCTGTTTGAAAAGACTGCTTGTAATTTCAGTGGGATGGAGTTTTGGCCTGACTGGTGACATCACGCTGAAGTAGTTAATGGGCCAATAATAAAGATAGTTCCAAACCTGACTGCTAATAATAGATAGTTTTCAGTTTTCCTCTTCCTACTCAGACTACACACAGACAGTCCTAGCTAAATTCTTGCTTGATAAATTGCTCATTTCTTAGAAGCTATTTTTGTTTCTTTTTACCATTTTAATTAAAAACAATCTCAGTCAGGTACTAAATTGTTACTCAGAAATTATTTGATATTGAGATAAAAACGGCTGCATTGGACCTTTAATAGAAATGGATTATCCTGTGTACCCCCGTCATGGCAATATTTTCCTCTTTCTCTCACCCCCCATGTATTGTAGGGCCCACACAGTGTAAGAAGGGACTCTGATATGCTATAAAATATTGCATGAGAAATGGTCACCATATGTCTCCTTGTGAGAAATGGTCACCATATGTCTCCTTGTGAGAAATGGTCACCATATCTGTCTCCTTGTGAGAAAAGGTCACCTTATCTGTTTCCTTGTGTTACATGCTGCTGTTATTCCAGACTGACGATAAGATAGTGTTTTTCAGAAAAGACAGAAATCTTATAAAGCCATCTATTGACACTTGGCAACTGATAGTGTAATGTGCATTTTCACAACCAAAAACATCCTAGCAGCACAATAGTATACCATGTCAGCCTAAAGCTAGCTAGTAGGCAATGGCATGATGATGATATTCCAATATGGCTGTCCAGGACTTTTACTCTTGTCAACAATCACCAGGCAGCTGACAGCTCAGACCAACACTTGACTGTGATATGTCACAGGAGCTCCACGCTCATACCTACAGACGTACACATTATGTAACTTTCCATCGCTCGTACTAGTCCTTCTCACTGACTTTTATAGTGGACTTTTACTTTTACCTCCATGTGAAATTACTGTTTTTCATGGCTGGTAATTGTATCCATGGAGCGTTATGTGTCTGTCTGTCAGGGGTTGGAGGGGCGGTCCAGTCCAGTTGTCAGCCAAGCCAGGCCAGCAGCGTGACATGGTGTGGTGGTGGTGGCATGGGCCTGCTGTAAGCTGCTGTAAGCTAAAGGCCTGTCTGCCAGCTGTAGACACCCAGACAGAGGGCCTTTTTTCCACCACGCAGTCAGCAGACACCAAGGGTAAAGGACAGCCATTAGCTCATAAAGAGGCCAAACAATCCCCAGGTCTGTTTTCCCAGCGAGCAGCGGCCACATAACGTGACCAAGGCAACAAAAAACAAATTTCACTCATAGTCGTTACTCATTAGTGGTGGCAGTCTTGCAGTTTGTTGAAAAATAATGCAATAGATTATGGTAATTGAGGTGGCTCGTGGAAATAAGTGTAGGATCTCTTTAATGAGGTGACGTCACATTTTTCATAATTTGAGTCTGAGGGTTTAGAGTTCTGTACATTCAATGGGGCCAAATAGCAGTTATTGTTCAACACTTTCAGTACAAGGGAAACTGAAACTAGTGAAATTGTGCTCAAATGACATGCTGACCCCTGGCAAATAATCTGCCCTCATATGTTTTGGGCTATTCATGGAAAGTGTATTGGTGAAGAACGGAGTGTATCTGGGGGTTCAGTTGTATAGACGTGTCTTAGATGCTACAGATGGGCCTGTGAAATGAGTGTGTCAGCAACAGACAGCAACTGTGACCCCAACAATACGCCTGGCGCCAACACAATAAGTATTATATGGAGCAATTATTCTCTGCAGACCTCATAGTTTACCGTGCTTCACATTAAAATGTTGTTATACAGTTGAAGTTGGACGTTTACATACACTTAGGTTGGAGTCATTAAAACTCGTTTTTCAACCACTCCACAAATGTCTTGTTAACAAACTATAGTTTTGGCAAGTCGGTTAGGACATCTACTTTGTGCATGACACAAGTAATTTTTCCAACAATTGTTTACAGACAGATTCATTTCACTTTATCGCAATTCCAGTGGGTCAGAAGTTTACATACACTAAGTTGACTGTGCCTTTAAACAGCTTGGAAAATTCCAGAAAATGATGTCATGGCTTTAGAAGCTTCTGACACCATTTGAGTCAATTGGAGGTGTACCTGTGGATGTATTTCAAGGCCTACAGTGAGGGGGAAAAAGTATTTGATCCCCTGCTGATTTTGTACGTTTGCCCACTGTCAAAGAAATGATCAGTCTATAATTGTAATGGTGGTTTATTTGAACAGTGAGAGACAGAATAACAACAACAAAAATCCAGAAAAACGCATGTCAAAAATTTGATACATTTATTTGCATTTTAATGACGGAAATAAGTATATGACCCCTCTGCAATACATAACTTAGTACTTGTTGGCAAAACCCTTGTTGGCAATCCCAGAGGTCAGACATTTCTTGTAGTTGGCCACCAGGTTTGCACACATCTAAGGAGGGATTTTGTCCCACACCTCTTTGCAGATCTTCTCCAAGTCATTAAGGTTTCGAGGCTGACGTTTCGCAACTGGATCCTTCCGCTCCCTCCACAGATTTTCTATGGGATTAAGGTCTGGAGACTGGCTAGGCCACTCCAGGACCTTAATGTTCTTCTTCTTGAGCCACTCCTTTGTTGCCTTGGCCATGTGTTTTGGGTCATTGTCATGCTGGAATACCCATCCACGACCCATTTTCAATGCCCTGGCTGAGGGAAGGAGGTCCTCAGCCAAGATTTGACGGTACATGGCCCCGTCCCAACCGTGAAGTACAGGGGGGGCAGCATCATGTTGTGGGGGTGCTTTGCTGCAGGAGGGACTGGTTCACTTCACAGAATAGATGGCATCATGAGGGAGGGACATTATGGGGATATATTGAAGCAACATCTCAAGACATCAGTTAATAAAGCTTGGTCGCAAATGGGTCTTCCAAATGGACAATGACCCCAAGCATACTTCCAAAGTTGTGGCAAAATGGCTTAAGGACAACAAGGTCAAGGTATTGGAGATGCCATCACAAAGCCCTGACCTCAATCCAATAGAAATGCGTGGGCAGAACTGAAAAAGCGTGTGCGAGTGAGGAGGCCTACAAACCTGACTCAGTTACACCAGCTCTGTCAGGAGGAATGGGCCAACATTCACCCAACTTATTGTGGGAATCTTGTTGAAGGCTAGCCGAAGCGTTTGACCCAAGTTAAACAATTTAAAGGCAATACTACCAAATACTAATTGAGTGTATGTAAACTTCTGACCCACTGGGAATGTTATGAAAGAAATTAAAGCTGAAATAAATCATTATCTCTACTATTATTTTGACATTTCACATTCTTAAAATAAAGTGGTGATTGTAACTGACCTAAGAGGAAATTTTTACTAGGATTAAATGTCAGGAATTGTGAAACAACTGAGTTTAAATGTATTTGGCTGAGGTGTATGTAAACTTCCCACTTCAACTATGTCATTGGAGTATACACTAAAAGTAGCAATATAATTAAAACGTGTCATTAAACGTTCCAGTGTATGTTTGCTTTAATGTGCTTTATTTACGGTAGCGGTTAGTTATTGCAGCACTCACAATGTTTTTTGTCAAACTGCAATGATAAGATCCATGACCAGTTGAGGAGGGCACAAACATGGTAATCAGAGACAGCATCTGTGTGACTGAGCATAATGCTGGCTCCACATTGACTGTCGATACAACTGTTTCTGCCCAAATATGCCATTTTTAAAGACGCATCAAGCCAAAATCTTTCCCTACACACTGTGACTGTGAGTGATTTATGGTTGTACATGTGGTAATGGTTTTGAAAAGCTGCTGGAGGTCATATATCTTATGGCAGCTTGCACACCACATGTGTCAGTAACATGTGAAAGAGAAGCCATTTTAACACAGTGTCTTTTACACAGCCAGCCATTGAAATCAGACACACCTACTCAAATTTAAACGCTGCAGTCTTTTCATATTGTCTTCGGGTTTTAAAGCTTTTTCATTTTACAATCTGTTTCCCACTGTAATATTGATGAGGTGAAAAGCTAAAGTGGTGGTATCCCTCTACACATTGCAAATCTGTATAACCACAAAAATATGGGATTTGGGTGGATTTTAGGCGACGTTTTTGTTAAAGTTCACTTCCCTTAGATCTCACGAGACCTTTGCATGTTTCAGAGAAGACAGACTGGCAGTGGGGGAATTAGAAAACTACTCAAGTAAAAGAGAAGGTCACCTAGTAAAACACTACTTGAGTAAAAGTATCTGGTTTTAAATGTACTTAAGTACGGTGGTGGAAAAAGTACTCAATACTTAATATTAAAGGGAAAATCCACTCAAAAACAAATTTTTGTATTTTTTTCATTAGTCCATTGTTGATACAAGGCCAAAATGTGTTGCAACAGGGGACTAATGAAAACATATACCAAAATATTTTTCCTTTATGCAAACCAGACAGCACAATTTTCTTTATGTTTCTTTATGGACAGACAGGGGCACACTCCAACACTCAGACTTGATTTACAAACACATTATTTGTATTTAGTGAGTCTGCCAGACCAGAGGCAGTAGGGATAACAACATGTTATAACAACATGTTATATTGATTGATAGGTGCGTGAATTGGACCATATTGCTGTCCTGCCTGAGCATATTTGAAATGTAACTAGTACTTTTGGGTGTCAGGGAAAATGTATGGAGTAAAAAGAACATATTTTCTTTAGGAATGTAGTGGAGTTAAAATAAAAGTCATCAGAAATATAAATAATGAAGTACAGATACCCCCAAAAAACTACTTAAGTAGTACTTTAAAGATGTATTTTTACTTAAGTACTTTCCACTGATGGAGACTACATGTTACCAGCACGTCATTTGAAGCCATAATATCCACAGCTAATATTCTGTGCGGAATATAGGCCAAACATCTTGGACTGACTAGAACCCTTATTGACTCTCCTGGCAGCTACATCAGAGCCTTCTACCACACATAGATTGATAGTTCAAAATAGGTTTACATGAACCTTTTAAAGTTCAAATATGTGGAAGAATAGCAGAACCTTGTGAGTGCATGATGTCAATACACTTTGGTGAAGTAGAACGGTAGCATTTATTCAACATCTATAACATCTATAAGAAGGACACAAGTATACAAAAATGCTATCAAAATACACAGATCTTCACACAGCTCTGATTATGTGCGGAGATGAATATGAATGGAAACACAACAAAAATGATGTATATTACCTACACTAAAAAAATCTGAAAACACAAATTGTTGGCATAAAACCAAAAATACGTCTTGTAAAAATATCTATATTTCAAAACCGTACCCTTTAAGTCATTTAGGAAATGTTCAATTACTGACTAACATACAATACATCCATAATTGTGTACCCAGGCAGACACCTTTGGTTCTTCAGCAATTTCATTCATCCCTTACCATTACACTCTATGACCTGTTGAATCATCTCAACTTCAGTCAGTGTTCAGAGAACCTGCTCCGAAACAGAAAAGATACAAAAGCAAACACGTAACAAATGACTGTAGTTTCTACACTTTATAAAACCAAAAGTGCCATTGAATAGAATTTCACGTGTTAATGTTTCGCAAATTAGTGTAAAAATCTATTGTTATTTAACTACCCTCATGAAAGTGCATGGCATTGTAAACCTAGACCTTTATGAAGCCCCCAGGGTAGTGCTGTGGTTCCTTCAAACATACATTCAGCTGTATATGATACTGACAACTTGCAATGCATCTTTTTAAACTCAAGTCTTTTTGTTATCTTGTTATCAATGTCTCCTTTATACCCCTTCATACCTGAACATGGGCTGTGTGTATAGGCTCAATGGTGTGTCCATTGTGTGTCCAAGGAAAAGAATGGAGTAACATGAAGGGGAAGGCTTGAGAGTGAACTCTTCCATGCTCCATTCATTCCATCCTCTTCAATCATCCTCCATCCCTTTGCCAGGCTGCCAGTACTTCCCCACGTCCAATAGAGGCTCGTCCTGTCCTTGTTGTGATCAGACACCAGAGGCCCCTCAAGACACCGTGTCTGGGTAAGCTGGCAGATCTGGTTGGCCAGGAATTCCGGGAGGCCCGTGTGGACCAACAGGCCCGGGCTTTCCTCTTGGGCCAGGCAGCCCGTGGAGCCCTGGGAGCCCTGCTTGGCCCTGTATTCCCAGTGGCCCTTTGGGACCTGGTATTCCATCCTTACCAATAGTACCCATGTCTCCCTTCTCGCCTCTCTCGCCACGTGGACCTGGTTGACCCAGAGAACCCTTCACCCCTTTGACACCCACTCCACCTCTGGCCCCTGTTGGTCCTGGCTCCCCCTGAGCTCCTTTAGGCCCGAAAGGGCCCTTCTCTCCCAGAGGACCACGGTTCCCTGCTGGGCCCTTGTCTCCTTTGTTTCCTGTCAGGCCAACTGGACCTTTGCCTCCTCCTTCCCCTCTGTTCCCCTTTGGACCAGGTGGGCCCGGTGCGCCTGTAAAGAGAAGAGTAGTGTTAGTGAGCACAGGTGACAGCAGTTAGGATAGAAAATGCATACAAAAAAGATAACATCTGAAATGTACTTAGAATTTCCATAACCTATCTGCAATGCCATACAAATTTCAAACATATTGGAAAGATACAGTATTTTTGACAACCGAAAACCATGAAAGCAGGTCTCACATACAAAACATCAATAGATACAGTACATACTCAAGAACCTTTCAGTTAAAGATGTTCTATACAATTCTGTCAACAAAGAGTATTGGGTATTGATTATAACTCTAAATGCAGACTCTGTCATGAAGAGGAAGACATAATGCACTTGTATTGGTACTGTCTGACAGTGAGCTTATTTTAGCTACAGTGTCAAGGCTGGCTTTCCCATCACTCCATCAAACTATATATTAACCCTTAGCTTATCATCTTTGGTGACCTCAATGTCTATAATCCTCCAATTAACAACACAATACTTCTACTAGACAAAATATTAATGTTCAAAACGTAAAGTTCTACATCTCTAACAACCAAACCTTTAAAAAAAATGTTGACACCAATTTATTCTTGAACGTACAATTGCTTGTCTAGTTAAAAATAAAATTAAAAATAAAATTAAAAAATGAACATTGTCCTCAGTTGTTATGGTTGTCTTGTCATTAATTGTATTTTTTTGTAAAAATAAATATAATCCCCTTCAATCAGTGTAGATGAAGGGGAGGAGACAGGTTTAATTGTCTCAAGGCTTAAAAATACTTCTTTAGACATGGATTGTGTGTGTGCCATTCAGATGGTAAATGGACAAGACAAAAATATGTAAGTGCCTTTGAACGGGGTATGATAGTAGGTGCCAGGAGCACCGGTTTGTGTCAAGAACTGCAATGCTGCAGCTTTTTCACAGTAAACTGTCCACCACCCAAAGGACATCCAGCCAACTTGACACAACTGTGGGAAGCATTGGAGTCAACATGGGCCAGCATCTCTGTGGAACACTTTTGACATGTTTTAAATAAAGATCTTTTAACAAAAGTGCATTTGGCAATGACATCAAAAACATCTCGGCTGTACCTTTGAGAATGGTGAAGTTCTGGATGAGCTGGGTGTGGTGCGTGTCCACTAGCTTCATCTCCTCCATGACCATGGACAGGTTCCTGGCGTCCACATCTAGACGGACGCTCAGCAGCATGTACTGCTGCCTCAGGGTGACAGCCAGGTGCATCAGTAGCAGCACCGTGTTGTTCAGGTTCTGCAGGTCCTCCGTGTGGCTACCCATCCGCGTCTGGCATGACGTGCTCTCGATGTTGATGTACTTGTACATGCTCTGCACGTGGCTCACCGTGGCGTTGATGCTGGATGAGATGGTGTCGATCTCCATCTCGATGGAGTCCATGCGAGCATCCAGGGTGATGAACCTCTCGCCCGTCCGGTTCTGGTAGTACTTGGAGTGGTATTGGAGGTCGTGCATGTTCTCCTCATGCTCGTCCATGAAGGAGGTTACATTGTCCAGCTGCATCTGCAGGTTCATAACCTGCAGGGTGAGGTCGTGCACCATCTCCGAGCTCATGCTGATCCTCTGGTGCGTGGCCGAGATCCCACTCTGGATGCTCCTCACCGTCTGAGTGGTGGTGCTTGAGTTGGACTTCAGACCGCTCAATACCCGGCTGTAGTTCTGCCAGTCCACCGTCATCTTCTGCAGGACCAATGTCTCCTCATTGGTCTTCCTCTGCAGGGCGTCCATCCACAAGGAGTTGAGGGCCACCGTGGTATTGACCTGATTCATGGTGGCCTTGAGATCGTACTGATCCTGAGACAGAGTCTTCATGCTCTCGTCCGTCTCGGTGATGACCGCCTTCCAACCGTCCACCTGGTCTAAGTAACGCTCCAGGGACTGGTTGATGAGCCTGATGGACAGGGAGTAGTTCTGCATGTCTCGGGTCATCCTGCTTCTGGCTGCCTTCAGGGTCTGCTGGGTCTGGGAGGCCTGATCCAGGACCTGCTCCTGTCCCAAGATCATTTTCTGGAGATCCTCAAACTCCCTCTTCAGCCTACTGATCTCCTCGCTGAAGTGGGCCATGTCGAAGCAGTCAGAGCAGTTTCTGGTAGTGCTGAGATCTGGGTAAGAAGCGATAACAATGTTATGATGATCAGTTCATTGATAATTTAGCCAAGATCAGAGTTAGCTATGTGCAGTGCTTTCATAAATGATGGGCCAATGGAGGCAGCTGTAGTAGGTCATTGTTGAAGTCATATCCTGAGCTCTGTCTCTTCAGGGAGTTGACACAGCACAGGAGGCAGGCCATTAAGCTTGAAGAGCAGATCCTTATTTGCTCAGACTTCATACTCAATCACCCATACAGTTACACTCAATGGGTGACATATTTTAAACAGAGACAACTCTTTTGGCAAAATACATATTTTGGAAATCTGCAGAAATGTCCAGTATGCTCTATTAGTCATTGTTTACTTCTTGACTTTTCTGTCAGCAGCCACATTGGGAGGCGCTGCTTGCACAGCACATGTTGTCACATGATTAATAACGCTCTCTCACCTTGTATACTTTCCTGGACCTTAGTAATCTTCTTATGATAAAAGGATTCCTCTTCTGATAAGTTGTCGACCTTCCTAAATACTGATAAGACAAAGATCGTTATGTAAATTAGACTTTCAAAATAATGAGAATGGAGGTTCCTATCTATGTAGGTATTGATACAGACTTAATACATGTGTTAAGACTAAGACCCAAATGAAGTTAGATTGACAACACCACTCCATTGATAAAGAACCTTGCCCCCGAAACATGCCAGCACTCAGCAATACACATCATTGAATGGAATTAAGATGCCGTCCTGAACCTTGTTTTACAATAACAACAACACAGTTTGTTTCCATTACAAAGTACAGCACAAATAATGGAAATGGTTTGTACAGCAGGTTACTTCCCAGTCAACTATAATTCCCAGAAGAACAACAACCGTGCTTAAAGCACACTTTTAAGGACTCCTTGTTGCATATCATTTCCTAATCCTTGACTCTGGGGATTAATAACAGTTGTGTCATCGTCTGTTTTTTGCTCACAAGCGATTCCATATGTCCTCTACATACCACCTGTTATAGTGCATTAGGTCTCAGGGACGTTGATTTTACACAGCCTCTTACCAGTAATTGGCATTCTCCTGGTGTACTGGTGGACTTGAACTTATTATAATCATGTCTGCTAGTTAGAGAGAGGTTGGTTAGGTTCTACTGTGAGTTTTTTGTTGTTATATAACACAAATTCTTGGGGACTCTGAACAATGCAAAACAGATGTGCTGCACGATAAGGACATTTCTACATTTATAGGTCCATGTTTTTGTTCTCGCTCAATGTTTGGGGAGTTTTAACCAAACACAATTTTGGACATTTCACAATTAATGTTTACAGTGCTTTCTTCTTGTTTTGTTTTGCCTCAGTATTGCTGTGCTCTGCGTTGACATGAACTCAAGCAGACCCTGCTCCAGCCAATAAAATACGGTGCCACGGTGGTGTTGGAATCCCAGCCCTCTGTATCAGTGCTCTTGGAATTACACAAGAGCCCTAAGGGAGCTCTGGGCTGCTGTGAAAAGGAGATGTAGCGTTTTGAATCTCAATAATATTTTTGCCTAAATGCAAGTAACATCTGTAAGCACTTAAAACATTGTCAGACAGGTAAGAAATGGCAAATCAGATTGAAGTTGTATGTTCATTCGATCCTTGTTGGAAATTAAATGGCCCTTATATTTTAAAGAAAAAACCCTCAAGGCTTGAACCAAATCTCCCTCTCAGCTGTTAGTGTACAACATGGAGCACAAGTCAAGCATGACTAAAGAGAACAGATTCTTATTGTGTAGGAATGCCGGATGATGTGGAGCTTGAAGTGATGCACACATAATACCTGCAGGAACTCCACGTCCCGGCCTTAAATGGCTAATTCAACCATCTGGATTTAATACAGCTTTCTTAGCTTAGTTATTATACTGAACAAAAATGTAAATACAACATATAAAGTGTTGGTCCCATGTTTCATGGGCTGAAATAAAAGATCCCAAAAATATGCACAGAAAGCTTATTTCTCTCAAATTTCGTGCACAAATTTGTTTAAATCCCTGTTAGTGAGCATTTCTCCTTTGCCAAGATAATCCATCCTCCTGGCATGTGTGGCATATCAAGAAGCTGATTAAACGGCATGATCATTACACAAGTGCACTTTGTGCTGGAGACAATAAAAGGCCACTCTAAAATGTTGTCACACAACACAATGCCACAGATGTCACAGAAGTTTTGAGGCATGCTGACTGCAGGAATATCCACCAGAGATGTGGCTGGAGAATTTAATGTTAATTTCTCTACCATAAGCCACCTCCAATGTTGTTTTAGAGTATTTGGCATCACGTCCAACCGGCTTCACAACCGCAGACCACGTGTAACCATGCCAGCCCAGTACCTCCATATCCAGCTTCTTCACCTCCGGTATCGTCTATGACCAGCCACCCGGACAGCTGATGAAACTGTTGGTTTGCACAACCAAAGTATTTCTGCAGAAACTATCAGAAACCGTCTTAGGGAAGCTCATCTGCGTGCTCGTCATCCTCACTAGGGTCTTGACCTGACTGCAGTTTGGCATCATAACTTACTTCATTTGGCAAATGCTCACCTTCAATGGCATGCTGGAGAAGTGTGCCCTTCACGGATGAATTCCAGTTTCAACTGTACTGGTGGGTGAGTGGTTTGCTGATGCCAATGTTGTGAACAGAGTTCCCCATGGTGGTGGTGGGGTTATGGTATGGGCGGGCGGGCAGGCAGGCATAAGCTACAGATAACGAACACAATTTCATTTTATCGATGGCAATTTGAATGCACAGAGATACCGTAACGAGATCCTGAGGCTCATTGTCGGGCCATTCATCTGCCGCTATCACCTCATGTTTCAGCCCGATAATGCATGGCACCATGTCGCAAGGATCTTTACACAATTCCTGGAAGCTGAAAATGGCCCAGTTCTTCCATGGCCTGACATGTCACCCATTGAGCATGTTTGAGATACTCTGGATCGACAGTGTGTTCCAGTTCCCGCCAATATTCAGCAACTTCACACAGCCATTGAAGAGGACAGGGACAGCATTCCACAGGCCACAATCAACAGCCTGATCAACTCTATGTGAAGGTGATGTGTCGCGCTGCATGAGTCAAATGGTGACCAGATACTGACTGGTTTTCTGATCCACACCCCTATGTTTTCTTTTTTTCAACAGATGCATATCTGTATTCCCAGTCATGTGAAATCCATAGATTAGGGCCTAATGCATTTATTTAAATTGATTGATTTCCTTATATGAATTCAGAAAAATCTTTGAAATTGTTGCATGTTGCATTTATATTTTTGTTCAGTATATATAGCAAACCCAACCAAAGTCGGTGGTGTAAAAGTGGGCCCAACGGGGCAGGAATCAAGGAAGCTTTTCCAAGTTCTCTCAGTGTGATTCAACTACTATTACGGACATATTATTCCAGGGATTAAAAACATGAATACACATTTTCCTGTATCCTAGTGGCCTTGCAATCATAATCCTATAAAAAGCACAACGTGGGAAACAATAACTATTCATATTTGTACAATTACAAGCTATTAACAGACTCATAAATGTCCCTGGCATGGAGGATAACCAAGAGCACTGTACTGGAACGGTGGTGTGATATCATAGTTACTCACCTAGTGATGCCAGCACTGCCACTGCTATGATCAGGAAGACAAAGAACCCGTAGAGCACTTTGACGGCCAGCTGCAGAGAATATGTCTTCTGGCATTTCACACAGCCACCTCTGGTTCTTCCTGCAATCAGAAGCATGGGGCTCTAGTCTCTCTTACATAACATCAGCTGGTTAGAGGGCAGAGAGGAAGGGAAATACCTGTCTTAACCCTGACACTGTGTGGATTGTGCATGACTAATTACTGAACTAGCGTCTGGTTTTGGTCAGCAGAGCTGCTGAAGTTGTGTGGAGAAGGACTAAGGAGGGATATCTGAAACAGATGTACAATGCACGCATATAAACAAAGCAGTGATCACAAGTGTACTGTATGAAGACACACGCAGATCTTTACACAGATCTTTACACAAACAAGGTACACACATAGCCCAATGTGCACACAATACGCCCTAGATGGATATTCTGCCGTTATTGTTCAAAGTGTTGCTGTTGTTAGGGGACTTTGTCGTAGATTTATGACTAACATCAAAACAATACTCAAAACCACCCCATAAAAAGAGAGTGCCATTTCGATTGCCCCAAATAAGTCTTGCTTGCCTAGCCACATAACAAGGCACATAAACAAAAATGCATAGCAATAAAATGTCCGTGTGTGGTAGAATTTGGGCCATGTTTCTCACCTCGAAAGGAAGGCATCTCTTCCTCCTCCCCAGTAAGATCATCCTCTGACAAGCAGAGAAGAAAAATGAGTCACTGTTATGGAAATGCCTGATACCATCACACACCTCAGCTCATGCCAGCATTCATTCACTTTTTACTTAAACACAGCTTCCTACTGGGCTCCTTAACCCTCTCCTTAATCCAACTACTTCCACCATACAGGCATGCAATAGTACAGTAGGCCTACTAGATTTTCCAAAGCCAGGATATCAACAAACAGATTTGTCACACCATTCTGGCCCAGGACTAGAGGATAGTTCAGGAAACTGACATGCATGTTTATCCTCACCTTTAAAGAGCTGGTTCTCGTATCCAGAATAGCTTTCTGGAAAACAGATGGAGAGACTTGAAATGCATGTTCACAGATTAAGGTTAATAGTCTATAACTTGAAGCTTTCTTGGGGGAACAACTCACACATTTTATTACAGTGCTCAAAAATGGCTAAATACGAGGCGAAATTGAATACGCCCCCGCAGCCACCTCTACCATCCAAGACACAAAACATTCAACTCGGGGCTCAATATGAGCGTGAGATCATACTTGGCTGCCATCTTATAAAAACATAATTATGCGAATTGAAAGGTAAGTATGTAGGAGCTGTCAGATAAAGGGCCCCATAGCAGCACAATATGATACACCAGAGTGAGGCTTGTGTGTGTTGCTAGCTGGGCTGGATGTAGTGGCGTCACCCATTTCCACTTCAATGTGGTAGAGGGGCCAGTGGGACACATCAGACTGATGCCAAAGAGAAGTGTCAAGCCAAGACCTGAATTTGGATTTAATTTGTGTTTAAATGGCTTCTTGCTGGGCACAAATGAACTGGTAATGCTGACATAATAGAGCTATAACGTTACTGTATCTCATTTGCTGTACCACAGTGCATACCTGTAAACTGGACCTTCAATTGATTAATGATAATCTGAAGGATTACTGAGGTTTGTAGCCTAAAACTGCTCATACCATTAGAGTCCACAGCTCTCTTACTGAGGTACAAGAGCCCCAAAAGTAAAGAACATCACTCAGTTGAGTCTCTGTTCAGTGTTTTTCGTCACTGTCTTTTTCCCTTAATATTAAATTCAGCTGATGATGCTGTATTTTTCCAGCTCTGGAGATTTCATCTCTGCTGTGCTGTGCTGTGCTGTGCTTTGTGTGCAGTGTGAGAGGAATGCAGTGAACTCTGAGGTGAGGGTGTTTATGTGTGCTGCCTGCTAGAGCAGCTGAAGTCAGGCCAGATGAAGAGGCTGAGTCTGAAATGCAGAGATGTGTGGACCAGTGAAAGAGAGCGAGAATGGGTCTGGAATGGGCCCAGCTGCCTGCTGCAGGCCTCAGACTTCACATTTCCCTGTCAGCCATACAGATGGCTCTAAGCTAAACCTGGGCCTCCACTGCTCTCCCGGCTCTGCCAACGGAGGAAAGGATTCGGCCGTCCTGCCCTCCCTGTCTAAAGCCCCGCATTACCGTCGTTGGAAAACATGACCCTCAAGTCAATCAGGAACTCTAGCTCTCCAACCTACACAGAGGAGAGCAGACCACTGCCTGCCTGCGAGGCCACGGAAGCACTTCACCAGCATAATCACCAGACGTGTTTTTAAGATAGAACCAGGCACGCAGTTGAGGGCACTATTGGTCAGTGGTCATTAGAATGGAAAGCGTTGAAAGTTATTTAAATGTGGTTGGTTTTACGTGTATGTAGAGCCAGCGTTCCATTGCAAATATGAGCACAGGTGCATTTGGAGGAAAAATCATCATGAATGGAGTGTCCTCTCCAAAAACTTTGTAATACAATAACATATATGCTGGGGGAGGGACATTTCTGAATAGTGTCTCCAGCAGGTATGTCCATCAGATCTTCTTACTAAGGTCGGTCATTCTTGCAATGCTAAGCTAAGAACCCAAATAGCCACATTGAATGTGCATAAACATCAAACTTACTCCACTGAAAATAGAATCATCCCTACCTATCATTAGTTTTTCAAAATAGATCATTTGGAATGTGTATTTGATTATATGTTCTCTGTTTTAACAGTGTATACTGTATATAAAGCAGTGACCATGTAACCAACCCTCTGTCTACTGTAGTACTTGCCAAATATACCTCTCAGGTTCTGTGCTATAGTTCTTGAACTGTGGTAATGCGTTAAAACCTCTAATGAACTGAAAGTAATGAAAATAATCTTTATTAGGTTTAAATAACCATCCCAATACTTCAGGCATGCCTCAGCTACAACTATGGAGACAATTGAATTTCAACAGCCGACAAACTTGTAAGCGGTGAGAAATTGACACAGCGATGTATGGAGAGGATTAGAGATGAAAAACATTCAGAATGTTTCAGTTCTAAGGCAATCGTTTTGACTCGAAGAAGGAGGAAGCAATAAGGTTCATTTGTCTCACGGCCAGATGTCTTACAGTACGTAGCCACCCACATGTTGAGCTCTGTCAAAACACCTCGGCAAGAACATTAGAGGCAGTGACTGCGTTACATACTGTAGTCCTTATCGGTGCTTCTCAAAATATAGTTGATTATTTGTAACCACATGCACATGAATACCCACGTAGTAGGTGTAAGGGTAAGTTTGACAAGCTGGCTAATAATCGAGTTGTCACATGTTAGGCTAAATAGTCAAATTATTTAACACTGTAACCTAAGAAAGAAAGGGTCTGGAAGAGAGGTCCATACAAAACTGCTGATAAGGCAAGGCCAATGTTCACTGCCTAATGATGGTCAAATGATGACACCCTAGGGAGAGGAACTGGAGTCAGTAAAGTGGGTTCTGTTTCCACAATAGGACAGCCACTTAGTTGGCTGACCCATATCTAATGATGCTATGACTGTATAATAGTCTATAGTCTAACCTGACACCTCCATCAGCATGACATGGCCCAATGTTTCTATTCCCAGTGCATTTGTTCTGCATATTAAATCCTCACCAATGTGCATGTGAAATACACAGTGAACAAAGAGAAGGTTATTGGTCTTTCAGTCTGTCCTCCCACGCACATTGTTGTTGTGAACTTTAGGCCACACTGAGCAAGAACATGACACCAGTCAATTCCCTGCAAGTCTACAAACCTCAGGATTTGTCAATCCTTGTGGTTACCTTACTGTGTTCCTTCTTAGGTTTACATTCGGCAGTGGATTTCTGAACTCTACACTTACAGCAATCTCTTCATATCAACCTAGAATATGTAACCCTGAGCTTGGATTCCACACACATTTAGATGTGGCGCAGGGAATATCCAGATTTGTTTGACTACTGAGTACAAGCTTTGGCTCAAAAGGTTATGTTGTCCTGTCTTTTAACAGAGGCAACGGGCAATCCATCCTCCGCATGAACAAATGCCAAGACTGAAAACAAATTCTATAGTGTACTGGTTGAAATGTCCCCTTGAATGGAGTTCACTTAAAGCTTTTAACATGAATACCTAAAACCCTAAACCCAAGAGACACGAGATGGGGTTGCTCCAGAACCAAAGGGGCCTCAACTAATAAAGACAAGTGCCTTCACAAGCCACTGTTGACAGCCAACTGTTTTAGATGAACATACAAGGGAATGCGTGGTTCCTTTCAAAGCAATGAAATGCCTGGAATGTGTTGATCCAAATGGTCTTGCTCCAAGTTATGGAGAAATGATCACAAACACCCCCCTTTACTGTGGTTCATCTGTACTGGAGTGAGAGAGTTGACTAGAAATCAAATTATACTATAAACATGCCCTCGTTTTCTCCAGGAAAACGCTTTGGACATCTCATGATAGAAACAGACTAGTAATACTAACAACGGTCTTGTTCTGTAGTCTAATGAACTTCTCTCTTGCAATCGCAGTAGTTTTCTATAATAACAACCTTTCATTGTCATGTGCCAAATAATTCTGACTGAATGTTTATGTCGAAGGAATACATTTGTCTTTCCAGATTAGAGGTGCTGTGTTAAATAGTCCTATTCATATACTTGTATGGCAGTCTGTGTCTCCAGTCAGAGTTCTTTCTACTTTACTGTACTATATGAGCCAACCACACACCTGCTGCTTCCACTACAGAGGTGCCTCCATCCTGGTTTACATTAGGAATGTTAGACTGCATGTTTTGAGCTCTAATTGAGCACGCTCCTAACAAGACAAGAGGAGACCTCCTACCTGTGTGTTCCCCTGTAAATACCTCAACACTTAATAAGACCTTCAAAGCTAAAGCCATGTCGCTACTCTCCAATTCTCCAAGAGGACTCCTCAGATTTCTCAGCCTCTTCAAAGCTCCTTAAGAGTCTTATTTCGTGCATTGTTGACAAAAGTTAGTATTCACATGTTATCCTTTCAATAGGGCTCCAATAAGATCTTTAAAAGAAGCCCAAAAGCAAATGTGCGGCTGCTGTAAATGGAGAGCTTTTGAAAAGGGTGGATGTTCCACATCATTCTCACTGGATCCTGAGGTACTGGTCTTAAAAGCAAGCTGTCTGCACATTTGTGTGCAACTGGTGCACTTTCAAGTCTCCAACATAATATATTATATTCCTCCACAGCAGGCAGTAGTCTGAAGTCTAATACAGCATCAACAGAGAATAATCAAAAGCCACTTTACCTTTCATGGTGATTCTTCAAGGCAGCTTTGGTGAGGATGTGAAGAAGTTGTTGCCCGGACAACAGCCTCTGACTGTCCTAGTCTCTCTTCTCTGCAGAAAAAGTCTCCTCCTGGACAAGTAACAATAGGACTTACCTGTTCATTTACAACTGCTATATATCCAGCCAGACGTTTCTCTAAACAACTAGAGTAGGAATTCTTCAAGCATGGGCTCTCTCTCTTACCAGCAACTTCTCACTTGAACTGCAGCTCACATACATAAAACAGTCTAGCTCTATTAGTGCATGGAGACTACCCGGCTACATGCTACAGTTAGTCTGCTTAAAGGCAGCTGCTCCTCCTGCCTCTCTCCGTCAGAGCCAGAAGAAACTAATACCTTGGACAGTAACCATCTGCAGCTTGGGGAAACATGACTAGGAGAGAGGGAGGGACGGAGAGAGGGAGAGAGATGGAAGGGGGACTGTGAGAGGGGAAGAAGAGGCAGGGGAGGAGGGTGCACAGATAGTCCGTTCTGCAGCTCAAGCTAATTGCTAACAAATGTTTTAACATGGAGGAATGGGCACCTTTACTGCCTATGGCCTCCCTCCGCTGTTCAAAATGAAATACTTTTCTCCATGTCTGACATGTCAGGGGTAATTCATGTCCAGAAGAAAAGAGGCAAACCTCAAGTCATTTCAGAAACCATGTCGTTGAATGGTTATAGACCACTTTAGAAGATAAACATCAGCTTAATTTACTTATAATACAATGTATCCCTCAATTTGTCATGGAGTGAGATGATCTGTCAGTAGACTTATAACGGCACATTGGATTTTCAACCCAGCCTTACTTATTTACATCGAATACAAACCCTTACCGTTTATCCTGATTATGAGGGAGGAAAGTACATTTGCTAAAATTAAATCACCAACAGTCCTCTTTGATCATTGTGCAGGGACATTGCATATTATTTTGGAATTTAAATGGAATAGTTTCTCAGTATGCAGTTTCCTAATTAATAACAAATACCACCTAATTTCCCTCCATATGGGTGCATTATTAGCCATGGGTCATGCAATGCCAACTATTGTATCAATTATTCCCAACAATGATATCATGATGCTATAATGTTAGCAGGATGAACTCTTGCACCAGACCAGAGGAAGAGCAGATGCTTCTCTGTGAACCATATGGGCAGTAGTCACATCAACAGTCACCAGGATACGGATGACTGAGGAAGTACAGAGAGGATCTGGACAGGGCAGGAGGACTTTATCCCATCACTAAACAATTTTAAGATTATTACTCTAGCTAAATGAGCTAATTTCTCGCTCTCCTCTAATTGAACCTTTTAGTTGGCTCCTTCTCTCCTGGTACCTCAGGGCCCATACAGAGTCAATGATCTAGTTGCTCTAATGGAGTCCATCTATACATTCCAACAGAAACCCTTTCATTGCTTTTGTCCACTTTGGTCCAATCTCAACAGATTTTTGTGATTGTTTTAGTCTTATTCTGCTCTACTGATGTTTTTCAATATGCAGTGAGTACAAAATGTTGTGACCTTGGATGGGAATCATTACCAGCCAGTAAATCAATGGATGGATAAGCATTGCAAGATGCTCAGATAATCCTTCGTTTGGAAAAGTTTCTGAAAGCAATTTGTTTCTTAAGAAATGGATTCCAGCTTGATTTGATAAAGCTCCATCTTTAGAACATGAGCTGAGGGAGATTTCAGAAAGAGAAAGCGTGCGAGAGCGACAGAGACAGTTGCATGATTAAAGACCACGGACGTGTTTTTCCTTCAATCGCATAAGCACAAGGTAAGAGGTTGTCCTTTCCCGCTGTTAAATGGCCTTTTGGCTTGGAGAGCGGACATAATATTATAATCACTAGGATGATCTAACAATATGCATGATGTTAGCCCCTATGCAAACAGCTTCAATCAGTATTCATTTAAACGTTTTCATCAGGTTATTTATCAATTTAAATAGAACATCCCCTCTGTAGTTGAGATGAATAAACCAATGTGTTTTAAATGTATTTGCATTGCTGTTACTGGGGCAGCCATTTTGTAAATAGCCTACATTCCAGTTTAATGAGTTTATTCTTAGAGGCCCTATGTTTCAATCCATAACAGATTAAATCAACATAAAACTGCTATCAAATAAATAGCCTGGCCACTGATTAATGGGAAGTTCATGACTGGTTTGATTTGTCAGTGATGCAGAGAGAGGCCATATTGGCTAGAGTTTAGAGGCCGCTATTTTTAACACGTTTGTGTATACTTACATACAGATGTTGAGGCCTGAATGTTTCTAATAGCAGATGTAATTCAGCTGTTTGGAAGGATATCTATTAACCCTATCAGTCCCGAGACCCCAGCAAAAAAATCAGACTTTCATTTATATTTACAGCCCTTATATTTAGCCTCACGGTTAAGTGTGTTACCATTTGATTTTCAGGACAACAAGTAGAACACTTTGACATAAACAGTTGCATTCATGAGTTTTATTGGTAATAAGGAAAAAGCTAAGCAAAATCCTGTTAAAAATGAATTTATGTGAATGATGTATGTACAGAAATGGTTTGCTCACTGGGAAATGAATATCCAACAAGTCAGTGACAACTGTGTGGAGTTGGTGACTGCAACTTTGTGAGCTTATTACAGTATTATAGACACTATGTCCTGGGGTTTCCTATGATCTTCTATGTAAGAGAACCCCTTACCTGCTAACGACTCTTTTGAGCATCATATAGAAACACGTTACATGTGCGTGAGGTTTGTAGCTCAAACCATTCGGACTTCGGGATCCGCCCTTGTATCACTAGCTCAGCCCCCTGTTAATCACACAGACTAAAGCAGAAGAAATACACAAAGTCAAAAACGTGCAGGCGTCACGGTGGGACTATAGCAGTTAATGATGTTCCTAAAGGTCAGAACGCTATCACCTTTAGGTTTAAGACCAACTACTGAAGTTATGTAATTGTAATTGTCCCTAGAATTTCTAAGCAAACAGCTGGAGGCAGGGCTTTCTCCTATAGAGCTCCATTTTTATGGAATGGTCTGCCTACCCATGTAAGAGACGCAAACTCGGTCTCAACCTTTAAGTCTTTACTGAAGACTCATCTCTTCAGTGGGTCATATGATTGAGTGTAGTCTGGCCCAGGAGTGGGAAGGTGAACGGAAAGGCTCTGGAGCAACCAACTGACTCTGCCTGGCCGGTTCCCCTCTTTCCACTGGGATTCTCTGCCTCTAACCCTATTACAGGGGTTGAGTCACTGGCTTACTGGGGCTCTTTCATATCGTCCCTGGGAGGGGTGCCCCCCCTCTCCCCTTGGGTTGTGCCGTGGCGGAGATCTTTGTGGGCTATACTCGGCCTTGTCTCAGGATGGTAAGTTGGTGGTTGAAGATATCCCTCTAGTGGTGTGGGGGCTGTGCTTTGGCAAAGTGGGTGGGATTATATCCTTCCTGTTTGGCCCTGTCCGGGGGTGTCCTCGGATGGGGCCACAGTGTCTCCTGACCCCTCCTGTCTCAGCCTCCAGTATTTATGCTGCAGTAGTTTATGTGTCGGGGGGCTAGGGTCAGTTTGTTATATCTGGAGTACTTCTCCTGTCCTATTCGGTGTCCTGTGTGAATTGAAGTGTGCTCTCTCTAATTCTCTCTTTCTTTCTCTCTCTCGGAGGACCTGAGCCCTAGGACCATGCCTCGGGACTACCTGACATGACTCCTTGCTGTCCCCAGTCCACCTGGCCGTGCTGCTGCTCCAGTTTAAACTGTTCTGCCTTATTATTATTGGACCATGCTGGTCATTTATGAACATTTGAACATCTTGGCAATGTTCTGTTATAATCTCCAACCGGCACAGCCAGAAGAGGACTGGCCATTCCTCTCTAGGTTTCTTCCTAGGTTTTGGCCTTTCTAGGGAGTCATTCCTAGCCACCGTACTTCTACACCTGCATTGCTTGCTGTTTGGGGTTTTAGGCTGGGTTTCTGTACAGCACTTTGAGATATCAGCTGATGTACGAAGGGCTATATAAATACATTTGATTTGATGTAATGTAAACTACTGAGTGGCGCAGAGGTCTAAGGCACTGAATCACAGTGCTTGAAACGTCACTACAGACACCCTGGTTCGAATCCAGGCTGTATCACAATCGGCCGTGATAGGCCCAGCATCGTCCACGTTTGGCCGGTGTAGGCAGTCATGGTAAATAACAATAAAGGTTATAAAAATACACTATGGAGGAAACTGTAAATGTGGGACATTGACATGATGTTATGCAGTAGTACTGTAGGATACATTACAAACGCAGTAGTACTGTAGGATACATTAAACGCAGTAGTACTGTAGGATACATTAACAAACGCAGTAGTACTGTAGGATACATTAAACGCAGTAGTACTGTAGGATACATTAAACGCAGTAGTACTGTAGGATACATTACAAACGCAGTAGTACTGTAGGATACATTAACAAACGCAGTAGTACTGTAGGATACATTACAAACGCAGTAGTACTGTAGGATACATTAAACGCAGTAGTACTGTAGGATACATTACAAACGCAGTAGTACTGTAGGATACATTACAAACGCAGTAGTACTGTAGGATACATTACAAACGCAGTAGTACTGTAGGATACATTACAAACGCAGTAGTACTGTAGGATACATTACAAACGCAGTAGTACTGTAGGATACATTACAAACGCAGTAGTACTGTAGGATACATTACAAACGCAGTAGTACTGTAGGATACATTACAAAAGCAGTAGCTGGTAACACAATATTGAGCTAAACTGAGGACATGTGGATCTAAAGACTAAGTGTGAATATCAAGTAAGAGTTGTGATTAATGAAAGGTGCATAATTACTTCAAGAATGACACTTTGATCTCAATGCCAAACTTCAGAGACTGCCGAAACAAATGGCCCATGCAGTCAATTGTAATGGGGCAACATGAGGGACTAGGCAATAACCCACCTGATTTAAATGCCTTGGCAGATAAAACACAACAGCGAGAGAAACAGATGTCTATTCCATGTTGGTTCAACGTAATTTCTTAAAATGACATGGAAACAACGTTGATTCAACAAGTGTGTGCCCAGTGGGTTTCATCTTCTAAAACTTAACACCATGCCACATAACCTATGCCAAGAGCATTATTCAAGTTTGTTTATATATTATCTCACTTCTATGCTTAAAACTGTTGTGTTAAGTTCATACCCACATTCAAAATATAAAAGAATCTATATAAAACGAGACAAATTGAGGTCTTGTTGCTAGGACACTCCAGCTGTAATGTCCTGGACAACTGAACTTTTACCTTTCCTCTTATTTGAAACCACAAATCAGCCCTTGGAGACTGCCGACACAGTGCCAAAGTATGAGTGTGTACAGTGCCTTCAGAAAGTACCCCTTCACTTTTTCCACATTTTGTTATGATACAGCCTTATTCTAAAATTGATTCAATAAAAATATCAATATACACACATTAAGCCATAATGACTTTGCAAAAACAGGTTTAGATATTTTTGCTAATTTATTTTTAAAAAAATAAAAAAATATCACATTTACATAAGTATTCAGACCCTATACTCAGTACTTTGTTGAAGCACCTTTGGCAGCGATTACAACATTGAGTCTTGAGTATGACGCTACAAGCTTGGCACACCTGTATTTGGGGAGTTTCTCCTATTCCTCTCTGCAGATCCTCTAAAACTCTGTCAGGTTGGATGGGGAGCGTCGCTGCACAGCTATTTTCAGGTCTCTCCAGAGATGTTCGGTCGGGTTCAAGTCCAGGCTCTGGCTGGGCCACTCAAGGACATTCAGAGGCTTGACCCGAAGCCACTCCTGCGTTGTCTTGGCTGTGTCCTTAGGGTTGTTGTCCTGCTGGAAGGTGAACCTTCGCTCCAGTCTGAGGTCCTGAGCACTCTGGAACAGGTTTTCATCAAGGATCTCTCTGTACTTTGCTCTGTCCATCTTTGCCTCGATCCTGAATAGTCTCCCAGTCTCTGCCGCAGAAAAACACCCCCACAGCATGATGCTGCCACCACCATGCTTCACCGTAGGGATGGTGGCAGGTTTCCTTCCTCCAGACGTGAGGCTTGACATTCAGGCCAAGAGAATCTTGTTTCTTATGGTCTGAGAGTCTTTAGGTGCCTTTTGGCAAACTCCAAGCAGGCTGTGTCTATTACTGAAGAGTGGCTTCCGCCTGACCACTCTACCATAAAGGCCTGATTGGTGATGTTCTGCAGAGACAGTTGTCCTTCTGGAAGGTTATCCCATTTCCACAGAGGAACTCTAGAGCTCTGTCAGTGTGACTATCGGGTTCTTGGTCACCTCCCTGACGATGGACCTTCTCCCCCGATTGCTCAGTTTGGCCAGGCGGTCAGCTCTAGGAAGTGTCTTGGTGGTTCCAAACCTCTTCTATTTAAGAATGATGAAGGCCACTGTGTTCTTGGGGACCTTCAATGCTGCAGACATTTTTTGGTACCCTTCCCCCAGATCTGTGCCTCGACACAATCCTGTCTCGGAGCTCTACGGACAATTCCAACAACCTCATGTCTTGGTTTTTGCTCTGACATGCACTGTCAACTGTGGGACCTTACATAGAGAGGTGTGTGCCTTTCCAAATCATGTCCAATCAATTGAATTTACCACAGGTGGACTCCAAATTGTAGAAACATCTCAAGGATGATCAATGGAAACAGGATACATTTGAGATCAATTTCGAGTCTGAGTACTTATGTAAATAAGGTACTTATGTTTTTTATTTTAAATACATTTGCAAAAATTTCTAAAAACCTGGTTTTGCTTTGTCACGATGGGGTATTGTGTGTAGATTTCGGAATTATTTTGTATTTATTTAATCAATTTTCTGAATAAGGTTGTAAAGTAACAAAATGTGGAAAAAGTCAAGGGGTCTGAATACTTTCCGAAGGCACAGCAAATATCACCCTAGTAGTTATTCAACATTAGGGCCCAGAACTTGTTATTCTCTGTGTGTTTTGGATGGGATGCAGCCAGGAATATAGTTTAGCCTTTTCTTCCTTTAGATAATTTCAATTCTGAATGAGCTTATGTAATGATCATGCGTCACAGGAAAAAATAAAGCATAGTCATAACTGCAGACATCTGGTCACTGGCCTGACCGTAGAGCTCAGCTTGGCAACAGAACAATTAGGGCATGAAGTAACAGATTTAAATCTGCAGGGCTCATTAACCAACCCTTTTATAACCTTCCAGAAGCAGCAGGTTCCCACTCGGAACACAACATTCTTGTAAATACCTGTGTTTGGTCGAGCGTTTGTGTGAGCCTGGAGCCTGGGACTGTTGTGTTTGAGCCAAGTGTGGGGATATGCTTTGAAATAGAGCTACAGGGTGTTACAGTAAATGTGTGCTCTTGTTTGGCTGATGCCAATATGTTTTGAATGGGACTCATTTTGCACTATCCTTTTGTGTGTGTATACTGATGCACCCAAGTTAATCAGTTGTTCAGCCCTGAGTCATGGGGATGAGTGTTAATGTAAAGAGCAATCATCTTTAAAGTACCCTCCCCCAAACATGTTTACTGACCCACACAGCACACACAATCCTCCCTCTATTTGGTTTGTCTCCCAGCAGCCATGCAGAGAGAAGCTAGAGGGGGTTAGTGACACACAGTGCAACACTGCCCACTTCTGGCTGCTTCATGGCTCAGCTCCGAGCTATGGCCGGAAATTACACAACTTCTGGAAAAGTCCAAAGCCACAGGGCATTATATGGGAGTGAATCACAGTGCCAACATCACCACTAGGTCATGTATAAATACCTAGCAGCGGACAGCCCCACTGCGCTTCATCCACTCTGAAGAGGCAAGATCCACAGGGAGGTGAGTGGTCCTCTGCTGCCTGTGAGAACAATTGTGTCTCGTGTTTCAGAGTACCAGCCCTGTGCGCAGATATCTTTTGCTGCATATTAAGATAGGTTTATTGTTGGAATGCTGGATTGCTCTTACCATTTCTACCTGGGGATCAAGCTTTTATTGTTGTTTATTATTATCAACTCTTGACCTTGCAGAAATGTTGCAGTGATGGGACTGTATTTCCTGATTCTTACTCATGGGTGACCTCTAGTATCAACACTGCTATTTCTGCCTGGGAATGACCCAGATATGTACTAACAATATCAAAACATTTTAAGGTTGCAAGCTTTATTCAACACATTTGCTATAAAGAATGTACACATTTTGATAATTTAGTTCAACATCTTTTGCTCAAAGGCACAAATTCACTCTTGAGTTATGGAGAGTTGTTATTGGGTTGATATTCTAGCTGCGCAGGGCAAGTTTGAGTGAGATGGACAGAGTAGACAGTAATCAAGTCTGGACGCTGCAGTTCTCTGACCCCATGTTTTCCCCTATTAGGAGGGTATTAAAATGTGCAAATCCATTCTAATACAGGACTCAGTCCATCTGCGTGATAGATCAGAATTCTGTGTTCTACTTTTGAGTTCTATAAATAGAGTTCTGTTTTGTCCTGCAAGTACTTTTAGAGCAATTTATGAGTAGGAAGTTGTTAACTATTGTTATTGACTTGTTTTTCTCCCATTATTATTGTATTTTAGAACAACGTCCATTTTCTAGGGTTTGCAGGCTGACAAAACAATCTGTCCCAGATCCATTTGTTAGAGGCAGCTCTCCTCCCACTCCATGGGAGAAGCTTCAGTAAAGACCCTCTGGAGAGGCCATTCAGTGGTCCTCAGAAAGGAAACTCAAGTGTCTCTGCAGACACCAGCTGGAATCAGAAATATTATTAGAATAAAGAATTCAGAGGGACTTCATGGTTCTTACATAACCAAGCTAGGTGTTTTAGTTTGGCAAAGACTCATCCTCTCTAAGTGTTTTCTTAATCTATATCAGTGGCGCAGTGGTCTAAGGCACTGCAGTCCCTGGATCGAATCCAGGCTGTATCACATCTGGCCATGGTTGGGAGTCCCATAGGGCGGCGCACAATTGGCCCAGCGTCGTCCGAGTTTGGCCGGGGTAGGCCGTCATTAAATAAGAATCTGTTCTTAACTGACTTGCCTGGTTAAATTAAGGTTAAATAACAAAAACAAATGCTGTTTGGAGTCTGATCATATGTGATGATGCCTCATTTGAGACATCCTTTATCCAGCCAGACCAGTATAATGTGTAAGTCTACAGTCCTCAGACGGAAAATGTCAATAATATTTTCCAGAATTTTATCCACCCAGACCTGTAAAACAAAAAAGGCTACTAACAGTCATGTGACTGAACATGTCAACATTATGACCTCCTTCAATGGTGACATTTCCACATCTGGTGCAAAAATTGGACAGACGTGTCATTATTTCTCCAAATTAAGATTACTTTTTTTGTTTCTCAATGATTCAGTGTTTTCTTGTATATTGCACAGTGAGTGTTAAATACACAAGGGATTATAGGGCTGCCTGGAATATTCACAGAGATTAGTGGAGAAGGATTTGTGTTTGTACTTTCCTTCTGTTGGATTGGAACAGAAACAAACGTTTATCTGTCAGATAAATGTCTCCTAATCCTCACATTGTATCCATGTCTACAGGGCTTTAAGAGTCTAATGTCTATACTTATATTAACAAAATTAGAAAAGTATCAAATGTGACAAAGGTATATGATGTAATGCAGATTAAACACACTGCATCCTTTGGATAAAATTTGCTAATGTCAGAATGTTCTCGTGGTATCCAATTAGTACTGTTACTGTCTTGTCTCATCACTGCAACTCCCGTACGGACTCGGGAGAGGCGAAGGTCGAGAGCCATGTGTCCTCCGAAACACAACCCGACCAAGTTGCACTGCTTCTTGACACAATGCACATCCAACCCGGATGCCAACCACACCAATGTGTCGGAGGAAACACCGTTACACCTAGCGACCTGGTCAGAGGGCACTGCGCCCGGCCCGCCACAGGAGTCGCTAGTGCGCGATGAGACAAAGATTTCCCTTCCGGTCAAACCCTCCCTAACACTGGACGACGCTGGGCCAATTGTGCGTCGCCCCATGAGCTTCCTGGTTGCGGTCGGCTGCGGCAGAGCCTGGGCTTGAACCCAGAATCTCTGGTGGCACTTAGACCACTGCGCCACCTGGGAGGTTGCTGTGTCACACTTAGGGTTGCAAAGGGAAGGTATATTACTGGAAACTACCAGAAATGTGGTATCTTTCAAGTATTTTATGTAATCTATTACAAGATATCTAGTGGCCTTCTGGGTACTTCAGATTTTTACAGGAGTCTAATTATCTCTTGCCCTCTGTGTGACCTTATCACATGTAAAATATATGAAATAATTAAATAAGATGATATTCAAATGAAAAAATGTAATGACAAAGCTGTAAAACATTACCATCAACGTAGTGAATACCATTGGTTTTTAATATGAGGGTTTCAGCATGAAATATCCTTTATATTGAATTAAATATTATATTATTTTACACACTTAGTTATTTTATTTTACAACTTTTGCTGTCCATGTTTTTTAATCAAATGATGAAAAAAGTCAATAGTTGGAAGAGTTGCAACTATGGACTTGCCATTGTAGGTTAGATGTTTTTTTTCATTAGTCAGTCAATTTTCTCTTGAACCATATGTTGTATCTACTAGAAACTCATGAACAATATGGACACAGATGTAAAAACGTATACTATATATACATACTTTTTAAATGATTCAAGTATAAATGACCAAAGTTACGATAGATTGCCATAGATTCTCTCTTAATTACCAAAATTACTGAAAATTCCGGTAACTTTGCAACCCTAGTCACACTATTATCATTATTAGATGTGAAACATTACCCTCTAGTGGATATAATCAACATCACAACAACACCAAGGTCAGATGTGAACTATGAGGTCATTTTGCAGTGCTTTTCATGAGGTGTAATCATTACATCCAAAATACCCTCAGCCCCAAGTAGCTTCCATAGACATCCCCTCCCCATAAATGTATTAGATTTAGGTTTGTCAGTGATATTGTATCATGTCTGTTTTTCAGGTTTGTACTGCATCAGTCGCTTGATATATGAGAAAAAGTGATGATGAAAGTCATTGGGTCAATAGTGGGCCTTGCCCTGCTCCTGGTCTCTGCTCAGTGTCTACTGCCTCCATCCAAGGACGATCTAAGCCGTAAGTCACCTGAGAACTAAATATTTTTTAAATACCGGTAAATTGTATGATGCGGGATGTTCTGTCCATTGGAGTCACTTTGGAGATTTATTTTTAAGCAACGATTCTTATTGGCAGAGATTTCTCTCCTCGGAATGAAGTACCTGGACAAGCAGATAGAAAATGCTATCAGTGGGGTGAAGGAGATGAAGACAGTGATGGAGAGGTCTGGAGAGGACCATGAGAAGTTCCTGAGTGCCCTGGAGAAAACTACACAGCAAAAAGAGGTACAGTGTATTTGAGCATCATACTGTACATGTTGAGCTTGGTCACTATATTGGCCCCCCAAAAAAGTCAGTGATCAACTTGTACATTTTGTATGCAATTCATCACCGTATACAGTTTCCTGGGTGATTACAGTAGTTCCCAGTGTAACAGTATAATTTTAAACCGTCCCCTCGCCCATACCCGGGCGTGAACCAGGGACCTTCTGCACACATCAACAACAGTCACCCTCGAAGCATCGTTACCCATCGCTCCACAAAAGCCGCGGCCCTTGCGGAGCAAGGGGAACTACTACTTCAAGGTCTCAGAGCAAGTGACGTAACCGATTGAAACGCTATTTAGCGCACACCGCTAACTAAGCTAGCCGTTTCACATCCGTTACACCAGCCACTGACCCTGTTTCTGTGCTTGTTTGTCAGGATGCTCTGAAGGCAGCTCAGGAGATGGAGACGAAGCTGAGTGAGGAGCAGGAGGTGTGTAACGGCACCATGCAGTCTCTGTGGGAGGAGTGCAAGCCCTGCCTGAAGAACACCTGCATCAAGTACTACTCCAGGACCTGCAGCAGTGGCGCTGGACTAGTCGGCAGACAGGTATGGCCTCAACTACACTACTCAACTATTATCAATCAATCTCCACATTGGTTTGCAATTGTAACTCAAATATGTTTTGTGAGAAAGACTTACACAGGGGCATGAAGTACAAAAGCACATGATCAATGTGCTTAAGCTATTGTTACACAATCCTTTCAAATAAAATAGGTTACTATTGCACTAGCCGCTTTCTCCTGTTTTCTCTCAGCTGGAAGAGGTTCTGAACAGGACCTCTCCATTCTCCATCTGGATCAACGGGGAGAACATGGATGTTCTGGAGCGAGAGGACCAGGAGCAGAGCTGGAGGTTCCAGAATCTGGAGGAGCGCTACTCCAACGTGGCCGATGGGGTGGACAGCATCTTCACTGACAGCATGAGGGTGTTTGACCACATGCGCTCCCTCAACCTTCCCATGTTCCCCAGCCCCTACCGCATGCCCAGCATCTGGGGTCAGGGTGAGAGGGCCAATGAGAGAGCAAAGGCGGGCGAGGTGCATTCCCGTGTGGTCAGGTCCCCTCTGAAGGACCCAGACTTCCACGGGTTCCACAACATGTTCGCTCCCATGATGGACATGGCCTGGAATATCTTTGGCTCCATGGGGCCTTTCATGGATGCAGATGCTAACTTTGACATCAATCCCTCAGAGGGTATGCCTCAGTCCTAATTAAACAACTGTTATTAGACCATAATATGATGTGAAGAGTCACATAAAATTACCTTTGGGTCTTTTTTTCCACAGAGGGGAGTGTGAATGAGGATGTTGTTGTGACAAAGCCTTCCGGTATGACCTGCAGAGAGATACGTCGCAATTCTGCTGGCTGCATTAAACTGCGAGGAGAGTGTGAAAAATGTGTAGCGATCCAGGATATTGGTAAAGCCCTTCAGATTTGTCTTTTCTCTTTTGCAACATTCACATAACATAACCCAAGTGCTTCATAACTCAGAGGTCAGAACAGGTCTGAACAAAAGCAAGCAGGATTATCCTTGGCACTGACATCACAGGGAGTAGCATTGATCATGCACTGGCTTGTACATCTACATTTTCAAGTCTCTATGATACCACAAAGCCAGGCCTTGGCTGAGTCAAGTATAATAAGTTGCTATTACATCACACCAGAAGTTGCTGACATAGGGCTGAAGGGATAACAGCAACCCTGTTGACTTTATAGTTGTGTATTACATGAATTGATGTTCTCGCAACTTCCGGCGCCGACAGAGATGGCCGCCTCGCTTCGCGTTCCTAGGAAACTATGCAGTTTTTTGTTTTTTTACGTGTTATTTCTTACATTAGTACCCCAGGTCATCTTAGGTTTCATTACATACAGTCGAGAAGAACTACTGAATATAAGATCAGCGTCAACTCACCATCAGTACGACCAAGAATATGTTTTCCGCGACGCAGATCCTGTGTTCTGCCTTACAAACAGGTCAACGGAATTGATTCCATGCAGCGACCCCAAAAAAAAACGACTTCGTAAAAGAGGGAAACGTAGCGGTCTTCTGGTCAGACTCCGGTCACGGGCACATTGCGCACCACTCCCTAGCATTCTTCTTGCCAATGTCCAGTCTCTTGACAACAAGGTTGATGAAATCCGAGCAAGGGTAGCATTCCAGAGGGACATCAGAGACTGTAACGTCCTCTGCTTCACGGAAACATGGCTCACTGGGAAGACGCTATCCGGGGCGGTGCAGCCAACGGGTTTCTCCACGCATCGCGCCGACAGAAACAAACATCTTTCTGGTAAGAAGAGTGGCGGGGGCGTATGCCTCATGACTAACGAGACATGGTGTGATGAAAGAAACATACAGGAACTCAAATCCTTCTGTTCACCTGATTTAGAATTCCTCACAATCAAATGTAGACCGCATTATCTACCAAGAGAATTCTCTTCGATTATAATCACAGCCGTATATATCCCCCCCCCAAGCAGACACATCGATGGCTCTGAACAAACTTTATTTAACTCTTTGCAAACTGGAAACCATTTATCCGGAGGCTGCATTCATTGTAGCTGGGGATTTTAACAAAGCTAATCTCAAAACAAGACTCCCATTTTATCAGCATGTCGATTGCGCAACCAGGGGTGGTAAAACCTTGGATCATTGTTACTCTAACTTCCGCGACGCATATAAGGCTCTGCCCCGACCCCCTTTCGGAAAAGCTGACCACGACTCCATTTTGTTGATCCCTGCCTACAGACAGAAACTTAAACAAGAGGCTCCCACGCTGAGGTCTGTCCAACGCTGGTCCGACCAAGCTGACTCCACACTCCAAGACTGCTTCCATCACGTGGACTGGGACATGTTTCCTATTGCGTCAGATAAAAATATTGACGAATACGCTGATTCGGTGTGCGAGTTCATTAGAACGTGCGTTGAAGATGTCGTTCCCATAGCAACGATAAAAACATTCCCTAATCAGAAACCGTGGATTGATGGCAGCATTCGCGTGGAACTGAAAGCGCGAACCACTGCTTTTAATCAGGGCAAGGTGTCTGGTAACATGACCGAATACAAACAGTGCAGCTATTCCCTCCGCAAGGCTATTAAACAAGCTAAGCGTCAGTACAGAGACAAAGTAGAATCTCAATTCAACGGCTCAGACACAAGAGGCATGTGGCAGGGTCTACAGTCAATCACGGACTACAAGAAGAAACCCAGCCCAGTCATGGACCAGGATGTCTTGCTCCCAGGCAGACTAAATAACTTTTTTGCCCGCTTTGAGGACAATACAGGGCCACTGACACGGCCTGCAACGAAAACATGCCGTCTCTCCTTCACTGCAGCCGAGGTGAGTAAGACATTTAAACGTGTTAACTCTCGCAAGGCTGCAGGCCCAGACGGCATCCCCAGCCGCGCCCTCAGAGCATGCGCAGACCAGCTGGCCGGTGTGTTTACGGACATATTCAATCAATCCCTATACCAGTCTGCTGTTCCCACATGCTTCAAGAGGGCCACCATTGTTCCTGTTCCCAAGAAAGCTAAGGTAACTGAGCTAAACGACTACCGCCCCGTAGCACTCACTTCCGTCATCATGAAGTGCTTTGAGAGACTAGTCAAGGACCATATCACCTCCACCCTACCTGATACCCTAGACCCACTCCAATTTGCTTACCGCCCAAATAGGTCCCCAGACGATGCAATCTCAACCACACTGCACACTGCCCTAACTCACCTGGACAAGAGGAATACCTATGTGAGAATGCTGTTCATCGACTACAGCTCGGCATTCAACACCATAGTACCCTCCAAACTCGTCATCAAGCTCGAGACCCTGGGTCTCGACCCCGCCCTGTGCAACTGGGTACTGGACTTCCTGACGGGCCGCCCCCAGGTGGTGAGGGTAGGCAACAACATCTCCTCCGCGCTGATCCTCAACATGGGGCCCCACAAGGGTGCGTTCTGAGCTCTCTCCTGTACTCCCTGTTCACCCACGACTGCGTGGCCACGCACGCTCCAACTCAATCATCAAGTTTGCGGACGACACAACAGTGGTAGGCTTGATTACCAACAACGACGAGACGGCCTACAGGGAGGAGGTGAGGGCCCTCGGAGTGTGGTGTCAGGAAAATAACCTCACACTCAACGTCAACAAAACTAAGGAGATGATTGTGGACTTCAGGAAACAGCAGAGGGAACACCCCCCTATCCACATCGATGGAACAGTAGTGGAGAGGGTGGCAAGTTTTAAGTTCCTCGGCATACACATCACAGACAAACTGAATTGGTCCACTCACACTGACAGCATCGTGAAGAAGGCGCAGCAGCGTCTCTTCAACCTCAGGAGGCTGAAGAAATTCGGCTTGTCACCAAAAGTACTCACAAACTTCTACAGATGCACAATCGAGAGCATCCTAGCGGGCTGTATCACCGCCTGGTACGGCAACTGCTCCTCCCTCAACCGTAAGGCTCTCCAGAGGGTAGTGAGGTCTGCACAACGCATCACCGGGGGCAAACTACCTGCCCTCCAGGACACCTACACCACCCGATGTTACAGGAAGGCCATAAAGATCATCAAGGACATCAACCACCTGAGACACTGCCTGTTCACCCCGCTATCATCCAGAAGGCGAGGTCAGTACAGGTGCATCAAAGCTGGGACCGAGAGACTGAAAAACAGCTTCTATCTCAAGGCCATCAGACTGTTAAACAGCCACCACTAACATTGAGTGGCTGCTGCCAACACACTGTCATTGACACTGACCCAACTCCAGCCACTTTAATAATGGGAATTGATGGGAAATGATGTAAATATATCACTAGCCACTTTAAACAATGCTACCTTATATAATGTTACTTACCCTACATTATTCATCTCATATGCATACGTATATACTGTACTCTATATCATCGACTGCATCCTTATGTAATACATGTATCACTAGCCACTTTAATTATGCCACTTTGTTTACTTTGTCTACATACTCATCTCATATGTATATACTGTACTCGATACCATCTACTGTATGCTGCCCTGTACCATCACTCATTCATATATCCTTATGTACATATTCTTTATCCCCTTACACTGTGTATAAGACAGTAGTTTTGGAATTGTTAGTTAGATTACTTGTTGGTTATCACTGCATTGTCGGAACTAGAAGCACAAGCATTTCGCTACACTCGCATTAACATCTGCTAA
The DNA here is from genome assembly GCF_023373465.1 of Oncorhynchus keta. Classification (NCBI taxonomy): domain Eukaryota; kingdom Metazoa; phylum Chordata; class Actinopteri; order Salmoniformes; family Salmonidae; genus Oncorhynchus; species Oncorhynchus keta. Next base: position 62,889,573 of record NC_068439.1, on the reverse strand, counting down.
CCATGTGTATGTGACAAATAAAATTTGATTTGATTTGATTTGATCCAGACTGCTCTGGGAAGAAGCCTCTGACTGGTCCTCTGAAGGAGGAGCTGGAGCAGGCCCTGGCCATGGCTGAGAAGTTCACCCAGGAGTACAACAAGCAGCTGAGGAGGTTTGAGGAGAAGATGTCTAACACATCCAGCCTGCTGGACCTGTTCAGCAAGCAGTTTGGCTGGGTGTCTGCCCTGGCCAACAATACCAACACCAAGGATGGAATCTTCAAGATTGAAACAGTGAGACTCCATTGTCTGCATGGGGTTTCTATTACTAAACTATTTCTTTCTATCATGGTCTTATGAATAGACGTACAGTTGAAGTCAGAAGTTTACATACACCTTAGTCAAATACATTTAAACTCAGTTTTTCACAATTCCTGACATTTAATCCTAGTAAAAAATCCCTGTTTTAGGTCAGTTAGGATCACCACTTTTATTTTAAGAATGTCAAATGTCAGAATAATAGTAGAGATAATTATTTATTTCAGCTTTCATTTCTTTCATCACATTTCCAGTGGGTCAGAAGTTTACATACACTCATTTAGTATTTGGTGGCATTGCCTTTAAATTGTTTAACTTGGGTCAAACGTTTCAGGTAGCCTTCCACAATAAGTTGGGTGCATTTTGGCCCATTCCTCATGACAGAGCTGGTGTAACCGAGTCAGGTTTGTAGGCCTCCTTGCTCACACACGCTTTTTCATTTATGCCCACAAATTTTCTATAGGATTGAGGTCAGGGCTTTGTGATGGCCACTCCAATACCTTGACTTGGTTGTCCTTAAGCCATTTTGCCACAACTTTGGAAGTATGCATAGAGTCACTGTCCATTTGGAAGACCCATAGATGATGCCATCTATTTTGTGAAGTGCACCAGTCTCTCCTGCAGCAAAGCACCCCCACAACATGATGCTGCCACCCCCGTGCTTCACGGTTGGGATGGTGCTCTTCGGCTTGCACGCCTCCCCCTTTTTCCTCCAAACATAACGATGGTCATTATGGCCAAACAGTTCTATTTTTGTTTCATCAGACCAGAGGACATTTTTCCAAAAAGTACGATCTTTGTTCCCATGTGCAGCTGCAAACCATAGTCGCTTTTTCATGGTGGATTTGAAGCAGTGGCTTCTTCCTTGCTGAGCTGCCTTTCAGGTTATGTTGATATAGGACTAGTTTTACTGTGGATATAGATACTTTTGTACCCGTTTCCTCCAGCATCTTCACAAGGTCCTTTGCTGTTGTTCTGGGATTGATTTGCACTTTTCGCACCAAAGTATGTTCATCTCTAGGAGACAGAACGCGTCTCCTTCCTGAGCAGTATGACGGCTGCGTGGTCCCATGGTGTTAATACTCGCATACTATTGTTTGTACAGATGTACCTTCAGGTGTTTGGAAATTTCTCCCATGAATGAACCAGACTTGTGGAGGTCTGCAAGTTATTTTCTGAGGTCTTGGTTGATTCTTTAGATTTTTCCCATGTCGTCAAGCGAAGAGGCACTGAGTTTGAAGGTAGGCCTTGAAATACATCCACAGGTTCTAAAGCCATGACATAATTTTCTGGAATTTTCCAAGCTGTTTAAAGGCACAGTCAACTTAGTGTATGTAAACTTCTGACCCGGAATTGTGATACAGTGAATTATAAGTGAAATAATCTGTCTAAATAATTGTTGGAAAAATTACTTGTGTCATGCACGAAGTAGATGTCCTAATCGACTTGCCAAAACTATAGTTTGTTAACAAGAAATTTGTGGAGTGGTTGAAAAATAATAACTCCAACCTAAGTCTATGTAAACGTCTGACTTCAACTGTATGTTGAAATGTCTTAATCTCTTCCAAGGTCATGTCCAAGGACACGGAGGACCCTGAGAAACCAGGGGACACCAACGTGTCTGTGCAGCTGTTTAACACCCCTGCCATGACCTTCAGTGTGCCTGGAGACATTACCTGGAACGACCCGAAGTTCTCAGAGGTGGTGGCACAGGAGGCCCTTGACCGCTACAAACAGACAACAGTGTGAGTACTGCTCTATTACTGGACAAATAATATTGCAAATCAAACCATGCTTTATTTATTGTTCAACTGCACCATGTGACAATGACAAGAAATGTATTTTAACTTACTTTATTCCCTTTCCAGAGTGGTGAAGTAGACATCTGGAGGGCACCAATGTTCAGGACAATTTCACAAGTCAACTATAAGAGAAGAGAATAGAAGTGAAAGCTACGTCCTCATCATTGTTGATATTACAAGTTATTGTATTCCTATGTTCTGTGTAACTAGAGTTCATCCTGCTATAAAAAAAACCTAACTAGAAATGGTGCACCAAGTCCTGTTGTCTTGAGGAGAAAGAAGAATATAGTACTAATGTTACCCTTTGAGTAAATCTTGCTCACTGATCCTTGTTTCAAGTGAATTGCAACTTTTTATTTTGTACTTTGTGCTCTTCTGTCTGCATCATTTCCAATCCCCCATATTTTTTTGTAAATATATACAGTGGGGCAAGAAAGTATTTAGTCAGCCACCAATTGTGCAAGTTCTCCCACTTAAAAAGATGAGAGGCCTGTAATTTTCATCATCGATACACTTCAACTATGACAGACAAAACGAGAAGAAAAAAATCCAGAAAATCACATTGTAGGATTTTTAATACATTTATTTGCAAATTATGGTGGAAAATTCTGTCATAGTTGAAGTGTACCTATGATGACAATTTGCTCAATTGGTGGCTGACTAAATACTTTTTTGCCCCACTGTATATACACACACACAGTACTCGTCAAAAGTTAGGACACGCCTACTCCTTCCAGTTTTTTTCTCTCCTTTTTACCATTTCCTACATTCACTGTAGAATAGTGAAGACATCAAAACTATGATATAACACATAGGGAATCATGTAGTAAAAACAAAAAAAGAAGAGTTAAATCAAAATATATTTTATATTTGAGATTCTTCAAAGTAGCCACCCTTTGCCTTGACATATTTTCTCCTAACCCTACCACCTCTCTCCTAATTTGAGTAAACGAATGGACACCACTTAGGCATCTACTTCCAGCTTATACACTACATACCTTTTGCTTGAGAAATGTTACACCAGGGGAGAAATAACTTGTATGTCAGACTGGAATACATAAATTGATAGTGTTAAAAATGTAGCAATATACACATTTGTAAGTTCTTCCTTGAGTCAAATCATCAATAAAATAAATTAGACCTGGTAAAAAGGCAGTTAAAATATTGTGCAGTTTTTATTTTGTGTAAAAATCACACAGCTGCTAGTTCATTCTGCAGAGATACATCCATGCAGTTAAACATCTATGATCACACAGCCATAATATAAGCAATTAAATAGAATATTTGCTGTTAGTCAGCAATTAATGCAAATGTACATATGAGATCAAAAGGTGTGTATCATATACAATATACAACATACCCCTTATACAGTACATCAACCTGAACAGCAGGGAAAAGAAGGCTCAACTTGGTTCAATACAGGGAGAATAGATTACAGTGGAAACCTGAACGCCAGGAGTAAGGCTTTTGAAGACAGGTTAAGAAATTAAGAAAACACAAGAAGTTCCAGAAAAACAAAAAGACAGTTATACAAGGTGTAGGTACCAACACAAATGTCAGACTAGGTAAGATACCGTATACAGGTAGAAATCAAGTGGTTTGTATTTAAGCACTGTCTTCATACTAGATAAGAGCATGAACAACATGCGGGGGGTGGACAACAACAAAAAACTGGGTAAAAGTGCAGTCGTTTCATTCTGGTCTCGCTTCCATAGTTGGTTATCATATCTCACAGGGAACCTTGTGTTTGGGGCAGGACTGATTCAATTTATGTACCGTAAGGGGCACAGGCAGCGTCAGCATGAGCAACTACAGAGCCAGGAGCAAAAACAAAAATGTGGTCTGTCATCTGGGGGTCAATCACTTCACATAGTAACACAGCTCATTTTGTTACAGATTAAATTGCAGAAGACTAGTGGAAGAAAAGAAAATACATACACACTCATTTCATCATGCCGTTTATGTAACCATTGCGTGCCCAAATAAATCCAAACACACACCATACATACAGCACACATGTATACAGAGACGCACATGGACAGAATAGCCCTCCGCGTAGCGGGATGCTGTAATAAACTGGAACATGAATTCATTCCTGTCACATGATCAGTCCAAAGCGCTTCAGGATAGAGAGTCATCTCCTGCAGACTCCTCACAATGCCTTCACTGACATGATTATCTGTCCTCGACAGGTCCCTGGAGACCAGGCCCACACACAGCACAGGCAGACCCCAGAGTGCTCCTCTACTGGACACTTGTCATCATGGGGAAGAATGAGGGAGGGAACTCGGCCTTCAGTACCCCATGACTCAAGTTCCAGTTCAGTGCCTGTCAGTCTGGCCCCGGGGCCTGTGATATAGTATAAGGGATTGACGTCCAGAATAATCTTTGCTATTTCTTTGATAAATAAAAGTGCCAATATTTGTAACATTCCTATCCCAGCCCCTTTGGAAAGACTGTTCTGTCTGATGAGGGCGAGTCAGGGTGTGTTGTTGCAAACCGACCGTCAGTCCGACCGACAGGCGGTCAGTCAGCCCGTCAGTCAGACTGACCGACCGTCCGTCCATCCGACAGACAGACCGTCGGTCAGTCCATCTGGTTCCCACAGAAGAGACAGCAGAATGCAGAGGGAATGGACAGTGGAGATAACATGTGCATCACACAAAAGGCCCCTTCAGGTCTCTCCTATCTTCTCTCATGGACTTGTCCTCCTCACACACACAGGTTACAAATGGGAAAATGGTCTGAGCTGTTCCAGTTGAACCTCCAAAGATATCCTCTCTTCTAGTAAATCCTATGAATTAAAAACAACAAGATAAACAATCCTCAAACGAGGACTAAAGTTTAACCTTGTTAAAGGCTTGGATTTCGTGAAGATAACATTTTCCAAAATAAGCATCAGGTTCATTTTAGTAACAGAATAGCTAGCTAGCATGCATGTATTATTGTAATCACTCCTATACCTTTAGCTGTTGCTGTAATTCACTGTTGAGTCTGGCCAAAACTGTGTTGGTTTCCTTGTTTCTTCTGATAGAGGCTTGAATTGCTTTTTTATCCTTACCAACAGACCTGTAAAAAGTATTCAAGAGAGTTTTAAGTTTGTTGCTGATGTTAACTACGGAATCTAATGTATAATCAACAACCACAGACCAGTCACTATTCAGATTTACTATGTGCCCGATGTCACAAGAAGGCCAAAAAGATAATCAAGGACAACAACCACCTGAGCCACTGCCTGTTCACCCTGCTATCATCCAGAAGGCGAGGTCAGTACAGGTGCATCAAAGCAGGGAACGAGAGACTGAAAGACAGCTTCTATCTCAAGGCCATCAGACTGTTAAACAGCCACCACTAGCATTGAGTGGCTGCTGCCAACATACTGACTCATCTTCAGCCACTAATAATGTAAAAATTGATGAAAAATGTATCACTAGCCACTTTAAACAATGCCACTTCATATGTTTACATACCCTACATTACTCATCTCATATGTATATACTGTACTCTATACCATCTACTGCATCTTGCCTATGCCGTTCTATACCATCACTCATTCATATATTATTTTATGTACATATTATTATTCATTCCTTTACACTTGTGTGCATAAGGTAAGTGTTGTGAAATTGTTAGGTTCGATTACTAGTTGGATATTACTGCATTGTCGGAACTAGAAGCACAAGCATTTCGCTACACTCGCATTACCATCTGCTAACCATGTGTATGTGACAAATAACATTTGATTTGAGATTCCTTTGAAACCCCTGTTCCTACCTGGGAATGGATGGCAGTGTAGCTAGAACAGTGGCTATGACGTTAGACTTCGGGGGGAGGGCTTCATCCTGGAGTTCGTCCTCGGATTTCAGTCTCCGGCGGACAGGTTTGGGTGGGGGGGCCATGATGGACCCTTTGGCCTGACAGGAAAAAAACAAACCTACTGTATAAATCATCTGAACAAATGAGGACATTTAGGCCCCCAGTATTGGCATCATGGTCTCAGTAAGTCCACTACTTACAGAGTTCACAGTAGCTGCAGCTCTCTCTTCCTGGTTGTCAATCTTCACAGTTCTCAAAGGCCCAGCCCCTTCTGTAGACTTCTCTACCTATGAACAGAGCACACACAGTCTCAGTCTCTTTTCTTATAACAGAGCACAGCTGATAGAGTATAATACAGAACCTGTTCTGTCTGACTCACTGGCAGACTCTCTGGGTGCTTCTCCCCGTCGTCACTGGGCTGATCTGAGGCAGCGAACGCCTGGAACTGACTGAAGTCAGCGAAGTTGGGCTGCTCTGGGATCTGCTGGGGCGAGGTAGTGGAGTGAGCTGCCAGGCCCTCATCTGAGCGATGCCCACTATGAGGACCAGAGGTCTGGGGACAAAGGGAATAGGATAGACAGAGTTCAGAATTACCCCTGCATATTGAAATCTGAACACAACCTTGAACTGGAGAGTACATGGTCAATGACTGTAGTCTGTGTAGAGTGAATAGAGCGTATGGACAAGAAAAGACAAAGGGAAGAGATTTCAGCATTTCAATGTGTATATTTCCTATTAAAAAAAAGACTACCCAGAGGTGGCAACATCTCTTCTGCTATGAGATTGACTTTCTTCTGTCTGTATTGGCTTTCTACCTGTGTGGGTAGCGGCCTAGGAGGTATGGCTGGAGGACAGGCCACGACTCCAGATTGCTGGGGCCCTGTGGGGTGAGCGGCAAAGTTTCTGTTCATGTCTAGCGAGGAGGAGCGGGAGTGGGAGGCGTTGGGCCTGGGAGGGGGTGGTGGTGGGGCAGCCGCCACCTTTAGACCTTCAGGAGAGGTCCCAGAATTAGACCTACAACCCAGACAACACGGGTAGTGAGCTTACTGTTCAAAAGCGCTTCAATAAACAAAGCATCTATTATCTCTAGACATTGAGACTAACTTACCTTTGTCTTGTTACAACACTTGTAATTGGGTCTTGATCTGAAGTATATGAATCTGAACTGCTATAACCATCACCTTTAGTAAAGAACATGAGTATTCTGTTTAACCAATCCTCAAGGAAATGCCATATAATTATGGTCACATGACATTTTCTACAATAGATTTACCTACAAACTGCAATAGTCCTAAGTTCCTTATGATAATGGAACATCCCTTGACACTTACCAGAGTTAGCTGTTACAAACTTCATAGAGGTGGCAAGCTTAGTTTCTTCAGAGAGCTCAGGTGGTTTAGCCATCAGGGGACTGGTAGGATGTGTGTGGTCTGCAGGAATGAGAAAGAAAAACAGTAAATTCCATCAACAGTATATATATATATATATATTTTAAACAGTTCTTAAGAGAAAAAGGTACAGTGCATCCCTTCACCACTCCCAGCCAAATAAGTGAGAGTTGCTAGTTGATGGAGTCTCAAAAGTGAACACTGCTTTAGAGGACAGAGCTCAGTGTATGTTTAAGCACTGTTATCATATGGGGAAACCATCTTACCACTTCCGGTTCTCTTCAGTTCCATCTCTTGCATATGGATCTTGCTTGGGGTCATGCGGATGGGAACAGGGTGGACAATAGCTGTATCCTGTAAGAACAAAGGTTTCTTGTTTGATCATTAGCTCACAATAATAATGCCTGGAATCTATCCAATGCCTGGAATCTATCCATTCCCTTTCTGACTGTAAAGAGACCTCCTTTCATACTGTCAGAACAGTTTATAAGGTTAGAAAAGGCTTACAGTGGGGCAAAAAAGTATTTAGTCAGCCACCAATTGTGCAAGTTCTCCCACTTAAAAAGATGAGAGGCCTGTAATTTTCATCATAGGTACACTTCAACTATGACGGACAAAATAAGAAAAGAAAATCCAGAAAATCACATTGTAGGATTTTTAATGAATTTATTTGCAAATTATGGTGGAAAATAAGTATTTGGTCACCTACAAACAAGCAAGATTTCTGGCTCTCACAGACCTGTAACTTCTTCTTTAAGAGGCCCCTCTGTCCTCCACTTGTTACCTGTATTAATGGCACCTGTTTGAACTTGTTATCAGTATGAAAGACACCTGTCTACAACCTCAAACAGTCACACTCCAAACTCTACTATGGTCAAGACCAAAGAACTGTCAAAGGACACCAGAAACAAAATTGTAGACCTGCACCAGGCTGGGAAGACTGAATCTGCAATAGGTAAGCAGCTTGGTTTGAAGAAATCAACTGTGGGAGCTATTATTAGGAAATGGAAGACATACAAGACCACTGATAATCTCCCTCGATCTGGGGCTCCACGCAAGATCTCACCCCGTGGGGTCAAAATGATCACAAGAACGGTGAGCAAAAATCCCAGAACCAAACGGGGGGACCTAGTGAATGACCTGCAGAGAGCTGGGACCAAAGTAACAAAGCCTACCATCAGTAACACACTACGCCGCCAGGGACTCAAATCCTGCAGTGCCAGACGTACTGGCATAAGCAGGGGGACACATGTCCAGGCCCGCCTGAAGTTTGCTAGAGAGCATTTGGATGATCCAGAAGAAGATTGGGAGAATGTCATATGGTCAGATGAAACCAAAATATAACTTTTTGGTAAAAACTCAACTCGTTGTGTTTGGAGGACAAAGAATGCTTTGGGGCTGTTTTTCTGCAAAGGGACCAGGACGATTGATCCGTGAAAAGGAAAGAATGAATGGGGCCATGTATCGTGAGATTGAGTGAAAACCTCCTTCCATCAGCAAGGGCATTGAAGATGAAATGTGGCTGGGTCTTTCAGCATGACAATGATCCCAAACACACCGCTTGGGCAACAAAGGAGTGGCTTCGTAAGAAGCATTTCAAGGTCCTGGAGTGGCCTAGCCAGTCTCCAGATCTCAACCCCATAGAAAATCTTTGGAGGGAGTTGAAAGTCTGTGTTGCCCAGCAACAGCCCCAAAACATCACTGCTCTAGAGGAGATCTGCATGGAGGAATGGGCCAAAATACCAGCAACAGTGTGTGAAAACCTTGTGAAGACTTACAGAAAACGTTTGACCTCTGTCATTGCCAACAATGGGTATATAACAAAGTATTGAGATAAACTTTTGTTATTGACCAAATACTTATTTTCCACCATAATTTGCAAATAAATTAATTTAAAAAATCCTACAATGTGATTTTCTGGATATTTTTTCCTTCTCATTTTGTCTGTCATAGTTGAAGTGTACCTATGATGAAAATTACAGGCCTCATCTTTTTAAGTGGGAGAACATGCACAATTGGTGGCTGACTAAATACTTTTTTGCCCCACTGTATATGCGTGGCAATTATGCAGATTTAAGAAACCAGAAGATATGGGAAAGATATTTCATACTGCTATAATTGATCAAATAGCCCGGACATTGACTTGACTAGTTAAATAAAGGTCAAAATAAATAAATATATTGTAGAACCCAATATATCATATTTTTAATATGGGACAGAAAGTTGAGTATCCAATAAGCTAAGCAAGCAAAATCACATTGACACCTCCGTTGTGGCAGATTCAGCAGAATTAAGTACATGCACTCTAAGAGAGAGATCAAGGGGCCAAGGGTTAATATTATCATTAATACAGAAACAGGAAAACTAGGTGATTGACTTACAGGGTCAGCTGGTGCAATGTTAGAATCAAATTGGGTCAGAGTTTGTGAGCTGGAGGAGCGTTCACTAAAAGTCTCCCACTGCTAGAGACAAGAGCAGAAGTACATCAGCACCACAGGCATCTCAATGGATTGTCACACACAGGATGATTCCAGACCCAGTTACAAACCCCACTGCTCTCCCACAGGAGGGGTGATGAACTACATTTATCATCACATATCATCCATTAGTAATAGTGAGGAGGGGGTGGATATTGGCAAGAAACTGGTTAGTGATAACTAGATAAACAGAAATGGAGCAAACTGACTTTGGGACTGATAAGAATATCAACAATTGCAGCTTTCTGACAAAACATATACAGTATGTAAATTAGTAAGTACTAAGTGGTGTTTCTCAGAAATGGATAAGAAAGGTTCTGAATCAGGAAAGTCCTGCAAGAGGATAGGTACTAACACCTCACAATGGAAAGGACCTTATCGATCATTTCATTGAGAAGGCATTTACAAAATGCTGGAAAGGTACAAGTTCAATAATGTCCTTTTCTACAGTGATAACATGGGGTGGTGCTGTGTCCAACCTCGTTGCCCTGGTTGAGATCAGGCCAGGTCTGGTTGAGTGAGGGCATGGGGGACTTGTTTGGGGTCACCTCGACGGGGGAGCCCGAGTAGCCGACGTCAGGGGCCTGGTCTGGAACCTCTAGAACATGGAACATTTATACCATCAGGATGACTGTTCCATTCAAACACACTTATTTCTTTCCATGTTTCATAAATCAACTGTCTGCAGCAGATGGTCCCCGGGGCAGATTTTGACAGATTCAGAATATGTATCAGTAGGAGAGTACGAGCTATTACCTGCTGAGTCATCCAAGTCAATAAGCTTTGGCATAAGACTCTCTGGCAGCTTTTCGGGAAGGTCATAGCCATTTTTCCGAGCAACAACAAGATGAAATGCAGCACAGAACTCATCCAGTGTCAACGCCCCGTCTTTATCAAAATCCGAAAGCTCCCTGTAATGCAAAGAATGTGAGAATATTTATTTAAACCCACTCATGCATTGCAATCTCCTGGAATCCCTTGTGAATTCACCAACTGGTAGCCAAATTCATTAATTGAAGAGGAGTTACCGAAGGTTATATTTTCCATTCTTTGATATAGCTTCCTAGATTAAAACTGAAGCAGGTAGCTCATATGTTATCATTAGATATGGGGACCAACTAAAGCCAATAGCACACATTCTAATAACTTACCAAATGTGGGACAGTTCAAGAATAGGTAGCTTTGATTTAGTGAAAAACTCTTTTGCGGCAGAACCTGTAATATAGACACAGGGGGAAAGTCAGTTAGTGATAGGCCAATCATTGTAGTGTAACAGCCAGAGTCCCTGTTACCTTTAAATGGGAACAAGTGTAAAAGGTGGTCTCAAACTAGGGTTGCAAAATGTCCTTAAATTCCCTGGTTTGTCAGAAATCCTGGTGGAAGATTCCTGATGTTCTGCTCATTCCAAGAATCCTCCATCCAGGTTTAATGGAAAACCTGGACATTTTTGGAAAGTTACAACCCTATTCCAGATAAAGATCACTCTACTTACCAGGAATGAAACCGTTGAGGTCGGGCTGGATGGTCTTGAACTGATTGATGTAATACTGCCTCTGCTCGTCCGTGATTTTCCAGGGGTCGTCATAACCGCTACTGGACTGTCTTTGGATTTCATTGGCTGTAGTAACAGACGCAACTGTTCGTATGGAAGAGTTCTCCTAAAGGCAGCCAAGTGAAACATTTAGAGGAAAATAACAGATTGAAACAATCCTTTGGAAGAGCTGTGATAGTACTAATAAGTAATGAATACACAGACTGTGGGACGATGGGAAATAAACAGAAGAGTATCTGCAAGTGTTTGTTTTCAAATACCTCAACCCACTTACAATGAATCTTGCGCATTTGGACACAGAACTGTTCCTGATTTATTGCAGTGAAATATGTATTTTTATGAAGGGGAAACTGAAGCCATCAAAAAAGAGCATATAGTGAAGTAGGCTAGACAAGAAGTTAAGATAAAGCTCCATCTCTGCCTTTAAGTGAGAAAGATGACAGGTCCATGGAAGCATTTGCTGCACTACCTGGACCGGCGAGAGATGCATTGGTGGCATTTTGCTGGAGGAGGGGGGATAAGTATCTTTCAAACTGACCCAGCTTTCCTGAACGGGGGGAGGTGAGTGAGCAGACCACATCCCATCACCTAACACCACAGGTCCTATGGAGAGAGGATAGTTACACAGCCTCAGACAGTGCCATTAGATTACACAAAGATTGTTCTAGCAACAGTAGAGAGCATACTCAAGAACTGTTGAAGGACTGGACTACAGAGAGACCGTGCGGTGAAGAAGTATTTGCCCCATTTTTTGATTGTCTCTATTTTTTGCATGAAGTGCTCATTTCACGTCGTGCCACAACATCTCAATTGGGATTAGGTCTGGACTTTGACTAGGCTATTCCAAAACTTCAAATTTGTGGCTTTTTAACAATTTTCATGTTTATTTTAATTATTCAACTAGGCAAGTCAGTTAAGAACAAATTCTTATTTACAATGACGGCCTACCAAAAGGCCTCCTCCGGGGACAGGGGCTGGGATTTAAAATATATATATATATAAATATATGACAAAACACACATCACGACAAGAGAGACAACACAACACTACATAAAGAGAGACCTAAGACAACAACATAGCAAGACAGCAACACAGAATGGTAGCAACACAACATGGTAGCACCACAAAACATGGTACAAACACTGGGCACAGACAACAGCACAAAGGGCAAGAAGGTAGAGGTGTGTTTTGGATCATTGTCTTGCTACATGACCCAGTTGTGCTTCAGCTTCAGACGGGTGGCCTGACATTCTCCTGTAGAATTACCTGATAGAAGGAACCGTGAATTCTGCTCTATTAAGTCAAGTCGTCTAGGTCCTGAGGTAGCAAAGCATCCCCAAACCATCAAACTACCACCACGCTTGACCGTTGGTATGAGGTTCTTACTGTGGAATGCAGGGTTTGGTTTTCACCAGACATAAAATGGGACCCATCTCATCCAAAACGTTGACTCGTGTTTGCCAAAAAGCACCGAGATGATCATCAAGACTCTTGGAAGAGTGTTCTATGGACAGATGAGTCAAAAGTATAACTTTTTGGACGACTTTGCTCATGAAATAACTATATCATTTGTTATTTATTCACTCAGGTTCCCTTTATCTAATATTATGTGTTGGTTGGAGATCTAATAATATTTAGTATAAAAAAATATGCAAAAGTAGCTACAATTAGAAAAGGGGCAAATACTTTTTCACAGCATTGTATGACATCAACATCCTCGTCAGGAAACAAACCAGTTCTGTTTATTGGCTGAACCTCTCATTTATTTAAGACATGCAAAAGTTACAGGATGGTGAACGTCAATAAGACGCATTATTGGACATCTCCATCGCCAGATTGTCATCTTCGCAGAGGATACAGTTTGCAGAGTAGAGTGTGTACCTGATTGTGCTTCTCTGAAAGGTGTCCAGACAGCACCTGCCACCACCACAGGAGGTCTCTCTACGTTCCCCCCGCTTGCCTGCCGTTTGTGCTTTCTCCAGGCATGAGGCGAGGTGGGAGGGGACTGGTGGGGAGATACCACTGGGGATGTGGTGTCGGGCTGCAGAGGGGTAGATAACATTAGATAAAACTTATGTCTATCAAAGTTAGATCTGTCTCAGTTTCTTAAAAAAAGGATAATACAAATTGGTTTGTATCAAATAAATGTTGATTTCCTTGCCTTTTCCAACATGTAGGCTATATTAAACTTTCACCACTATCAAAATACCAGCTCTTATTGAGCATGATATCTAAACTACTTCTCCAGGCGGGAAGAATTATTATGACTGACCTGTGGTTCTACTGTGGGCACACAGGGCTGGATGACCTCGTGGGCAGACACCTTCTTGACCTGCCCTCGGCCAGGGGGTCGTGGAATCACACCCTGGTAAGGCCCCTGGTTCTCCAAGTCGGGGTACATGGCTGTGTGTCTGGCCTCCTGCTCATTTTTGGCCACAACAAAGCGAGGCAGAGGCAAGTCCTTGACTGTGGATGAAAAACACTGCTAGATAACAGCACTACCTCAAATCCCCTCCAGCTAGTTGTCTTGACAAGTCAGTTGTTGTAGTCTAGCATGGCTTATCACAACAAAAGTGTTGATATTGAAAACCAGATCAAGTTAAGTATTACAAGATTGACAACGTGTGTGTGTGTGTGTGTATATATATATCTCAAAGGTCCTTTACAAAGCTTGATGTAGTCATATGACAATTCTAGTTGTTTTTCTTTGTTGAGTTAATGTGTGTGTGTTTTTATGTCTTTTTGTAGTTTGTCAGGGTAATTGCTTGTGTGTGGGAGTGATTCTTTTGTTAGTTTTTTCTTGGTTTGTTTGCTTTTGTGTGTCCACCAAACTGGGGTAGTGGGCTAAAAGGGTGGGGTGTTCTCTGGGAGGTGTGGAGGGTAGTCTGGGGGACCATGAACCTTTACCTCCCACTTTCCTATTGTGGTTTGAAAAGAAAGACCAAACACAGGACAAAAAAAAAGGTGGCGGCTAAAAAAGACGGGGAAAAAACCTGATGTTCATGTTCTGAAGGGCAAATTGGAGTCTTTTCCTCCAATCTCACTGGCCCAGCCACCCATTTGGGTTGTGCAATTTCCTGTTGACTTAAGTCTCTATTCTTCTCTTGTATCTTAACCCTACAGGGATGCCTTTATTTCCTGCAAATGCTCACCAATGCGCTCTCTGAACCATCCATATATTTGCATCCTGTTGCTTATTAATAGACAGATATGAGACTTGGGTGAGTCTCCCAAGTGATGCACATATCCTCCATGTTTTGACAGAATACTACACATTTAAAAACAGCTCATCTCTAGGGAGCAAATTCAGTTCAATACCAAAACATACACTTATTTGTATTTTAGGCCCATGTGTTAGGGCTGTGACGATAGCAGTATTGCGATATTTGGTCATTAATGATGTTTGTTTCCAACTTTGTGTCTGTTTTCCTAAATAAGTTAAATCTGCTTTGTGTTTTGTTATATTGTCACGATAATAACGAGTATGGCGATATTGGTATTGTCTCGGCCCTACTGTGTGTCCATTGATTCAAATGGGAAACCTAGTCAGTTGCACAACTGAATGCAACTAACCCAACCCCTCTGAATCAGGGAAGAAGTTGGTAAGTGTAGGCTATCCTTATTCCATCTTTGAAGTTATGCAATCAGCTCTCCTGTTGCAACGTTTGAAGTCAAATAAATGCCATTGTATAGTCATGTGTTCTTTACTACTGTCCCTTCAATATCAGCAGGTTGATTTTAAATATAACCAGACCGAAGGCAAACAAAGATTTAAACATTGTCCGGTGCTATACCCTGCCTCATATTTTAGGAGTCCATTTCTAATAGTTGGAGAATTCTAGACATGTTTACTCACCAGAATTGAGGCTCTCTACCCGGAGAGGCAGTCCAGACTGGGCTACAGCGATGAGTTTCAGTGCAATGTAAAACTGGCTCCTTCCAAAATGGCCCAGGCGAGTGGCTCCACAGAGCTCTGTTATCTGAGACAACAAAATATTACCAACATCAGTCTGTAGAGTGATACAAACTCATTCTGTTAATGCACTACTGTTTTGTGCCAAAATGTTATAATGGGGAGAATGCTGCAGTCTCTCGCAGAGAAAGTTCCAAGGACATTGCTTCCTAACACAGGAAGACAGTTGTTGCTTTGCGTGCTTACTGAGCAATGTGACTTGTGTCTGCACAAAATGGTCTGTAATGTCTAAAAGGAACATGCACTATCTGAATATGGAGAGGTGTACACCTTTAGCTTTGCAGTGCTATAGGGTAAGACCAACGTTGGTAAAAGAAAAAAATGATGCTACCAGCCTAGGCCTAGTGAGTCAGCATCATTTCAATGTGAAATAGGCGGTCAAACTGACAGACCCAGGACACATTTCACATCTCAGATTTATGGATCATGTATAAAGCCTATTCTTCAGTACACTAAACAACCATAGCAGAAACTATTAGTCTTGTGTTTCTGCAGGAGGAAGAAATCATGGCCCCAAAAAATAGCAAGTTAATTATGTACACCAGGACAAATGGCAGAGGAATTAGACTGAGCCGGTCAATAACTGACACTTCGAATGAAAGACAGCCCAGAAATCCTTCAACCGTGACAGTAATGTTGATGTCAGCCCAGAAATTGATAATAGCACGAATATACAAAGAAATAGGCAAGCTGAACAGAACTACGTTCAAGTAACTCAGTCTGTGCTACAACGCACATTCTACTGACTTTACATCTTGGATTTGATAAATCATTCAAATGAGCACTTTGACCTTTGGATAGGTCATTATCAACAAACCATCACAATAAAGGTGCAGCACAAATGAAATGTGTATATCAAGAGGTGATGATATTAAAACCAAATAGTTATAACATTTATTTAACAATCCCTTGTAAACGACACATAGCTGGGCTCCTGAGTGGCGCAGCGGTCTATGGCATTGCATCTCAGTGCTTGAGGCGTCACTACAGACATCCTGGTTCAAATCCAGGCTGTGATTGGGAGTCCCAAAGGGCGGCACACAATTGGCCAAGTGTCATCTGGGTTTGGCCGGTGTAGGCAGTCACTGACCTGTCTAGTTAAAGGTACATGCATATATATATTAAACGGACACAATCTCATATATATATATATATACACACACACACAATTGTCGTTAATAGCAAAAGGTGGGGGTCGCATTACCCCCCAGCAGCCAAATCGATCGATCGCTCTGCACAGTATTATGTTTTATTGATAACGACCTATATAATCAAGGTAATACAAATAAGATTGTGTCCGTTTAATATGGACAATATTATTGTAAACTTTGTATCCAGTCATCAACTAAGTATCAACTGCACAAGGAAGGAAGCGGGCTGTTAGGTAGCTAATAATTAAAATTGTAAGACTATCAAGCAGAAAGATAGCTAGAAAAACATTAGAAATAAATATGGTGCTGAAAGAACATGTCTATTAACATCAGTTTGCCCATGTAGGTAATGGAATGCTAGCAACTTGCTAACTTCCTCTGGGTAGCATACTTGGTTAGCAGTTAGCAAAGTGAAAAGGGGCTTTGCAACTGGCTAACGTTAGAAGGTGTCTTGTCACGTTCACCAGTCAACAAGCACGCCACATACAATACATCTCTATCACACTTCACTTCATACATTAGCTAGCTTACCTGCAGGACAACCTCACTGGGTAGCTGGGCCGCCCGGAAAAGATCAAGAACTTTGCCGTTGGAAGCCACTTTCTTGGTGTTGTCCGTATCGCAATAAACGAACAAATCAGAGTAATACTTCTGCTCCACATCAGTTAACGTTAAACTTTCCATTATGGCATCAAAAGTACGCGATCAGCAGACTAATTTTGTTATCCTTGTGATTACTGGACTCAACAAGGCGAGAGGAGCGACGTTGCTGGTCAGCTTTGCTAGTTTCTCAGCTTAGCTAAATACTACTGTAGTTAGCTAGCTATGGCAAGAAGGATTGATTTTTTTTGTATTTCACCTTCGTGAATGTCCTCAGAAACTTGCCTAGTAGCAATATTACGTGCCGACTAAATAGAACAATGATTTATTTCGGATAATTATGAATTTATCAATCAATAAAATGTGAGTAAATAATGACTGACGTTGCTACCAACGTTAGCTAAACAAGCTAGCTATATGATATTAGCAGGTAGCTTAACTAACAACGTTAGCCTGAAGTCAGCAGTGCCAGTAGTCAACTTCCGAGACTGGACGTCGCTATTGAACAGTAAATCAACCAGAATTCGAGTTCTTCCGGTTCTATTCCGTTACCGTATGTTGTTTCAATCAATTTAAAATATTTCTTAATTATGTTAGAAGTAAAGTTTCAGGGTCTTTTGGCTCTTTCCTCCATCAGCCAGAGCCGCCATTCCTATACCCCGTGATGTCATCGTACAGACCGTGAGAGTCAGCGCGTGTCTGCAAAGCAGGGGGGACTAACCGTGTCCCGGATGAAGGATGTCAACCATAGAAATATAATGAATAGAACGGATCTCCCCATTCAATTCAATGGCCTTTTGTCATTTGACAAAGTCCGTCCTTAGCCCTCTCTTTCCCGTCCTCTCTTCTCCATAACCCGGAAACCGATAAGTGTTGAGTGGTCGAGGAGTTGTTCCAATTCGTTTGTAGGCAAACGGAAGACGGTCCTCCCCTCCTCGATAGCCTCCTTTTGGTGAGGAAGCAGAAGTGTATCCTTCTCAGAACAATTTTGAAATCTGCCACACCCCCTTTGAATCAGTTATTGTTTTATCAAAGGAATGCACTCAAACATGTGTTCCTTATCATGTATTTTAAAAATGTCCTGCACAACTAGCTACATTTGTTTTAATCACTTTATACATCTATTTTGCGTTTTCACCCAAGTTTTGGAGAAGGAGAGTCTCATTTCATACAAGTACATTTAAGTCCACTTTCCCCTCTCCTGGCTGCTTAATGTGCTTAATTCCTGCGTCCTATCTCCAAGGTAATCGAGGTGAGGCAGTGAGGAGAGGGAAAGTGGACAAAAAATTAGATTGCATTTGGATTACTGTTACAGTGCTATTTGGGTTATTAATTGGATTTGTTCGGACATTTCTTAATTTCTTTCTTTTTACATTGTGTGTATTGTTTTGTATTGCTATGTTTTACTACACTGTTGGAGCGAGAAACACACATTTCGCTGCACCTGCGATAATGTCTGCAAATCTGTGTACGCTACCTGTTGGGTTCTGCTTTTCTTTTCTTAGTCAACCTTGTTATTTTTATTTGTGTTCTTGAACATAGCCATGTTTCTTTGTGTTCTGGAACATAGCCCTGTCTTTCATTTTTGTTGATTGATTTCACCTGTGTTCGGTCTCATCAGTTCCCTATTTAGTTCAGTTCTTTCTGTTTGTATGATTGTGAGGTTTTGTTTGTTTTTGACCATTGCCTGCGACCATGATTCCTGCCTTTTGCATCAGACTGTGGCCCTCAGTTCACCTCACTTGTATGGAAATAATTAATGGAACACCTGGGGATCATGGTCAGTCTCCCCTCTGGGTACTGTCCTCAAGCTAATAGGCAGGTGGAGCAAGTTAATTAGGAAGTGGGCAGTTTCCTGATGTATTACTATCAGGACCGGTGGGGGAGTGGGTGTTTTTTTTTTTAACCTTGGGCGGAGTACGTGCAGCATTCCCTCTGCCACTCCTCCACTAACCTCACCCCAACACGCACTTGAAAGGCGTATCAGCCGGCCCTGGCACCTTGGCATCCCAGCCTGACTGAGGTCCCTGCGGTGGACGAGTGGTTTCGGCGCGCTGAGGAGACCAGGAACGCTGCGCACACTCGTCTCCAGGGGGCTGTGTGTTGGCACAAGAAACAGGCTGACCGCCACTGCAACGAGGCGCCTGTTTTCTCTCCAGGCGACCAGGTCTGGCTCTCCACCTTTAACCTGCCCCTCCGCCTACCCTGCTGGAAGCTAAGTCTTTGGTTTGTGTGTCTGTTTTTAAAGTCCTGAGGAGAGTTAATGAGGTAACGTACCATTTGCAACTCCCTGTTGACTTTTCATGTCTCTCCTCAGGCTAGTGGTGTCTGGTCCCCTCGCTGAGGCTGAACCCTGTGACGCCCTGCCTCCTCTGGACATCAAGGGAGGTCCGTCATACTTGGTCAGTGAAGTCCTGGATTCAAGGCGACAGGTGGGGCGTCTCCAGTACCTCATCGACTGGGAGCGGTACGGCCCAGAGGAGTGGCGACGTGTTCCTGCGGTGGACATCCTGGACGCTTCACTGACCAGGGTTTTTCACCATTGGCGCCCTGACTGACCCACACCTTGTCCCTGAGGCCGGTACTCAGGTCTGTCTTGTCTCATTACGCACACCTGGTTCCCCCAGATTTAGTGTGCCCTCTTCCCCATTGTGTTTTTTTTTCTCCATTGATGTTGAGTACCTTTGCTCTGTTGTATTGTGCACTTGTTGTGTTAAATGGAGACATAAAACCCCTTATTACGTATTCCTGTGCCTGTCTCCTCCCTGTTATTGTTGATGGCCTTCATGAGAGAATTACTTTGGGGGATTGTATAGATTACATTTTTGATTAATTTAGTTACACTTAACTGGTTAGACCAATAGACTTATAAAGAGGGGTTCCTGCAGATTCATTAAGAGTGTGATTCGATGTGACAGTTATTGATGTTTGTCACCATAAGCACAAAGCCAGTATAAATTCCTGACAATAGTCTAAATGAATTGAAGAACGCGTCAGCTTTTGCCAGGATTTTACTCAAGCAATTTTACATCTAGGTAACGTGTTTGGTGCAGTATTTCTCAAGTAAAAAAATGTCTTGTGTAGACGATGCTTGGCAGGTCCGTTTCACTGTTTCCATCACTTTTGTGTGTAAAGTACGTCGGATAACATTTCATGACAGGCCTGATGGAAACATTTCGGAGGAACTTTCAAAATGTTGACAAAATATGCAAGAAGTTGGGATAATTGTCTAAAATAAATCATGTAAGGGCTGTCGGTGGAACGCTTGGTTATATCAATACCCTTATTTTTTTATGCAGTGTATCTGCGGTCAACTGGTATTTTGGATGCAGAATAACTGCAGTGTACTTGTTGCAGATAAAAGGCTGTGCGTGATGTAGTGCACGCACATTTGCAGTTAAATTCAGTTTGGAAACGCCACTGGTGGGGAAATGCTCATAGTCTTTATGCAGATGTTAGAATATTCGCATGAAATCTGAAATGTCACCAATTGGATGGAAACCTCGCTAATAGCGATGTTCCTATTAACTTATGTGATTTTGTTTTTTCACGACAATTTAATTTCGCATAGAAAATACAATTTCCTGCTAGGGTGCATTTCCAATGAGAACGATCTTGTGTCGATAAAAACATTACCGATTTAGGCAACTTGTGTAATAAATCAGTGCTGTATGCCCTCCCACCTATCTGTTTCATGTCTCATGTAGCCTTATTTGCCACATTATAATTAACGTGCCAATGTATTGACACGGTCCGTGACATTGTAAAACTTGCCAACCAGAAAAGAAAAGTGACGCAATTCAGGCATTCTTGAAAGAGAAACTAAATGTTTGAGTTGCAAGCAGTAGACATTTCCAATGCAATGTGGAGTGGATCTTTATAGTTACGCGGTGACGTCACGTCTACCTTACAAATTATTCGGCAATCATCCTCTATTCGAAAAATCCACCCTTTGAATAGATAAAAATAGCTGTTTCCATTAACTTGTCAAGTGATTTTTTTATTTTAAATTTTTTTTTTTTTTTTTTTATGTTGACATTTAGAAAGTTTCCATAGAAAATAGACGCAATAATTGCCTGCTAGGGTGAGTTACCTGGACGCAAAAGCCAGCATGGATAGTATGCAATTTAATATTTGCCATATTCTAATTATGAGTTTCCGTCATTTGTCGCAATAACAAAACTGACAAAAGAGAAATCCACCCCTGTCAAACGGCTAACATTTTAGTCGATCTTTAGAAAAATTGTCCTATATATCTGCGGTTTCCACACCTAATGGTGTAGCGACGTCGCTTTAGTCAAATAAACCTGGGTTAATGGAAAACTGCCTACTGTTGTCGATCTTTCGAAATGTTTATCTTCCGTTTCCATTACACATGTAATCATTTTTTGTTGCGACATTGCTTTTGTCGAATAAACTTGCGTCAATGGAAACTTAGTTAGTGCCGGGTGTATTCTGCGGATAGAGCGCAATCACCGCAGCTGTTTATTCCGCAGCTGTTTATCTGGTATGCGTGGGCATTGTTCAAATCAAAACCCAACCATCAAGTAAGTCCTGACGAACTCTTAATGAAATATCACAAAACCCAGTTTAGATTATATTGACTTCATGACAAATTAACCTACTTGCACTTTCTAGTCAATTTTTGCACTGGAATAAATGTTTCTGACAAACATCGCTGTCACATGCCGTTCAACGAAATAAGTTGGTTCTCGAGTTCAGGTCTGCTTTATTAATGCAGATGCAAATTACTGATGTATTTAATCAAACATCACACGAAGCTACTAGTGGTGCTCAAATTAATTCTGAAAGGGTTTTTGAGATGGGCTATTATCAATCTCTGTCAGTGTCTAGCAATCTTTACCCTGGCCTTAGTCCTCTTTTTTTTATTTTTTAGAGTGAACACATTTATTGCCCCTCAACAACAGAAGCATATAATGTGTTAGTCAGTGATGTACTATCACCAGTAGAATGTCAGAGGCTGTGGTTGACCAGGCCTGAGAGGTTCATTAGGTGCAGTTAAGGAGTATTTGGGGCAACCTAGGACTTTATAAACTTATTGTTTCTCTTGAGGATGATAAGAGGAAACTAACCAAGAACAAATCAAAATAAAATGTTATTGGTTCCATACACATGGTTAGCAGATGTTAATGCGAGTAGCGACATGCTTGTGCTTCTAGTTCCGACAGTGCAGTAATATCTAAGTAATCTACCAAATGCACACAAATCTTAGTAAGAATAAGAATGGAATAAGAATATGTACATATAAATGGATGAGCGATGACTGAGGGGCATAGGCACGATGGTATAGAATACCGTATATACATATGAGATGAGTAATGCAAGGTATGTAAACATTATTAAAGTGACTAGTGATCCATTTTATTAAAGTGGCCAATGATTTTGAGTCTGTAGGCAGCAGCCTCACTGTATCAGTGATGCCTGTTTATAGTGATTGCTGTATAACAGTCTGATGGCCTTGAGATCGAAGCTGTTTTTCAGTCTCTCGGTCCCAGCTTTGATGCACCTGTACTGACCTCGCTTTCTAGATGGTAGCGGGGTGAACAGGCAGTGGCTCGGTGGTTGTTGTCCTTGATCTTTTTGGCCTTCCTGTGACATCTGGTGCTGTAGGTGTCCTGGAGAGGAGGTGGTTTGACCTCGGTGATGCATTGTGCAGACCGCACCACTCTGGAGAGCCTTGTGGTTGTGTGCGGCGCAGTTGCCGTACCAGGCGGCGATACAACCCAACAGGATGCTCTCAATTATGCATCTGTAAAGGTTTGTGAAGGTTTTAGGTGACAAGCCAAATTTCTTCAGCCTCCTGAGGTTGCATTACCCTCAAAGCAGGCAAAGGTGTTTAATTTATCTGGAAGCAAGCTGTCTGTGTCCATGACGTGACTGTTCTTTTTGTAGTCTGTAATTGCCTGTAGACCCTGCCACATGCGTCTGTCGTTGAATTGCGACTCCACTTTGTCCCTATACTGTTTGATTGCCTTGCGGAGGGAATAACTACACTGTTTATATTCGGCCATATTCCCAGTCATCTTTCTAAGGTTAAATTCAGTGGTTTGCGCTTTCAGTTTTGCACGAATACTGCCATGTATCCATGATTTCTGGTTAGGGTAAGTTTTTTATTTTTTTTTATTTTTTTAAATTTGTCAAAATGGGTACAACATCTCCAATGCCCTTCCTTATAAACTCACTCACGAATCAGCGTATAAATCAATATTATTATCTTAGGCTGCCTGGAACATTTCCCAGTCCGTGTGATCAAAACAATTTTGAAATGTGGATTCAGATTGGTCGGGCCAGCGTTGAATAGTTCTAGTCACAGGTATATCCTGTTTGAGTTTCTGCCTGTAGGACGGTAGGAGCAAAATGGAGTCGTGGTTGGAGTTGCCGAAGAGAGGGCCTTGTATGCATCACAGAAGTTAAGAGTAGCAGTGATCCAGTGTATTGCACGCACAAGTTCTACAGACAATATGCTGATAGAATTTAGATAGCCTTGTTCTCAAATTTGCTTTGTTAAAATCTCAAGCTACAATAAATGCAGCCTCCGGATATATGGTTTCCAGTTTGTATAGAGTCCAGTGAAGTTCCTTGACGGCTGTCGTGGTATCGGCTTGAGGAGGGATATGCACTGCTGTGATAATAACCAACGAGAATTGGAGGATAATACAGTTGGCATTTGATTGTAAGAAACTTGAGGTCAGGTGAACAAAATTACTTTAGTTCCTGTATGTTATGATTACACCGTGAGTTGTTAATCATGAAGCATACACCCCCGCCCTCCTCCTACCCAGAGATGTTTATTTCTGTCGGCGCGACAAAGAATCCCGGTGGCTGTACCGACTCGGACAACATATCCCGAGAGCCATGTTTCCGTGACACTGAGAATGTTACAATCCCAGATATCTCTCTGGAAAGCAACCTTTGCTCTAATTTAGTCTACCTTGTAATCTAGAGACCGGACATTGGCGAGTATTATACTCGAAAGCAGTGGGTGGTGTGCACGCCTTCAAAGTCTGACCAGGAGGCCGCTCCGTCTACCTCTTCGGCGGCGATGTTGTTTTTGGTCGGCCTCTGGAATCAGATCCAATGTCCTTGGGTGGTGGTGCCAACAAAGGATCCGCTTCGGGAAAGTCGTATTCCTGGTCGTAATGTTGGTAAGTTGACATCGCTCTGATATCCAATAGTTATTTCCAGCTGTATGTAATAACATTTAAGATTCTCTGGGCTAACAGTGTAAGAAATAATATATAAAAAACAAAATCTGCATAGTTTCTTAGGGACTAGAAGCAAGGCAACCATCTCTGTCGGCGCCATCATGCTAAACAAGGCATGTGCTATCTGGGATTCTTGGGATGTCCCAACTCTGACTTTAACCTATTTGAAATGTAAAATAGTTATGGTTAGGTAAGGGTGATGGTTAGGGTCACATTTACATTTCCCAAGGGTCCCAGACAGCAATAACAGGCACAACTTCGATAGTGTTTTCTTCTCAAAGTTGCCGGGATGTCACATGTCCTACTTAGGCTATATCTGTACACTCCCAATAACATGATAATTACAACTTCTATTAGATCAAATAAACCTCATGTAGCAAATAAGCCATTACATTTTTTTGTTAACCAAATTCAACACTCATTGATCTCCATACAAAAACTCTTTGCTTGGTAAGCAAAGAAATGGCACTTGCTGGAAAAGACAGATTTTGGGCCGAGTTATCCCTCTTGCTTTGCCTCTTCTTCTCTGTTTACGTTGTGTGGTTCAAACAAAAACACCCTATTGATTGGTTGACAATGATGAATACCACAATGTAGGAAGTTGAAGAGCAACTGCAGAAACTTTCAGTCAACTTCATGACCTATGATCACATGATTTTTATAAAGATCATGCAGTTGACATGTACTATAGGTGCAAGTCGGAAAATGTTTATCCCCATAATGCAACACACTTTGAAAGGCTGTGACACAAAAGTGATCTGTTCAATGCGTCCATAATTGCAGCTTGTTACAATGTGACATTGATTTGTTTATTCTGCTGCTGTAGACCATTTAGCATCAATGTAGTCCATCTTTAAAATACTTTGTTGGAATATACTGTATTAATAAGGTACCATACATTCTAATAATACAATACAAGGAATGTTATGACTTAAATGTCTTCATTATGACACCCCTCCCATTATTCTCCCTTGCTATTGATTTTGGCTTCTGGGAACACCTGTATAATATTGGCATGTAACATTATACACTTTGTACTTCTAGGGACAATGACGGTTCACCATGAAGTATCTCTGCTTATTGTAGAGATCCAACTGTTTGCCAGTAAAAATAAGTCTAATCTAGTATTACAGTGCATGTTGTTTATAACAATAACCAATGCAAAAATCAAACATAGTTGTCAATCAATTTGTCAATAGACACTTTTGTGTAAATAGACACTTTTGTGTAAATATAGCATGTGGACACCCCTTCAAATTAGTGAATTTCGGCTATTTCAGCCAACCCTGTTGCTGACAGGTGTGTAAAATTTTGCACACAGCCATGCAATCTCCATAGACAAACATTGGCAGTAGAATGGCCTTACTGAAGTTCTCAGTGACTTTCAATATGGCACTGTCATAGGATGCCACCTTTCTAACAAGTCAGTTCGTCAAATTTCTGCCTTGCTAGAGCTGTCCTGGTTGCCTGTAAATGCCGTTATTGTGAAGTGGAAAGGTCTATGAGCAACAACGGCTCAGCCGCGAAGTGGTAGGCAACACAAGCTCACAGAACGGGACCACCGAGTGCTGAAGCACGTAGCATGTATGAATTGTATGTCCTTGGTTCCAACACTCACAGAGTTCCATACTGCCTCTGGAAATAACGGCAGAACAATAACTGTTCGTAGGGAGCCTCATGAAATGGGTTTCCATGGCCATGCATCCGCACACAAGTCTAAGATCACAATGCCAAGTGTCGGCTGGAGTGGTGTTAAGCTCGCCGCCATAGGACTCTGGAGCTTCACCATCTGGCAGTCCGACAGACGAATCTGGGTTTGGCGGATGCCAGGAGAACGCTACCTGTCTCAATGCGTAGTGCCAACTGTACATTTTTGGTGAGGGAGGAATAATGGTCTGGGGCTGTTTTTCATGGTTCGGGCTAGGCCCCTTAGTTCCAGTGAAGGGACATCTTAATGCTACAGCATACAATGACAACATCAGTGCCCAACCTCACTAATGCTTGTGGCTGAATTGAAGCAAGTGCCCTCAGCAATGTGCCAACATCTAATGGAAAGCCTTCCCAGAGGAGTGGAGGCTGTTATAGCAGCAAAGTGGGCACCAACTCTATAATCATGCCCATGATTTTGGAATGAGATGTTTGAAGAACAGGTGGTGTCCACATACTTTTGGTCATGTAGTGTACTTTGCAAGACAATCTGTTAAAATAATAAAATCACCAGGGATAGGTGGTGTGATTCCTGCAATAGGGGATGCACTGTATTTTAAAACCTCTACAATTCTAGTACTGGGATGGAACCAAAGTCTGCACACCATGTGGATTCCCAGAATCATGAAGCTATTAATGAGATCTGTAATTAATTAGTACAATAAAAGTAAGCATATTTAGTCTTCATTTGGACACTTGCTCTTTATCCTCAGGCAGTGCAGCAACTGTTTGAACTCCTCTCTGGCTGTTCCACCTCATATTAGCTCCACTACCTCATGCTCTCTCCTGCTGTTGAAAATCCCCTGGCTTTCATATTTGTTTAGAGCCATGCTTCCTCTTTTTTTGCTCCTCAGCTGACACAGCCTATTTGAGTGTATTGTTTCAGTATGATCCACTGTTTATCTGAACTGTATATATAATGATGAATGTTTCTGAATCTTTGGGGGGGGTGGAACTAGGTGGGGAAGCCTTGCCATTACCATGCAGTGTTAGTGGAAACAACATAATGTCATAGACATTCACAAGAGCTTTAGGAATGTTGAGTTCTCCTCACTCAACTCTGCTTTGTTTTACACGTTCAGATGGACAAACTAGTGCCAAATTTGGTGTTCTGTTCAATGCCTATAAGTGCACCAGTATCTTTGAGGCTTTGGTTTTGATTCTGAGGGCTGCCAAGATCTTTCTGAGGGCTGCCAAGAGGAAAAAGATCATCGCATTTGAAGGGGAGCTGCTCCTGCAAGGTGTCCATGACAATGTTGATAACCATCAGCTTCATTCTTGTAGGAGTGTGTTATCATTATTCGGGTGATAAGTCAAGTGTTCCTTTGGGGCTTTACTATTACTATTACATCTACCAGGGATCATAAATCAACATTTTATAAATTCTTAGGACTACAAATATTGTATTTCTAGGGGATGAAATATGTAGACTTCTTAGGAAATAACTTACTGTTTTATTAACCCTTACAGGAATCACTAAATGGCAATTGAATTGATTGTTTAAATGGTAATTTTTCTACCTCGTGTGGAACTAAGAGAGCAAGTGCTTCAAGAGAGACCTTTGCACATACTGCTTTTGCAAAAGCCTCTTAACACTTGCATTTGAGTTTTTCCAATGCATGGTGTTACTGTTATTCAAGGAAATGCATACTTAGTATTGTGATCTGGTAGGAAAGAAATGTGAAACTTGATATGGGAAGCAATTGTAATTCTTCAAGAAAATGGCTAGAAAAATAAATAGAAACAATGACAAATTTAGCAATGTACAATTTCTCTGAACTAATACAATGCATATTATTATTATTTACAGTATGATCATTATCAAACTTCATCAAAGTGCAGTTCCTTTCCAAAGTTCATCATTGTCTTATGTAAATAATACATTCCTAAGAAAGCAATGGGGGGGGTTCTGAGGATGGTGAATAAAGTACAAACCTTTACTTTGCAGCCTGATTATTAGCCAAATACAACAGATGCATTGCATACATCTATCTTTTTGTAGCCTTATGCTGTGTTATTACACTGCACTCTGCCTCTACTGTATTATTGAAGAACATTTGTATTCATGAAAAGGATAGGAGACCATGCAACTGCAGACTAAGTCTGCATTCAATCAATCTATTGTTGGCAAAGCCATAGAAGATTATGACTGCAACTGTAGCCTCAGATAAAGCATTGACTTGATCCTGAGGTATTACCGTGGATTTCCCTTCCTACCAGTCCCCTTTACTTGGGACTCCCTTGCTAGATCTAATAATAACTTACAGCAATGGGTCGGGGGGCGGGGCCGTGTTTCGTCATGGAGGCAGGAGGAAAACAGAACAGCGCCTGACCGATCTACATTCAAAGCAGGAATCAAAACAAGAAACGGACACGCCTTCTTCGTAGGTTACCTTTGCTGTCACAACTGCAGAAATCTAGATTGTGATATAGCTGCAAAAACAGTACCACCTGCAATCAAGAAGAGAGAATCAGTTAATTTGAAGTGGGATTCAATTGGAACCCGCAGAAATGGCAGACAGTCGATTATAGTTTGAAATTATTCATATCGGGATCAGTAAAATGCCCAACCAGAAAAGCAACAAGGGGAAGAGAAATAAACGCACTAATAGTAGTGGAGATGAGCAAGAAAATGGAGCCAGTGCTGCCGCAACAGTGGGAGCACCAGGGGTAACAACCTTATTGGGTGCTACAGCTGCACCGTTACACGAGCATACAAGTGGTAAGTGTGAAATTGTGTCAAAACATGCGTGACAAGTTATTGCAATGGATTTTATTGCATACGCACTAGACGACAAGCTTACGTTGCTTCACATTTCATTGTTGTCATCGACTGTACCTAACTCACGTGTTATTGCTTTATTGGCAACTTGCATTATACATTGGTAATTTAATGATGCGTTGACATGGAGCTCCATGCACTGCCATATCACGACGCACACATTCAGCCTGGTCTCTTAGACTAGAGTAACATAATAAACGTATATCCGGGAAAGGTCAATGCGTACGTTAAGTTACCTTTGGTAACCGCCCTACATAAGACCGAATGTTATTTTAGGCGGTAAACGAAAGTAAAGTGATTGGTCGGGGTGGATGGGTGAGCCTATAACGCAAACATGTAGCAACTCAAAGTTGCGTGTTTGAATCTCATCACAGACCATTTAACTAATTAGCAACAGCTTAGCATGTTAGCTAACCCTAACCTAAACGTCTAACAACCCAAAGGTTACGTGTTCAAATCTCATCATGGCAACTTTAGCATTTGAGCTAATTAGCTTTGCAACTACTTACTACTTTTTAGCTACTTTGCAACTACTTAGCATGTTAGCTAACCCTTCCCATAACCTTAACCCGTAGCCTAGTTAACGTTATCCATTTAGCCACCTAGCTAACATTAGCCACAGCAAATTGGAATTTGTAACATACTATACACCTCTCAAATTCGTAACATATTGAACAAATTGCAATTCGTAATATATACGAATTGTAATTAATAACATAATTTTAAGTGGTTGGCGGACATTCACAGATCATACTAATTGGAGTGTCCTGGATTTACATCTGTCTTAGTATGATATGTTTCGTATCGTATGTATTAATTTGTGGATATCTATAATCCATTTGGTATTGTATGTTACAAATTGAAATTCGTACAATATGTAACAAATTTGCTAAATGTATAATATTTTACAAATTCCAATAGTTTTTGGCTAACGGTAGCTAGGTGGCTATGTGTCTAACGTAGGTTATGAGTTAGATGGAAGGGTTAGTTGACATGCTATGTAGTTGAAAATAGCTAAAAAAAATAGTGAGTAGTTGCTAAAGTTGTCCGTGATTAGATTAGAATATGCAACATTTGGGTTGGTAGACATTCACATTATATGTCTACCCACGGGGAGCCAACCTACTTTCATTTTTGCCTTAAGTAACCTTCTGTCTCATGTACCCATACCAAACGTAACATATTGTACAATTTTACTGTACTGGGTTTACATTTACTATGTGATGTCTAGTCTGAGACCAGGCTGATCTAGAACCTGAAACGTGTTACATACATTTTGTGTTACATGTAGAACTGTTTTGGGTTCAAAGTAGAGCCCTTTCCACAGTGGGTTCTACATGGAACCCGAAAGGGGTGTACATGTGTAACAGTGCTACTTCCGTCCCTCTCCTCGCCCCTACCTGGGCTCTAACCATGGACCCTCTGCACACATCAACAACAGTTACCCTCGAAGGATCGTTACCAACCGCTCCACAAAAGCCGCAGAGCAAGGGAAACCATTACTCCAAGTCTCAGAGCGAGTGACGTCACCGATTGAAACGCTATTTTTTTATTTAGCACCTCGCTAACCAGCTAGCCATTTCACACCGGTTACACCTGGAACCAAAAACGGTTCTCCTATGGGGACAGCCAAAGAACCCGTTTGGAACCCTTTTTTTCTGTGAGTGTAGTGCTTCTTTAATTACTTCATTAAAGGTCTCCCCTGAATCGTTGAAGGCCACATTTTCATTAAATCTATTCATTGGGCTACTTTCCCACTCACTTGGCTGTACTGATGGGTTTCCCTGTCTGATGTGTATTCAGATGGCCTTTCTCAGTGATCCATGCTCAGTGATGATGGCTCTTATGTTGCAAATTAACACAGATCCCATTAGCATTCTTCTTATTTTTGAATGTTCACACAGTCCATTACTGTTTAATGTTAAGTTCCAGACAGGCTCTGCATTGATGTTTCAGTCCTGAATCGTTCACTAACAGCATGGAATATTTTCAACATGTCATTCACAGGAGTTAGTCTTTACAGCATTAATTAAAATCTATTATGTTTAATATCATTTTGTTGTTCTGTGATATGTCCAAAGTGAATATTGTGCCTCAAAAGCTCATGTTTGTTTTTATTTTCAAGTCATACTTCGTATGAAGATGTTATAATATATTTTTGAGTGATATAGTAACTCTTTTGTTTTGTGTCCAGCAGAAGCCCCCTGTGCCACCCCTCTTGTGTGCAGTCTGGCCAGAGACATTGACCTTGAGAAGGATGACTATCAACGTGTAGTGTGCAACAGTGATAGCTGCCCCTATGGCAACTGGATGCACTTGCAGTGCTTCTACGAGTGGGAGAGCAGCATCCTGGTCCAGTTCAACTGCATTGGAAGGGCCCGCAGCTGGAACGAGAAGCAGTGCCGGCAGAACATGTGGACTAAGAAGGGATACGACCTGGCCTTCCGCTTCTGCTCCTGCCGCTGTGGCCAGGGCCACCTTAAGAAAGACACAAACTGGTACCAGGTGAAGCGCATGACAGATGTAAAGAAGAAGATCCCTCTGGAGAAGAGCCTGGGGAAGTTGAGCAGCCTAACTGGAGCTGGAGGGGGTGCATGTGGAGGTGGGTTGGATCTGCCTGATGATCCTAAGAGGGGCAAGTTACATGGGGGCAGTAAACTGGCTCACAGAGCAAGTCAGGAGCTGCCTCGCCGACAGTCAGTGGATCGGCAGAACTCTCAAGAGAGGGGACACGTAGGGCTGTTCTGTGCAAGCAGCCTGGGGCCCTGCTCACCCTCTGAGTCCCCGGGCCAGTCCCCTCCGTTAGGCTTCTCCTTCTTCTCCCCGCCCGCCTTCGCAGGACCCCGCAACTCCCGGCACCTGGGGGAGTTCCTGAAGAATGCAGTGCACATGGATAGCCACCGGAAGCACATGCTGGCAAGCGGCATGCTGGGTCGCGGAGGCCACCTGGATCACACCATCTTGCCTCTGCCCAGACTCACCCTGGGGGACAACCCAGTGCAGTTCCTGCGAAGGCTGGACCTCACAGAGCTGCTGACCCACATTCCCAGACACAAGCTGAATACCTACCACGTACGTATGGAGGATGATGCCCAGGCGGGCCAGGGAGAGGACCTGAGGAGGTACATCCTGTCGGCTCTGAGCGCCAGCCACAGGAACATGGTCAACTGTGCCCTGTGCCACCGCACCCTGCCTGTCTTTGAGCAGTTCCCCCTGGTGGACGGAACCCTGTTCCTGAGCCCCGCTAGACATGATGAGATCGAGTACGATGTGCCGTGCCACCTGCAAGGTAGGCCTGCGGAACAATGTCTGTCTCTAAGGAACTGAATTTGAAACACTTAAGCTATCAGGTTCAGCAGACAGCCAAAACAATGCACATGCCTCATAAGTATGTTGTGATAGGCTACAAACTCATATTGCTAACGGAAAATGGCATCATTCTTGTTTGATATTCTGTGGACATATTTTCCCACAAACAGTCTCAGGAAACCTGTAATTACAACATTGAAAATGATTGCCTTGGTTCCGAGCGTCCTGCTGAGGTAGAAAAAATGTGTACAGTGAAAAGTTCAAGCTTACTGTTGACAGCTGATAAGGTTTCAGGAGCTACAGTATGTGGCTGCAAGCAAATTATTTGGACTCAAAAGGTGTATGGTGGGACAGACAAAGGTCTTCAGAATAACAATTTTCATAATTTGTTATTCTGGTCTGCATATAGGGTGTTATCTCTTGCATATATTTAAGATGAGTACACACCATAATAAACTTGGCACAATACAATTAATGACTTTAATTGAGAAGTAAATGAAATGATTATGCCACATGAATGTGATCAAGCATATCATACATATCAATCAAGTCAATCTATCCAATTTTCCACGAGCAGCTTGGTAGCTATTCACCACATGGATATGAATTAAACTGGATGGATGATGTTGCTTTGATCTTCAGGCTTTGATATGCATGATTAATATGCGTTACAGTGAAATCCTTTCATGCATGTATTTTTTACGCTGTAGGGCTTATTGTAGATTCTATTAAATAACACTATTGTCTCTCTTGTGAAGGGAGGCTGATGCACCTGTATGCAATCTGTGTCGACTGTCTGGAGGGAGTCCACAAAATTGTATGTATCAAGTGCAAGTCCAGGTGGGATGGGAGCTGGCACCAGTTGGGGACAATGTACACCTATGATATACTGGCTGCGACGCCATGTTGTCAGGTGAGTAGGCCATCACATCTTTTTCTTCTCATGAGAAATTCATTTTGGGGTCAGTATCTGCATGGTCAAGGGTCGTCATTCGGACATGGCAGGCTGCCATAAAGTAACTTCATGGGCCATAGTCCGAGCAAAATGGAGGTTGTGTTGTGGCTAGATCTCTTGCTATCAATTGCTATCTCATTGACGTTATGAATGGCAAAGTCAACTACTGCAGATCCATAGCCATTTCCTCTCTTTGTGCCCTTAGGCCCGTCTGAACTGCAAGCACTGTGGTAAGCCGGTCATAGATGTCAGGGTGGGGATGCAGTACTTCTCAGAGTACAGCAACGTGCAGCAGTGCCCCCATTGTGGGAACCTCGACTACCACTTTGTCAAGCCATTCTCCTCCTTCAAAGTCTTGGAAGCTTATTGACAAATGTTGTGCATGTATGCTAGTGCTGTTTCTCTTGTTACATTTTTTTTTAACTAGGCAACTTAATTTTGAGCCTTGAATACTTTTTTTCTGGGATTCAGTTATTGTTTTCTCTTTTTTTAATGTATAGAAAGAATATGACTCCACTAAAAAGTTCCAAGACAACATCTACATGATTTCAGAAAAAATTATATTCATAAGACCTTAAACGGTTTGGAGCTGTCTGGCACTTAAAAAGACGAGCAACACATATACTGTGACAAGTGAATGTATCTGTAGGTCAAATTGCATTTTTACAAAAAATCTCTAATAAAGGAGAGAAAGAAATGTTGCATGTTCTCGTTCGTCATAATTGGCAAACAGCAAAGAGTCGGTGGAAATTAGTACATTTTAAATGATACTATGAATCTCTTTGGTTAATGCTTGGCTTATTGGTGCACAGTGATTGGTACATATCACTCAAAATAATGTTTAAGATCACAAATAACAATAACTGTAGCAACCCTGTGTTTATAAACATGGATATTGACTTTACTACTTAAGCATGCCTTTGTGGCACAGTCGATGCCATGCAGGGCTACAGGCCAGAAGGTTGAGGGTTAGCCGATCACCACGGATGAGCTCACTATTTGAACAAGGAGAGTGATGAAGTGCTGCATCAGATGACTGGCCTCCTCAATCACCCGACCTCAAACCAATTGAGATGGTTGGGGATGAGTTGGACCACAGAGTGAAGGAAAAGCAGCCAACAAGTGCTCAGCATATGTGGGAGCTCCTTCAAGACTGTTGGAAAAGCATTCCTTATGAAGCTGGTTGAGAGAATGTCATGAGTGTGCAAAGCTGTCATCAAGTGGCTACTTTGAAGAATCTCAAATATAAAATATATTTTTTAATTTAACACTTTTATTTACTCTATGATTCCATGGGTTATTTCATTTTTTGATGTCTTCACTATTATTCTACAATGTAGAAAATAGTCCAAATAAAGAAAAACCCTGGAATCAGTAGGTGTGTCCAAACTTTTGACTGGTACTGTATATACTCACCCTAAAGTTACAGTAGTAGCCTGCAATGTTGCTGGGGCTGGAGAGGCACTCAATATGACTGTCCCATGTTATTCACTGCAACCTGTTGAAGAGGGCTCCCCTGACTGTGGGAAGCCCGGGATCTATTTTTCTGTTGCCATAATGTGAAGAAGCCTCCGTTACATCCTGCTTCATATGAGCAAAATGTGCTTCCTGCACACAATCAGAAAAGGGAAAACCATACAACGGATGCAGAAATGTGGCTCTCTGGTAGTCCACCCATTAGGGTGTTACTGCGGCCCCACCTGGTGCTGATTAGTATCCCACAGGTGGAGGAGAGGGAACATAGGATCCATGCTGCACCGTCCTCAGGTGTGGGGTTTCCATAGGCTCCAGAGAGGGGGGTATAATCCACATGGTAGTAGTACACTGGATACCTCAGAACCATACTCCACTGGACCGCGGGTTGGCAGCGTGGCAATTACCCTGTGTGGTCTCTGTGGGCCGCCATACTAAAGGAAAGGGGGATACCTAGTCCACATGTTTTAAGCAGACCACCATAGTGCCTGTGCCCAAGAACACTAAGGTAACCTGCCTAAATGACAACCGACCCGTAGCACTCACGTCTGTAGCCATGAAGTGCTTTGAAAGGCTGGTCATGGCTTACATCAACACCATCATCCCAGAACCCCTAGACCCACTCCAATTTGCATACCGCCCGTCTCTATTGCACTCCACACTGCCCTTTCCCACATGGACAAAAGGAACAGCTATGTGAGAATGCTATTCATTGACTACAGATCAGCGTTCAACATCATAGAGCCCTCAAAGCTCATCAATAAGCTAAGAACCCTGGGACTAAACACCTCCCTCTGCAACTGGATCCTGGACTTCCTGACGGGCCGCCCCCAGGTGGTAAAGGTAGGTAACTGGCCCCCCAATGGTGGAACAAACTCCCTCACGACGCCAGGACAGCGGAGTCAATCACCACCTTCCGGAGACACCTGAAACCCCACCTCTTTAAGGAATACCTAGGATAGGATAAAGTAATCCTTCTCACCCCCTTAAAAGATTTAGATGCACTATTGTAAAGTGGCTGTTCCACTGGATGTCATAAGGTGAATGCACCAATTTGTAAGTCGCTCTGGATAAGAGCGTCTGCTAAATGACTTAAATGTAAATGTAACAACACATCCTTCACGCTGATCCTTATTATTATATTATTATTCGACCATGCTGGTCATTTATGAACATTTGAACATCTTGACCATGTTCTGTTATAATCTCTACCCGGCACAGCCAGAAGAGGACTGGCCACCCCACATAGCCTGGTTCCTCTCTAGGTTTCTTCCTAGGTTTTGGCCTTTCTAGGGAGTTTTTCCTAGCCACCGTGCTTTTATACCTGCATTGCTTGCTGTTTGGGGTTTTAGGCTGAGTTTCTGTACAGCACTTTGAGATATCAGCTGATGTACGAAGGGCTATCTATATAAATAAATTTGATTTGATTTAGATTTGATCCTCAACATGGTCCCCTCAGGGGTGCATGCTCAGCCCCCTCCTGTACTCCCTGTACACTCATGACTGCACGGCCAGGCACGATTCTAACACCATTGTTAGATGGGGGTATAACAACGAGACAGCCTACAGGGAGGAGGTCAGAGACCTGGCTGGGTGGTGCCAGGACAATAACCTCTCCCTCAACGTGATCAAGACAAAGGAGATGATTGAGGACTACAGGAAAAAGAGGACGGAGCACGACGGGGTTGCAGTGGAGCAGGATGAGAGCTTCAAGTTCCTTGGCGTTCACATCACCAACAAACTAACATGGTCCAAGCACACCATGACAGTCGTGAAGCGGGCACGACAAAACCTATTCCCCCTCAGGAGACTGAAAATATTTGGCATGGGTCATCAGATCCTCAAAAGGTTCTACAGCTGCACCATCGAGAGCATCCTGACTGGTTGCATCACTGCCTGGTATAGCAACTGCTTGGCCTCCGACCGCAAGGAACTATAGAGGGTAGTGTGAACAGCCCAGTATATCACTGGGGCCAAGCTTCCTGCCATCCAGGACCTCTATACCAGGCTGTGTCAAAGGAAGGCCCTAAAAATTGTCAAAGACCCTAGTCATAGGCTGTTCTCTCTGCTACCACATGTCAAGCTACCAAGCCCCCCCCCTCCCCTCTCCACACCACTGCCACTCTCTGTTGTCATCTATGCATAGTCACTTTAATGAACTCTACCTACATGTTCATACTACCTCAACTAACTGATACCTCCACACATTGACTCTGTACCGGCACCCCCCTGTATATGCTGTTATTTTTTACTGCTACTCTTTAATTACTTGTTACTATTTATCTCTTATTCTTATCCAGATTTTTTTAAACTGCCCTGTCGGTTAGGGGCTTGTAATTAAGCATTTCTCTGTAAGGTTGAAATGCCTGTTGTATTCGGCGCATGTGACTAATACAATTTTATTTGATTATGATTTAACCCAACCCCTCTGAATCAGAGAGGTGGGGTGGGCTGCCTTAATCGACATCTACATCATCGGCACCCGGGGTATATTGGCTTGACTGCCTTGCTCAGGGGCAGATCAAAAGATTTTTACCTTGTCAGCTCAGGGATTCAAACCAGCAACCTTTCAGTTACTGGCCCAACGCTCCTACCCTCCAGGCTACCTGCTGAGGTGTCAGCAAAGGCACAAATCCAGCTTAAAGGACCATGAAAGAGAGAGCACTAAAGAAATGAAAATGTATATCCCCAATTTTCATTTTCGTCAGGGTGTGTAAATAAAGTTCCCTGTATGTGTTGACTCTTGGGGTGCCTTATTCCCCTCTAACTGGGGGCGGTGTCAGTGGGTCACAGGTCAGCAAATACGTGGAGCCTGGTCGCTCTCTTTCAAGTACACTCGTAACAATCTAAGCATTATGATACATCTATTATATCAAATAAGCCTCACATATCAAAATAACAATTCATGTTTATCTTGACTAAATTTGACACTCATTGCCCCCCAAACAAAAATTCCTTGCATGCTTAACATAGATAGATTTTGGGCAGAGACAGGGCTTTTGCTTTGCCTCCCTCTCTCTGCCTGAACCAACTGTCACTGGTTTAAACTATGATAGAGAGGTGGGGGTGTTTGTTTCATTTGGAATAAGCTTTTCTTTTCATATTTACCACTATCAGTACAAAATGGCATTTTAAACAAATAAGGGAATGGTTCAATTAGAGACCCCCCCCCCAAAGTTTGACTTATGTTGCATTTTGGGGAGCTCATGTTTCCTTCTGGGGTTTGAGCCCCCTTTGGCCCCCGTAATTTGCACATGGCGTGGCAAATGGCGTGGCGGTGCACAGTTTGGATGCTAGAATTATATTTTGGACGAACATGTGCAGTTAGCCTTGAAGTAGCCTAATCAGATTAAAACTTTGACTGGTTGTGTTTATGCCACACATAAAAAGGTAATACATTTTATATTTAGGCTATATTGAAGCGTTCTAGGTGAGTGAAAAATAGCTACTTGGATCGGAGAGGAGGCAGTGCAACTTTCCTGAATAACTAGGCATTCAGAAAGTATTTATTGAAATAAAATACAGAAATATCTAATTTACATAAGTAATGACACCACTGAGTCAATACTATGTAGTACCAACTTTGGCGGCAATTTCAGCTTTGAGTCGTCTTGGGTACTGTATGTCTGTATCAGCTTTGCACATCAGTGGTGTGTATTCATGGATGCCAAGGGAAGGGAAAAATACATGTAAAAAAATATATATATATATATTTTTTAAATGCATCTTTCGTCTCTCTGTGTTTCATAATTTTACTTAAAATCGCAAGAGACGGAATGTATCTCACTGGAGGAAGCACCCGAGCGAGCGAAACAGCGCCCCTCTTTCTCAGTATGTTTAGCCCACTTATGTGAGGCTGTCTGGTCTTAAAGAGTATGACATCGTTGCTGCCCGTAGCATTTAATGCAAGGGAGGCGAGAGGGGAATAAGGCACCCCAAGAGTTAGCACATACAGGGAACGTTATTTACACAACTGTTGCATCTCGTTGTTCTTTCTACTTGCACGCACACACAAATCAGCACCATCGACAGCCACATCCTATTTAGCTTACTTTGATTCGATTCAATTCTATTTGGTATCTTAAAGTTGTCACCGGATTAAACTAAGTGCAGGTGATTTGATGATGTTGAAATGTTCCTGGAATAGTGCAGGCAGCACCTGTTTTATTTTCCACTTGTGGTAACTCACCATGTTTCTAAGTCAATGGTTGTTTAGTAGTCCGAAACATTAACTTGCTTGACCATGCTGTAGGTCATGAAACTGTTTGTTACATGCAAAATGCTTTGTGGACTTCACTGGACAGATGTTGCTCTCCGGTATTGTGGTGAAACAAAGGTGTGGTGGAATTTATTTTGCCACTGTGTCTTATAATAAAAATAATTAAATGTTACCCCTTTTTCGTGATTACGATCTTGTCTCATCGCTGCAACTCCCCAACAAGCTCAGGAGAGGCAAAGGTCGAGTCATGCTTCCTTCGAAACATGTCCCGTGAAACCACACCTTTTAACACCCACTCGCTTAACCAGGGAGCCAGTTGCACCATTCAACTGACGACCGAAGTCAGCCTGCAGGCGCCTAGCCTGCCACAAGGAGTTGCTAGAGCGCAATGAGCCAAGTAAAGCCCCCCGGGCCAAACCCTCCCCTAACCCAGGTGACGCTGGGCCAATTGTGCACCGCCCTATGGGACATCCGGTCATGACCAGTTGTGACACAGCCTGGGATCAAACCCAGGTCTGTAGTGATGCCTCAAGCACCGCAGTGCCTTAGACCGCTGCACCACTCGGGAGGCCCTACTTTTTATTTTTACGTAAGTACTTTTTACACCACTGATGAATGGTGGAAAGAGGGCAGGAAAGATACAGAAGTTAGACTGGTGAGCTATATTGATCTGTGGTATAGTTAGTGTGCGGAAAAGTATAGTGCCTAAGGATGTACCAAAACACTTTTATAGGGAAGGCTTATACAAGGCAAGCAGATGAGGACATTTGCCTAGGATGGAATAAATTATGTAGTAAAACCTGCAAATGGTCAAATGTAAACCAGAGAAAAAATATACCACCCTCCCCTTTGCCCAATTTAAAAAAAAAACTATCTGCAAAGGATGAATGTAAATCAGGGAGTGAGAAAAAAACACAACCCTCCCCAAAGCAAAAAAAAAAGTTTGACAACTGTTCCCTATTTTAACATTTAGAACGAGACACCTCTTGCTCCACAGTGACATAGGGTGCATGCCAGGCAGCAGGTTGTCAGCCAGCCTGCCAGCTTAGTGGAGTCTGCCACTAGCATAGTCTGTATCCCCATTGAGACCGTGTTTGTGCCTTCATCTAGGTTGGGCAAAACTAAACATGGCGGTGTTCGCTTTAGCAATCTCACTGGAATAAAGACCTCATTTCCTATCATTATTGAAAGAGATTGTGATATCTCACATCTCAAAATAGGGCAACTTAATGTTTGATCCCTCACTTACAAGGCAGTTATAGTCAATGAACTAAT
This sequence comes from Oncorhynchus keta, assembly GCF_023373465.1. Classification (NCBI taxonomy): domain Eukaryota; kingdom Metazoa; phylum Chordata; class Actinopteri; order Salmoniformes; family Salmonidae; genus Oncorhynchus; species Oncorhynchus keta. Next base: position 62,849,569 of record NC_068439.1, on the reverse strand, counting down.
CACTAATCATAATCTTGATGTGATTGGCCTGATTGAAACACACTTAAGCTTGATGAATTTACTGTGTTAAATTAGGCTCCTGGTTACAATAGTGACCATATCCCCCACACATTCCGCAAAGGCGGAGGTGTTGCTAATATTTCTGATAGCAAATTTCAATTTTCACAAACAAAAGACAGTATTTTTGTCTTTTGAGCTTCTAGTCATGAAATCTATGCAGCCGACTCAATCACTTTTTATAGATCCTGTTTACAGGCTTCCGGGCTGTATACAGTGTTCCTGACTGAGTTCCCTGAATTCCTATCGAACCTTGTAGTCATGGCAGATAATATTCAAATTTTTGTTGACTTTAATATTTGCATGGAAAAGTCCACAGACCCACTCCAAAAGGCTTTCAGAGGCATCATCGATGTCCAACATGTCTCAGGAACTACTCACTGCCACAGTCATACCCTGGACCTAGTTTTGTCCCGTGGAATAAATATTGTGGATCTTAATACCTTTCTCATAATCCTGACCTATTGGACCACCATCTTATTACATTAGCAATTGCAACAAATAATCTGCATAGACCCCAACCAAGGATAATCAAAAGCCGTCCAAAAATTCCTAGAATTCCTCCACCTACCCAAGGACGTCAGAGTACAAAAATAGGTTAACCACCTAACTGAGGAACTAAAAGTGGCAGTAATAAAGCCTCTCTTGAAAAAGCCAACCCTTAACCCAGAATTGTTTTTCTTTTTTAACTATCAGCCTATATCGTATCTCACATTCCTTTCAAATGTTAAATAAAAAGCAGCATCTCACTGCCGTCCTGAAGACAAACAATGTATACAAAAGGCTTCAGTCTGGTTTTAGACCCCATCATAGCACTGAGACTGCACTCATGAAGGTGGTAAATTACCTTTTAATGGCGTCAGACCAAAACTCTGCATCTGTCCTTGTGCTCCTAGACCTTAGTGCTGCTTTTGACACCATCAATCACCACATTCTTTTGGGGAGATTGGAAACCCTAATTGGTCTACATGGACAAGTTCTGGCCTGGTTTAGATCTTATATGTCGGAAAGATATCAGCTTGTCTCTGTGGATGATGAAGGTAAATGTCCTCTGACAAATCAATTGTACGTTTCGGTGTTTCTCAAGGTTTCGTTTTAGGACCACTATTGTTTTTACATCTTGGTGATGTCATTCGGAAACATAATGTTAACTTTCACTACTATGCGGATGATACACAGCTGTACATTTCTATGAAACATGGTAAAGCCCCAAAATTGCCCTTCCTGGAAGCCTGTGTTTCAGACAAGGAAGTGGATGGTGGCAAATGTTTCACTTTTAAACTTGGACAAAACAGAGATGCTAGTTCTAGGTCCCAAGAAACAGAGATCTTTGTTGGATCTGACAATGTCACGCCCTGATCTGTTTCACCTGTCCTTGTGCTTGTCTCCACCCCCTCCAGGTTCTGCCCTTCTTCCCCACTTATACCCTGGTTTTTTATACCTATGTTTTCTGTCTGTCTGTGCCAGTTCGTCTTGTTTGTTCAAGCCTACAAGTATTTTGTGTCTCAGCGCCTGCTTTTTCCAGTCTCGCGTTTCTCGCCCTCCTGGTTTTGACTCCGAGCCCACCTGCCTGAACACTCTGACTGAGCCTGCCTGCGGTCCTGTACCTTTGCTCCTACTCTGGATTATCGACCCTTGCTTGCCTTGACCTGTCGTTTGCCTACCCCTCTTGTTACAATAAAAAAAAATACTTCTACACAGTCTGCAGTTGGGTCTTACCTGAAACCTGACAGACAATTAATCTTGGTTGTACAGTAGTCTCAAATAAAACTGAAAGACCTTGACGTTACTCTGGTTCCTGATCTCTCGTTTAACAAACATTGAATATTTCAAGGACAGCTTTTTTCCATCTTCGTAACATTGAAAACAATCAGAAATGTTGTCCTAAAATGATGCAGAAAAGCTAATCCATGCTTTTGTCACTTCTAGATTAGACTACTGCAATGTTCTACTTTCCGGCTACCCGGATAAAGCACTAAATAAACTTCAGTTAGTGCTAAATACAGCTGCTAGAATCTTGACTAGAACCAAACAATTTTATCATATTACTCCAGTGCTAGCCTCCCTACACTGTCATCCTGTTAAGGCTAGGGCTAATTTCAAGGTTTTACTGCTAACCTACAAAGCATTACATGGGCTTGCTCCTAACTGTCTCTCCAATTTGTTCCTGCCGTACGTACCTACATGTATGCCACAGTCACAAGATGTATGCTACAGTCCTTATTGTCCCTTGAAGCTCAATTGTTATGGAATGGTCTGCCTATCCATGTGAGAGACGCAGACTCTGTCTCGACCTTTGTCTTTATTGAAGACTCATCTCTTCAGTAGGTCCTATGATTGAGTGTAGTCTGGCCCAGGGGTGCGAAGGTGAAGGGAAAGGCACTGTAGTGACAAACTGCCCTTGCTGTCTCTGGCTGGCCGGTTCCCCTCTCCACTGGGATTATCTGCCTCTGACCCTATTACGGGGGCTGAGTCAATGGCTTACTAGTGCTCTTCCATGCCGTCCCTAGGAGGGGTGCATCACTTGTTTGGGTTGAGTCACTGTCCGGGTTCGTGCCGTGGGGGAGATCCTTGTGGGCCATACTCAGCCTTGTCTCAGGGTAGTACGTTGGTGGTTTGTGGATATCCCTCTAATGGTGTGAGGGCTGTGCTTTGGCAAAATGGGTGGGGTTATATCCTGCCTGGTTGGCCCTGTCCAGGGGTATCGTCGTACGGGGCCACTGTGTCTCCCGACCCTTCCTGTCTCAGTCTCCAGTATCTATGCTGCAATAGTTTGTGTCTACGGTTAGGCTGTTATATCTGGCGTAATTATCCTGTCTTATCCGGTGTCCTGTGTGAATTTAAGTATGCTCCCTTTAGTTCTCTCCCTCTCCCTCCCAGAGAACATGAGCCCTAGGACCATGCCTTAGGACTACCTGGCCTGATGACTCCTTACTGTCCCCAGTCCACCTGGTCGTGCTGCTGCTCCAGTTTCACCTGTTCTGCCCGCGGCTATGGAACCCTGACATGTTCACCGGATGTGCTACCTTGTGCCGGACCTGCTGTTTTTGACTCTCTCTCTACCACACCTGCTGTCTCAAACTCTGAATATACATATACTCTTGAGGTGCTGACCTGTTGCACCCTCTACAACCACTGTGATTATTATTATTATTTGACCCTGCTGGTCATCTATGAATATTTGAACATCTTGGCCATGTACTGTTATAATCTCCACCGGGCACATCCAGAAGCGTACTGGCCACCCCTCAGAGCCTGGTTCCTCTCTAGGTTTCTTCCTAGGTTCCTGCCATTCTAGGGAGTTTTTCCTAGCCACCGTGCTTCTACATCTGCATTGCTTGCTGTTTGGGGTTTTAGGCTGGCTTTCTGTATAGCACTTTGTGACATCGGCTGATGTAAAAAGGGCTTTGTAAATAAATACCTTTGATTATTTGGGGAGTTTCTCCCATTCTTCTCTGCAGATTGTCTCAAACTCTGTCAGGTTGGATGGGGAGCGTTGCTGCACAGCTATTTTCAGGTCTCTCCAGAGATGTGCGATCGGGTTCAAGTCCGCACTCTGGCTGGGCCACTCAAGGAAATTCAGAGACTTGTCCTGAAGCCACTCCTGTGTTGTCTTGCCTGTGTGCTTAGGGTCGTTATCCTGCTGGAAGGTGAACCTTCGCCTCAGTCTAAGGTCCTGAGCGCTCTGGAGCAGGTTTTCATCAAGGATCTCTCTGTACTTTGCTCCGTTCATATTTATTAGTCTCCCATGCCCTGCCGCTGAAAAATATTCCCACATCATGATGCTGCCACCACCTTGTTTCAAAGTAGGGATGGTACAAGGTTTCCTTCAGACATTACGCTTGGCATTCAGGCCAAGAAGTTTAATCTTGGTTTCATCAGACCAGATAATCTTGTTTCTCATAGTCTTTAGGCACCTTTTGGCAAACTCCAAGCAGATTGTCATGTGCCTTGTACTGAGGAGTGGCTTCCGTCTGGCTACTCTATCATAAAGGCCTGATTGGGGGAGTACTGCAGAGATGGTTGTCCTTCTGGAAGGTTCTCCCATCTCCACAGAGGAGCTCTGTCAGTGATCATCAGGTTCTTGGACACCCCCCTTACCGAGACCCTTCTCCCTCGATTGCTCTGTTTGGCTGGGCAGCAAGCTCTAGTAAGAGTCTTGGTGGTTCCAAACTACTTCCATTTAAGAATGATGGAGGCCACTGTGTTCTTGGGGACCTTCAATGCTGCAGAAATGTTTAGGTACCCTTACCCAGATCTGTGCATCGACACAATCCTGGCTCTGAGCTCTACGAACAATTGCTTCGACCTCATGGCTTGATTTTTGCTCTGACATGCACTATCAACTGTGGGGCCTTATATTGACAGGTGTGTGTGTGACTTTCCAAATCATGAACAATCAATTAACTTTACCACAGGAAGAGTCCAATCAAGTTGGAGAAACACCTGAAGGATGATCAATGGAAACAGGATGCACCTGAGCTCAATTTCGAGTCTCATAGCAAAGGGTCTGAGTACTTATGTAAATAAGGTGTTTCTGTTTTTTATTTTTAATACATTTTTGAACATTTCTAAAAACCTGGTTTTGCTTTGTCATTATGGGGTATTGTGTGTAGACTTTATTTTAATCAATTTTGGAATAAGGCTGTAATGTAACAAAATGTTGAAAAGGTGTAGGGGTCTGAATACTTTCTGAAGGCACTGCACACTGAGTGTACAAATCATTAATAAGGACACCTGCTCTTTCCATGACATAGACTGACCAGGTGAATCCAGGTGAAAACTATGATCCCTTATTGATGTCACTTGTTAAATCCACTTTAATCAGTGTAGATGAAGGGGAGGAGACAGGTTAAAAACTTCTTGGTGACAGGGGGGCAGTATTGAGTAGCATGGATGAATAAGGTGCCCAGAGTAAACTGCCTGCTACTCTGTCCCAGATGCTAATATATTTATATTATTAATGTTATTGGATAGAAAACACTTTGAAGTTTCTAAAACTGTTTGAATGATGTCTGTGAGTATAACAGAACTCATTTGGCAGGCGAAAACCTGAGACAAATACAACCAGGAAGTGGGAATTCTGAGGTTTGTAGTTTCATTTAAGTGATTGCCTATCCAATATGTTGTGTCTATGGGGCCAGATTGCACTTCACAAGGCTTCCAGCAGATGTCAACCACCTTTAGAAAGTTTGAGGAAGGGTGTCGAATAAGAGCTGATTCAACAAGTGGACTAGGCTGAGACCAATCAGTTGGTTACTGCGAGGTCATGTGGGCGCGCCGTTCCTTCTTTTTCCTCTGTAATGAATACGCTATTGTCCTGTTGGAATATTATTGAAGATTTATTGTAAAAAGATCCTAAGGATGATTGTAAACATCGTTTGACATGTTTATACAAACTGTAATGGAACTCTTTTGACTTTTCATCTGGATTTTGCGCTCGCGCATTGTGCCTTTGGAATAGTGAACTAAACGCGCGAACAAAACGGAGGTATTTGGACATAAATATGGACGTAATCGAACAAAACAAACATTTCTTGTGGGAGTCCTGGGAGTGCATTCCGATGTACTCCCAATGTAAACTGAGGTTTTTGGATATAAATATGATCTTGATCGAACAAAACATACATGTATCGTGTAACATTGAGTCCTGGGAGTGTCATCTGATGAAGACCGTCAAAGGTTAGTGATTAATTTGATCTATATTTCTGCTTTTTGTGACACCTCTCTTTGGTTGGAAAATGGCTGAATGCTTTCTGTGACTAGTTGCTGACCTAACATAATAATATGTTCTGCTTTCGCCGAAAAGCCTTTTTGAAATCGGACTCTGTGGTTGGATTAACGAGAAGTTTATCTTTAAAATTGTGTAAAATACTTGTATGGTTGAGGGATTTTAATTATGAGATTTCTGTTGTTTTGAATTTGGCGCCCTGCAACTTCACTGGCTGTTGGCGAGGTGAGGCGCTAGCGTCCCGAACGATCCCAGAGAGGTTTTAAAGAAGGATTTCTAAGCCTTGAGATAATTGAGACATGGATTGTGTATGTATGCCATTCAGAGGGGGAATGGTCAAGACAAAGATTGAAATGCATTTGAATGGGGTATGGTAGTAGGTGCCAGGCGCAACGGTTTGTGTCAAGAACTGCAACACTACTGGGTTTTTCACGCTCAACAGTTTCCCGTGTGTATCAACAATGGTCCACCACCCAGGACATCCAGCCAACTTGACAACTGCATTGAACTGCATTGAAGTACAACATGGGCCAGCATTCTTATGGAATGCTTTCGACACCTTGTGGAGTCCATGCCCTGACGAATTGAGGCTGTTCTGACTGCAAAAGAGGGGGTGCAACTCAATATTAGGAATGTGTTTTTAATGGTTTGAACTTGGTGTATAACTTGTTAACAGTTACCCATTCCTAAGAGTGAGTACTATTTTAATAGTAATGTTAAATAAAACACAATGGCTGTTAAGCCAATTATATTTTGACTTTTGCCTCCTGTTGAGGTTTATTGTGATGGTAATGATGTTTGTTTTTGATTATTATTTGGCGGAGGTTGCTAGCTACAGTGGTATCTTCAAACTAGCCTGACTGAGCTGGTGTACGCTATCTTGACTTGCTATAAAGTTGGAGAAACAAGTTGAGGAAAAAGTAACTAAACAAAGTATGTTTTATCACCAGAAACAAAAGATTTATTCTGTCTTGGGAAAAAAGGTCATATTTTACAATCTTCCAAAATAAATGCGACATCTGACAAGAGGGCTGTCCTCTTTCTTGCGTTAGAAACAGTAAACTTGTCCGTTCAATAGCGGGGCAAGATTCTGTGATAGGGATTAACACGGGTAGCTGGTATCCTGGGACTGTCCCGGGACCACTTCACATTTCCTGAAGAAATACAATTACAGGACCTGGGAAATTACAACATTTTCCCAATGTCTCACTAATGCAATTCCACAAAATACACAACAGGGTGCTCTTCATGGATGAATCCCGGTTTCAACTGTACCGGTCAGATGGCAGACAGTGTGTATGACGCCCCTCCCACTCTGTTTGCTGAATTCTTTCTCTTCGCTCTTGTTTTCCTTAATAGGATGTAGGTGGGCGGAGCTGGGAGGGTCATCAGCGAAATGGGACACACCTGGGCTCAGCTGTGTCCCGGGTATAAATGCACCTTTCCCTCATTCATTGAGGAGACTCTCTCCACGCAGACACACTGTATTTTTGGTTCTGGCTTGTTTTTTTGCACCTCTCAACACCCCTCATTTTCACCATCTATGCACGCAACCACTCACTTACACTAATGACTACACTCACCATTGTTAATTGTATATGGTTTACTTTATTTAATAAATATATGTTTTGTTATTCTTATCTCCACGTTGTCTCCCTCTTTGTTAATAAGGGCTACAAGCCGGGTTTGTGACAGCGGGCATAAGCTACTGAAAACAAACACAATGGCATTTTATGATCTTTGCACAATTCCTGGAAGCTGAAAATGTCACAGTTCTTCCATGACCTGTATACCCACCAGACATGTCACCCGTTGAGCATGTTTGGGATGCTCTGGATTTACGTGTACGACAGCGTGTTCCAGTTCCAGCCAATATCCAGCAACTTCACACAGCCATTGAAGAGGAGTGGGACAACATTCCACAGGCCACAATCAACAGCCTGATCAACTCTATGTGAAGCAGATGTGTGGCGATGCATGAGGCAAATGGTGGTCACACCAGATACTGACTGGTTTTCTGATCCACGCCCCTGTGACCAACATATCATCCAAAATGGCGTAGCAGTGCAGACGTGTTTTGTTTGTCCTCTCGTGTACTTTTGTATTTTTTCATCTATTTTTGTATATATTTAAATTTTATTTTCAATCTCTTCTCCATTTTAGTTCAATTACACTTTCCGGTAACCTGCCTCACCCAATGTGATACGGATCCGCTATTATTTTTAATTTCTAGACCTTATAGCAAGAACCACCTAGCCATCAGAAGCTAATTAGCTACAAGCTATTTCGTCATTGTTAGCCACTGCTAGCGGCCTTGGATAATACTCGCCAGCCTACCAGTAACAGACTGTCTCCACTACAACGCCGGATTCCTGCCGTAATCCCTGGACCATTCTCCTGATCTTCACAGCTAGCTAGCACCCACCGTGTTACCCAGTACCGAAGCTATCCCTGAGGCTCACCTCCCGGCCTACTCAGTTGTTCACCCGGACTCCACCCAAACACGGCTAGAACACACTACTTCACCGGATCCTTGCCGTAAGCTCTGGAATTTGGCACCGGATCGCCGCTGCTACCGAGTGCCTATAGTGGCTAACTCCCCTGCCCCAAAGCTAGCACCAGTTAGCCGTGAGCCAGGCGCATCTCCCAGATAGTAAACTAAATTACTACAACTACAATACCTCTTTCGCCATCTGGCTTGGATCCTTAGTCGACACGGCGCCCTGCCACACCACCACGACAGGTCTGCCGATGAATACTCCATCCACTGTGCCTTCAACCGGCCTCCGTCGGACGTGGGAGCAGACGCTTCTACTAGCCCCGGGCTACTAACTTTAAACGCTGTGTCGCCCGCGTGCTAGCGTAGTAAAGACTACTCCGCGGCTTCCCTGTCTCATCTATTGCTGTCCCCTGGGCCCTATGATCACTTGGCTACATAGCTGATGCCCGCTGGACTGTCCATTAATCACAGTACTCCATTCTGTTTTATTTATTTATTTGTTATTATTATTTTGTTTATCTGTTGGCCCCAGCTGCGAACTCAGGCTCTGTGTGTAGTTAACCGACCCTGTCTGCCCATTAATTTCCATTTTACCTGTTGTTGTTTTAGCTGATTAGCTGTTGTTGTCTCACCCGTTGTTGTCTTAGCTAGCTCTCCAAATCAACACCTGTGGTTACTTTATGCCTCGCTGTGTGTCTCTCTCATATGTCAATATGCCTTGTATACTGTTGTTCAGGTTAGTTATCATTGTTTTAGTTTACAATGGAGCCCCTAGTTCCACTCATTATACCTCTGATACCTCCTTTGTCCCACCTCCCACACATGCAGTGACCTCACCCATTATAACCAGCTTATCCAGAGATACAACCTCTCTTATCATCACTCAGTGCCTGGGTTTACCTCCGCTGTACCCGTACCCAACATTTAGCATGCAATAATGTAGCCTAAATCAAGTGTATTATTTATCTATTGACTCACGTAGTAGCCATACATATACCCTAGGCTATTTTCCTATCGTCCCAATCCCACTAAAACGCAAAATCTTGACTCCTGTCTCGCATGAAAATTCGTAACTTTATTATGTAATCCATAGGTTGCATTATCAAAGCACGTCTGGGCTATGCATGTCAAAACACCGCTATAACATGTCCCCTGCTTCTCTGCGCTGTCTCGTATTGTTGCCGATATGAGAGCTCCGGTGGAGAATGTGTGATCAACAAACTATATGAGAGTATATATGGATATTTATTTTACGAGTTAGTCCCCGTTAAAATACCTTGATATTTAAACAATTCGCTTTCCATCTCCCCGTTATTCATGATCTGATATACTATCTGTATAACCAAATAGTAGATATGTCATTCGTTGTAGGTTATCTAGCAAGTTTAGGAACTTTGGCCATTTTACTTTTGTTTAAATGCCGTTACAAGGTTTATATGATTCGACAATGCTGTGCCGGGGTGCGCTCTGTGTCGAGATATCCTAGGCTTACTGGTGAAATGTGATTAATTCATTGAGGAACATAACGCTCTGAATGTTGAACGGCCTTTTGAAATTCACAATGTCATTTGCGATCAAAGTTACTCTATCATTACTAAATCACAGTTTCACTTGCTGTGAAATCTTTGCACAGTTGCGCAGCCAAGAAGGCAATGTGAAGCAGCGACAATCTTATTTTGGGAGAACATTGAGTGACCTTATTATCTTGGTTTAAACGTTAAATTGGCACTTCAATTTTTACGGTATTTCCTGGGACTTCCCGGTTTTGCAATTTGGCAGATTTTGGGGAAAATGTGAATCTCTAATCCGCGAAGACGTACGGTGTAATGTAAAATGTCCTATTGGTTGGTGCTTTCAGGACAACTGGGAACTCAAAAAAAGAAGGTTCAATTCTGACGTCAGTCAGGTCGGAAAGTCGAAGCTCTAGATGCCTGAGTTTCCGAGATGGAATTCCGAATTGGATGACCGTTCAAAACTATTTTTTCCCCCAGTCGGAGATGTTTTTTTTCTGCGAGTTCCCAGTTGTCTTGAATTCGGACATATCAAAAGAGTGTGCTGTTTAATTAAGACTTCATCCATAGGTGCGTTCAGTTCGCTTGAACGTTTGCTACGTTGCGGAACGGTTTGTTCAGAACAACACGTTTCCCCAAAACGTTCCTGTAAATTATTGAAAAGATTTTGATGGAAGTTTGCTCCTGTTTGGTGGTTGTGGCTAGAAGCAATGCAATACGTATTTAAAGGGCAATGGCCATGCTGACAGCGTTCGACAAGGCAACCCCTCGCACTTTTTTAAACTGGTCGTTCAGTACAGCAACTTTCTCGTTCAATCGAACATCCCAGAACGTAAACACGTACTGAACGCAGCCCATGTTCCACTGTACCGTTCAGTTTCCATGTGAGTGAACCGAACCCAGACTCCCTGCTCTCACTTCACTGTCAATAACTGCTGATGAAGTTGCTGATGAAGCTGCTGATGAAGCGGGTTTAGGGGATATCTTTTATCCGATATCTAAAGTCAGGAAAAGGGGGCCAGCCTGAGAGCCGTTGGGCCAGTAACCGAAAGGTTGTTGATTCGAATCCCCGGCTGGCAACGTAAAAATATGACGTACTACCCCTGAACAAGGCAGTTAACGTCATTGTAATTAAGAAAGTGTTCTTATCTGACTTGCGTAGTTAAATAAAGGTTATAAAAAATGTTATGACTATATATTTGGTATGGGCAACATGGACATGTGGTTTCTGGGGCTGTAAAAAAAGTGGATACCTATTTTAATCTTCAGGCTAAAATGAATTGTATAGGCTGTTGGTTGATACATTCATCTCTAAGATTCTGACTGTATGAAGTGCAAGCTCTCCTAAAATATGAGGTATGCAATGAATTTATTCCACCAACATTTTCCCAAGACTGTTAAAATTGATGTGAGTGTTTCTAGACATACTGTATCAATCCAGCATGGGATTAAAAATGTGAGGAATGTCAGTATGAGGGTTTTGGTGAAAATTTGAATGGGTATCAAAGGCCCCATCTGGTGGCCACAACAATGAAGTGAAATATAACTGTGACCAGAAAGCTTTGAAGAACCTCTTGCCATACTCATCTTGAAACAGGTTTTGGAATTACGTGTAGCCTGTTTCCCTACAAATTTGTATGTTTGCAGTGTCTCTTTCTGCCTGCTGACTGATGATTCCCATAGGTTGGTGGTAATATGATGATACTTTATGACATTGTCAGTTTCTTCATTAAGTGACAGCTAGGTCCTTTTGTCCTTTACTCTAGTTCAGAACAGTATAACTTGTTTTCCATTTTTGGTGTGCAATCTGCTCAACCAGTAATACAATCCAGAACATAAACATGATATTCACAGGGATCGGTAGCAGGTCTAATTTGTTTTCCCTGTGGCACTCAACACTGATCTGTATTTATTAAAAACCCAGGGTCCTCTGCACTATTATTATCACTCATACATTAGTGCTGTCCTCAACGGATTCGCAGATGGCGTTGCTATGGCGACTCAGTGCCTGTCAGTCTAATGTCCTGTTGTGTCCTTGGTGTAGGAGAGTTTGTGTAACTCAGTTATTTTGCCAGAACACAGACCGACCACGGCCAGGCCAGAACAACCCATTTTGTGGATAGAGACTGTCTGATACAGATTGTGTTAAAGGGAAATGTGCACCGGATGGGGGGAGTGTTGCCATGGAAACTACTGTAAGGATCCATCTCTAAATCATTGTGAATGACTGGCCAGTTAACTTTTAAGCAAATAGTTAACAATCCATATAGATAAGACACGAGTCAAAATAAAAAGGGACTTGGATTCAATATCAGGCCTTTATCTAGATATATGGGTCCATCTTCCAATATTTGGTCATATAAGGTTGGATATGAGATGTATATTGCGTAAAACAGTGTGATGGGTCTAAGCAATACATTCCAAAGAGCACAGGCCTGTCTACATAGTCTACAATTAGATATTTATTGAAGTTACATTATAGGGGTTCAGATGGAAAAAGTCAAAAAAGACAATGACTGTTCTGATGCTGTTTACGCAAGGCAACATTCGGTATTGGAACGTTTTGAGGGTGCATGTCCTGAATAACCTTTCTACCTATTCTTTGGTTATGCAGTAAATCTCTGTCTGTCCTCATCTGGTATACGACTTAAACATACTTCTACTGCACACCACTTCAGATAAAACAGTATATAGACAAACCAAGCTGGATTGGATATCTCAACTCAACCATAACACGAGGCACAGGGACTATAGTTATAACGCTCACAAAATGACACATTCGTCGGTTCAGCTAGTCTTATTTGCATTCTCATTTTTTGGCGTCTGCTTCTTGGTGGAGGGCTCTGGCTGTTTTGGGGTCTTTGGCTGGACTGGGGCAGCCATCTCTGCCTGTGCTGGTGCCTCCACCTGTGCTGGTACCTCTACTTGTGCTGGAGCCTGTGCTGGTACCTCTACTTGTGCTGGAGCCTGTGCTGGAGCTTGTGCTGGTGCCTTTGCCTGTGCTGGATCCTCTACCTGTGTTGGAGCCTGTACTGGTGCCTCTACTTGTGCTGTAGCCTGTGCTGGAGCCTCTGCTGGATCCTCTACTTGTGCTGGAGCCTGTGCTGGAGCTTGTGCTGGTGCCTCTGCCTCTGCTGGAGCCTGTGCTGGTGCCTCTACTTGTGCTGGAGCCTGTGCTGGTGCCTCTACTTGTGCTGGAGCCTGCGCTAGTGCCTCTACCTGTGCTGGAGCCTGCACTGGTGCATCTGCATATGTTGGTTCTGGTTCCTCTGCATGTGCTGGTGCCTCTACCACTACCTGTACTGGGGCCTTTGTTGGTTCAGGGATCTTCTGGGCCTCAGCAGGTTCTGTAGACTCTGGCTCTTCCTCACTGTCAGAGTCATCGTCATCATCATCTCCTGTAGAAGGGGCCAGTAGGGAGGCTGCAAACTCTGCCAGCCTGTTCTGCTCAGCCCTCAGACGGGCCATCTCCTCTGTCATCTCTGGCTCCTCAACTATGTCCATGAGGCTGTGGACTGGTTCAGTGGCCACCTCCTGTGTCTCGACCTTGGGTGTCCCCTCGGTGGCGTCAGGCGTTTGGCGAATGCCTTTGATCTTGGAGTACAGGATCTTCCTCTCATCCTGGAGTGCTCGGCAGAGCCTCTCCAGCTTGTCAATCTTCACGACGAACATCTCATACTCATTCTCCTTCACAGTCCTCTGTGGAAAAGAGAGTCTAACTTGTTGTAGCGCATTTGAATAAAGTCTAACACTATTGCATGTGTTATAGATTAGTATTTACCTCTTCAATCATCTCCGAGAGAGCCTTGTTAGTGCTCTCAAATCTGGTCTTCCAAACATTCGACTCTTTATCAAGTTTTTTCATCTTCTTTGTCATCTATGAAGCAAAATGTTTGTTGGGTTAAAATGTATCTGAAAATGTAACCATCATTCAGAATATGATTAATATAGAAAACAGTCCCTCCAACATAAATCTGTTTTCTCATTTCAGAATTATGTCGACCTTATATTACCTCCATGCACTTGGCCCTAAAAATAAAAAGTATATTTAAAGGAAGGATGATTTTATTTTAAGGATGCCACATACCTTCTCCATTTCATTTTTGAAGCTGGCATACACATCGTTGCTCTTAGACAACGTAGTCTGGAACTCCTCAAACTTCTGGGAGTACAGAGCAAGCTGCAGAAAAACAGAGGGACAGTCAGAAGAGAACTCCAGAAATTGATTTCACATGTAGCATCTATTCACCTCATGAACAATCAGATCTATGCTTTGAACCTTATTTGACCCAGAAACAAATTTGTTATACTTGATGAGATGAGATGTGGTGAGAGGAAGAGCCAGCCGTTTTCACCAAAAATTTAGTCATTCATGACTGACTCAAATATGTATATTTTCCCATACAAACAAGGCCACGCATTGTTGGTATGCCTTGCCTGGTTTCTTCATTGCTTCAGGGCCTAATTACAGAGCATTGCATTCCAAGTCCGAGGGCCCTCGGTGTGAATGCTCTACGCTCAGCTGGCCAGGCGGCCTCCCTGGGCTTCCCTTTAGCAGTCCTCTGCTCAGTGTTGGCAGAGCTATGTTAATGAGCAGCTCTATAAATTTTTCAGTGGCAGTCGGTCCAGCTAGAGTTAACAGGCTAATCTCCGGAGGCCCTCAGGGGAAACCACATCGCACACACCGCCAGTCTCCCGTATTCAAACCTGTCTATCTGCTAGCCACCCCGTTGAGATCAACTGTCTTTATTTGAAAAACAACTGATTTGACATGCGCTATTAAAGAGGAAAGGCATTTGCTTGGTTATGTGTTGTATTTCAGAAAAGCTCACTTGATACAGATCAGTTTCTGCATCACGTCATTCTAACAGATTTTTCTTGCTGGCTGCACTGCTTTGGCCGTTTCCTTGTGTGATCTAAATCTACGCCTGGTATCGTAGAGACAAATAAGGTTGACATTCCTAGTTAATTGGATTGGAAATATGACATGGCCTGGTACAAATACATGATGAAACATATTGTCATGCCCTGATCTGTTTCACCTGTTCCTGTGATTGTTTCCACCCCCTCCAGGTGTCGCTTATTTCCCCCAGTGTATTTATCCCTATTTTTCCTGTCTCTCTGTGCCAGTTCGTCTTGTATGTTAGTCAAGTCAAACAGTGTGTTTTTCCCGTACTCCTTTTAATATTTTCCTTTGATATTCTTCCTGGTTTTGACCCCTGCCTGATCATCTTGCCTGCACTGACCTTTATTCTGCCTGCCCTTCGGTACCTTTTGGACTCTGAACAGGTTTTGACCCTTTTGTCTGTCCATGACCATTCTCTTGTCTTACCCTATTGGATTAATAAATACTGCCTCCTGTGTCTGCATCATCTGCCTCCTGTGTCTGCATCTGGGTCTCGCCTTGTGTTATGATTATATAGGTACTGAAATGCAGTATTAACATAATTTGTTTTATTGTTACTTTGTCATTTGGGAGTCAGGGTAATGTTTCTACTGAGAAAACACAAGGCTTTAAATAATGGCAAGGTTTCTCTGCAATTAATTATAACCATATCAACTGTCAGCTATAATTTCTGAATCCAGCAGGGAAGCATTTATCTTTGTGCGTCAGACCAACTAATTTCATTGTATAATTTGCTTGCACCATACAATAATTGTGCCATATCCAATAAACATAGCAATTGCAATAGGTTCATAATTTTATAATTGAATGATCAATGATACTGGAGTATGTGGTACTGTGTGGCATTGCATCACATTTTTTAATATTCCCATGATGCTGTGTCATCCTGTTGGTTCAGGAAGAGGGAGTTTCTCTTGCCTGCTGCTATCATGGGAATTATGGCTGCTCTGTACAGTACAGTTGACAAATTTTCCTTTCATATCAAGTACCAAGTACATCAAGCCATATAGCCTAGTTATGAGAGGAGAATCTAATTTTTGATGGTCACTTTTGCCATGGTGAGGATATTGAAAAACATTACTATAGATCCAAATTAACTTAATACAGTATATACTGAAATATTAGTTGTCTTTGACACACATGGAGCAATCCAGAGGACCTTAATGGTAGGATTGGACTTGCCTTTCATAGACTTAGCCCTGAAATAAATGTAGTGAATAAGGGTGTTTGGCACCACATTGGATATATTCACCTGAGCCTGCATGACAGTCTCTTGCTCTCTCAGAAGTTTAGCTTGTAGTTTCCACTCAGCTGCATGTACCAGTAACTGGTTAAAAACAAAACACACGTAAAGCACAAATTTACCTTTTTCTTCAACTGCAACTCTTGCTCCTTCAATGTGTAGCATTTCTTTGTTTTGTCAATTGCCTCCCTAAGTAGCTAACAACAGAGACAGTGGATGGTTACAATACTCATTTCTGTGAGCATCAAATGCACAACAAACATGATTGGTTTTAAACTTAATACCGTTTATTAGACAAAGGTTACTCAACTATATTTACATTGCTTTACAGTACTTTGTGGGTAAGGTCAGTAAAAGTTGTGCTCCTGTGTGGCTCAGTTGGTATCACATTGCACTTGAAATGCCAGCATTGTGGGTTTGATTCCCATGGGGGACCCGTCTGAAAATGTATGCACTTGCTCTGGCTAACAGCGTCTGCTAAATGACAAATGTAAGTACAGTGACTCACGTATTCCTTTTCTCTCTTGTGCTTCTCCTCGGCCTGCTGCAGCTGTGCATTAGCTTGCTCCAGTTTGGTATCAGACAGCTTCTGCTGCAGGTCGTGGTGCTTGAAGATCTTCTCCAAGCTCTGAGTGATAGACAAGGTGAGATGACTCACTAGATTAGACACTTAGTTTTAAGAAGGGCTTCTAAGACATTCTGTACAGGTTATGAATCCATCCATTAGGATACATTTCTCTATAACCACCACTGCCATCCTGTCTGTCTATGAGAAATTGTCATTAACATGTGCCTTGAAAAGTAATTAAGGCCATTGTTGTTTACGCACAGTATTTCATTGGAAAGTCCAGACACGTTTTATGATGCCTGAGAAAACAGACAAAATAGTGGGTGGAGAACTCATAAAACCTGGGACTTGAATTATAGTTTCACAATTAACAGGAGGACAAATGCAAAAGCTTTATCTATATTTTTTAAGTATGGTCTTTTTCAGGATTACATTTACATTTGTCATTTTAGCAGACACTCTTATCCAGAATGACTTGCAGTAGTGAGTGCATATATTTTCATACTTTTTCATACAACCCACTCATAAAGGGATTATTATTATCAGGGCACAAATTCTGATAAGAAAACTGACCCCAGATTAGTTCAATTGGGATAAACAATTGTTTCTATAGATATTATTTATTTTTACGCATGAGACTAATCTATACTGCACAAAAATATAACAATTTAAAAAATGTGACTGAGTTACAGTTCATATAAGGAAATCAGTCAATTCAAATGAATAAATTAGGCCCTAATTTATGGACTTCACATGAGTATGCAGGGGTGCAACCATGGGGGACCACTTGGCATTCAGGCCCACCCATTGGGGAGCCAGGCCCAGCCAATCAGAATTAATTTTTCCCCACAAAGGGGTTTTATTACAGACAGAAATACTCCTCAGCTCCCCTCCACAACCCCCTCAGACAATCCCACAGGTGAAGAAGCCGGATGTGGAGGTCCTGGGCTGGTATAGTTACATGTGGTCTGCAGTTGTGAGGCCGGATGGACGTACTTCCAAATTTTCTAAAACAACATTGGAGGCAGCTTAGGGTAGAGATTTGTTATATTTCCCCCCCCCCAATTTCATGCTATCCAATTGGTAGTTACAGTCTTGTCTCATCGCTGCAACTCCTGTACAGACTCGGGAGAGGCGAAGGTCGAGAGCCATACGTCCTCAAAAACACGACCCAACCTAGCCGCACTGCTTCTTGACACAATGCACATCCAACCCGGAAGCCAGCCGCACCAATGTGTCAGAGGAAACACTGTACACCTGGCGACCTGGTCAGTGTGCACTGTGCCCAGCCCAACACAGGAGTCGCTAGTGCGCAATGAGACAAGGATATCCCTGCCGGCCAAACCCTCCCTAACCCAGACGTAGCTGGGCCAATTGTGCACCGCCCCATGGGCCTCCCGGTTGCGGCCAGCTGCAACAGAGCCTGGGCTCAAACCCAGAATCTCTGGTGGCACAGATAGCACTGTGATGTGCCACCCGGGAGGCAGGGTAGAGAAATTAACATTAAATTCTCTGGCAACAGCGCTGGTGGACATTCTTGCAGTCAGCATGCCAATTGCACATTCCCTGAAAACTTGAAACCAGCGCTGTGGCATTGTGTTGTGACAAAACTGCACATTTTAAAGTGGCCTTTTACTGTCCCTAGCACAAGGTGCACCTGTGTAATGATCATGCTGTTTTAATCAATTTCTTGATATGCCACACCTGTCAGGTGGATGGATTATTTTGTCAAAGGATAAATGCTCACTAACAGGGTCATAAATAAGAAATAAGCTTTTTGTGTGTATGGAGCAATTATGGGATATAGCTCATGAAACATGGGACCAACACTTTACATGTTGCATTTATATTTTTGTTCAGTGTATTTTCATTACTATGGCAAATAGCCATATGTGTACACAGTGTGGAATAATCCACAATTTCTCTGCCAAAAGGAGAACATTTAATGTCCATCTGGAAATGAATCCATCTCAGCATTTAGCCAACTATCAAATGTCAACTTGTGTCCATTTTATGCAACTGCTGATGTCAGAATGGCTTGTTCATCATTGCAATGTGTGGTTCTAATCACTTATTTTAATAGGACACATTAGATGTTATTTGGATGTCAAATAATCACATCTCTTTCTGGCACGCTGCCTCTTAAGTGTTTATGCTGACTACAACCAGCAGATGGCACTTGAGACAAATTACTAGAAACTCCACCAGTAATAAAGCAACAACAAATAAATAGGACATTTAAATCATGATGGTTTTTATACACCATTCCCAGCTGTGTATGTGAGCAGCAAAAGCAGCAGCAGCAGCAGCTTGTCCTGTATTGTATTTATTATGGATCCCCATTAACTGCTGCCAAGGCAGCAGCTACTCTTCCTAAGGTCCAAATTAAGGCAGTTATACAGTACCAATCAAACGTTTGGACACACCTACTCATTCAAGGGTTTTTCATTTTTTGTACTATTTTCTACATTGTAGAATAATATTGAAGACATCATGAAATAACACAAATTAATCATGTAGTAACCAAAAAAAGTGTTAATCAAATCAAAATATATTTGAGATTCTTCAAAGTATCCACCCTTTGCCTTGATGACAGCTTTTCACACTCTTGGCATTCTCTCAACCAGCTTCATGAGGAATGCTTTTGAAGGAGTTCCCACACATCCTGAGCACTTGTTGGCTGCTTTTCCTTCACTCTGAGGTCCAACTCAACCCAAACCATCTAATTTGGGTTGAGGTCGGGTGATTGAGGAGACCAGGTCATCTGATGCAGCACTGCATCACTCTCTTTCTTGGTTAAATAGCCTTTACACAGCCTGGAGGTGTGTTTTGGGTCATTGTCCTGTTGAAAAACAAATAGTCACACCAAGCTCAACCCAAATGGTATGCCGTATCGCTGCAGAATACTGTGGTAGCCATGCTGATTAAGTGTGCCTTGAATTCTAAATAAATCTGACAAACCTTGATCTGTTTCACCTGTCTTTGTGGTTGTCTCCAACCCCTCCAGGTGTCGCCCATCTGCTCCATTATCCCCTGTATATTCATACCTGTGCTCTCTGTTTGTCTGTTGCCAGTTCGTCTTGTCTCGTCAAGCCTACCAGCGTTTTTCCCGTACTCCAGTTCTCGTTTTCCCGGTTTTTACCATTCTGCCTGTCCTGACCCTGAGCCTGCCTGCTGTTCTGTACCTTGTGACACTGCCCTGGATTACTGACCTCTGCCTGCCATTGGCCTGACCTTTGCCTGCCCCCTGTTTTTGTAATAAACTTCTGTTGCTCCGAACTGTCTGCATCTGGGTCTTATCCTGAGGTCTGATAAAATCACAGACAGTGTGACCAGCAAAGCACCCCCACACCTTCACACCTCCTCCGTCTTGCTTCACGGTGGGAACCACACATGCGGAGATCATCTGTTCACCTACTCTACGTCTCACAAAGACATGGTGGTTGGAACCAAAAATTTCAAATTTGGACTCTTCAGACCAAAAGACAGATTTCCACTGGTCTAATGTCTATTGCTTGTGTTTCTTCGCCCAAGCAAGTCTCTTCTTCTTATTGGTGTCCTTTAGTAGTGTTTTCTTTGCAGCAATTTGACCATGAAGGCCTGATTCACACAGTCTCATCTGAACAGTTGATATTGATGTGTCTATGACTTGAACTCTGTGAAGCATTTATTTGGGCTGCCATTTCTGAGGCTGGTAAATCGAATGAACATCATCAGCAGCAGAGGTAACTCTGCATCTTCCTTTCCTGTGAAGGTCCTCATGAGAGTCAGTTTCATCATAGCACTTGATGGTTTTTGCGACTGCACTTGAAGAAACTTTCAAAGTTCTTGATATTTTCCAGATTGACTTCATGTCTTAAAGTAATGATGGACTATTTGCCATAATATGGACTTGGTCTTTTACCAAATAGGGTTATCTTCTGTATACCACTCCTACTTACCATTTCTCCAAAAAGTTTGATCTTTGTCCCCATGTGCAGTTGCAAACTGTAGTCTGGCTTTTTTAATCACGGTTTTTGAGCAGTGGCTTCTTCCTTGATGAGCAGCCTTTCAGGTTATGTCGATATAGGACTCGTTTTTACTGTGGATAGAGATAATTTTGTACCTGTTTCCTCCAGCATCTTCACTGTTGTTCTGGGATTGATTTGCACTTTTCGCACCAAAGTACGTTCATCTCTAGGAGACAGATCGCGTCTCCTTTCTGAGCGATATGACGGCTGTCTGATGGTGTTAATACTTGCTTGCTATTGTTTGTACGTGGTACCTTCAGGCCTTTGGAAATTGCTCCCAAGGATGAACCAGACTTGTGAAGGTCTACAGTTTTTTCTGAGATCTTGGCTGATTTCTTTTGATTTTCCCATTATGTTTTTACTTAAAATGACATAGCCAAATCTAACTGCCTGTAGCTCAAGCCCTAAAGCAAGGATATGCATATTCTTGGTACTATTTGAAAGGAAACACTTTGAAGATTGTGGAATTGTGAAAGGAATGTAACAGAATATAACACAATAGATCTGGTAAAAGGTGATACAATGAAAAAAACAACCGTTTACATTTTTTTGTAACATCATCTTTGAAATGCAAGAGAAAGAACATAATGTATTATTCCAGCACAGATGCAATGTATATTCTGTCCACTCGATGGCAACAGTGTTTGTGCAACATTTTAGACTGATCCAATGAACCATTGCATTTCTGTTCAAAGTTTTGTGTCAAGACTGCCCAAATCTGCCTAATTTGTGTATTAATAACTTTTCATGTTGAAAATTGTGCACGCTCCTCAAACAATAGCATGGTATTATTTTACTGTAATAGCTATTGTAAATTGGATAGTGCAGTTAGATTAACAAGAATGCAAGCTTTCTGCCAATATCAGATATGTCTATGTCCTGGGAAATTTCTTGTTACTTACAACCTCATGCTAATCACATAAACCTATCTCAACTGCCCCGTGGGTGGGACACCGATCCCGAATAAATTTTAAGTGCCTGAGGGTGATAGTTTGTAGTGTGATTTCCTTTACGATCCATAGAGGTATTTAAAACCGTATTATAATCTCCCACCATAATAATAGATTCTTGTTTGTAGGGTTGATAAATTATTATATACACTACTGTTCAAAAGTTTGGGGTCTTCAGTTTCTTGGCAATTTCTCACATGGAATAGCCTTCATTTCTCAGAACAAGAATAGACTGACGAATTTCAGAAGAAAGTTATTTGTTATTTGTATACCTGAAACCCCACCTCTTCAAGGAATACCTAGGATAGGGTAAGTAATCCTTCTCACCCCCCCCCCTAAAAGATTTAGATGCACTATTGTAAGTGGCTGTTCCACTGGATGTCATAAGGTGTATGCACCAATTTGTAAGTCGCTCTGGATAAGAGCGTCTGCTAAATGACTTAAATGTAAATGTAAATGTTTCTTGCCATTTTGAACCTGTAATCGAACCCACAAATGCTGATGCTCCAGATACTCAACTAGTCTAAAGAAGGCCAGTTGTATTGCTTCTTTAATCAGGACAACAGTTTTCAGCCGTGCTAACAGAATTGCAACATTTTCTAATGATCAATTAGCATTTTAAAATGATAAACTTTGATTAGCTAACACAACGTGGGGCGGCAAGGTAGCCTAGTGGTTAGAGCGTTGGACTAGTAACCAAAAGTTGGCAAGATCAAACCCCTGTACAAATCTGTCGTTCTTCTTCCACTGTACCTAGGCCATCATTGAAAATAAGAATTTGTTCTTAACTGACTTGCCTAGTAAAATAAAGTTTAAATTAAACATGCCATTGGAACACGGTGACCTTTGCTGATAATGGGCATATGTAGATATTTAATTTAAAAAACAGCCTTTTCCAGCTACGATAGTCATTTACAATGTCTACACTGTATTTTCTGAACTATTTGATGTTATTTTAATGGGAAAAAATAGCTTTTCTTTCAAAAACAAGGACCTTTCTAAGTGACCTCAAACTTTTGAATGGTAGTGTACATTTTCAAGAAGTGTGGATCATCATTATATGGACCTTATAGGTTAATGAGCCATACCTGTTTATGGCCCAATAACATATTTAACATCATCCATCTATCTTGAGGATCTGTTTGGACAATTTTCACATTTGGATCAAAATAACTGTTAATTAATATCATCACCCCTTTTGAAATTTTTCCCCATGGGAGAAGTATATTTGGCACCCCCAGTCCTTTTTCCACAAAACTCCATCTAAAATTGTTGAATGAGTTTCCTGTAAACAATAGATATTATATTCCTTCTCTTTTAGCCAGGTAAATATTGATAGTCTTTTCTTATTATCTGCTAGGCCTTTACAACTATAACTAGCTACACTTATTTAACGAGACACAAGTTTAAATTCTATTCATCATATCTATGTTTATAAACGTACCATTAAGAAGTAACATGATGATTGAGTGTCTATGCAGCTGTACCATGATATTTGCATTGCTACTAAGTAAAGGGTCACTTTGAAGAATCTCAAATATAAAATATATTTTGATTTGTTTGGTTACTACATGATTCCATATGTGTTATTTCATAGGTTTGATGTCTTCACTATTATTCTACAATGTAGAAAATAGTAAAAATAAAGAAAAACCCTTGAATGAGTAGGTGTGTCCAAACTTTTGAATGTTACTATACATTTGAAAAACGTTACAATACAATACATTCGTAACAGATTTCACAACATATTAAGTGCATGCCCTCATATTAAGTGTGTTTTTTGTGATTATACTGTATATGCTATAGTGTCACTCAATGAGTGAGATTCAACCTTAAAAATGGTATGAATTTGTCATGTATACAGCACAAATAAGGAGCCCTTTCTGCCTATATCTCTAAGTATTGATGTGAGTAGGAAGCAATAATAGCTTTAAGCATAGCAGCAGGAAGTAAGGGTGCTGAGGGGGCTGCATACTGTCTATTAAAAAAAAATACATTTGTGCACTAGGATGTTATTACTCCTGTATGAGCAGTCAGCAGAGCAGAGAAAATCTGCCCCCCCCCCCCACATACAAGTGTTCATTTCCTGTAGATGAATATCATCATCAATAACGTCTTTGGTTATCAAATGACTCTCTGACTGGAGCCTGCATGCATGAGGTTAGTAGGCCGGGGATGAGGGTGTACAGATATACAGACATGTAACAGTGAGGTTAAGTGTCCCTGTCGTGTACCTCCTCTCTCTGCTCATACTGGCTGATGATGTGTTTGAGTTTGTCTGCCAGGTTGGTGTTCTCCGAACACAGCTTGTTGTTGCGGTTACTGTGCTGCTCGATCTGAGCCTGGATGTCTGTCAGCGTGCTCTGGAAGTGAGTGGTGATCTCTCTGCGCTTCTCCTCATCCTCACGACAACGCGCAAGGGTCTCCTCCTGAGGGAGAGGGAGGGGGAGAGGGAGAGAGAGAGACATTCAGACTTTAGTCAACCTCCAACACAACCCTCTCATAAAGTTGCTGGGGTCAGGTTTGTGAAATGCCAGTTTCCAGACTCAGCTTACTGAGAAGCAAGCCAAGCATTGCCAGAGTTTCTATATTAAGACATGGCTGTTTATTTTACAAATGACACAGGCGTAAGCCCCCACATGGGAAATGTAACTCAATTCAACCTGCAGCTAAGTGCTCAAAGACAGAGCTCCTACCACTGAAGTAGCAAAGCACATTAACGCCACTCCTCCTCAGACTCTGCTACCAGATGACAAGACATGATGTTCCACTTTCAACAGCTGTCACATTCCCATTCAAATCGGCATATTTTGATTCACTTTGCATGTACTAACAATGTTCATTTTTTCATAATGATTGCTGCATATCAATCGGTTATACCCAATAGTCAAATGATAACCCTAACTCTGCTTCCACCCTGATTTCCTTTAGACATTGAAATGTGAAGATGTTAGAAGGAAAGAGATGGATGTGTCAAGGCTTTAGAGCTTTAGCCCATCAGGGGAGGGCCGCGCCCATCCTCTGCTTGTGCCTCTGAGCCTTTTTCTCTTGCCTTTGATTTATAGTCGAAGGGCAGATGCCACAAAAGACCAATGAGACCATCCCTCTTGTCAGAGAGCCACGACACCTGTGCCCTGTGTTTGAGGGGTCTCTTCCCAAGGCCTGAGTGTGAATCACACACACACTAACACACACACACGGCGCAGTGTGGCAGTGAGACAACAGAGGTCCTCCAAGTGTAGAGAGACGGGGTGTCCAATTACCTCCCCAGGGGAGAAGAACAGGAGATGAAATGCGTCCCAGAGGTTGTGTAAGTGGTACACAATAGACAGGATACTGATCC
Source organism: Oncorhynchus keta (assembly GCF_023373465.1). Taxonomy (NCBI): domain Eukaryota; kingdom Metazoa; phylum Chordata; class Actinopteri; order Salmoniformes; family Salmonidae; genus Oncorhynchus; species Oncorhynchus keta. The sequence goes on along the minus strand of NC_068439.1, from coordinate 62,824,750 downwards.
AGTGAAAAAGGTCAATTTGTTTACAGATCATTGAGCATTATGCCATTAATGACCAATAGGGTGATTTATAAATGATTCATAAACAAATCAAATGCCCATTTAATCATACTGTGTACATAACTGTTGGCTGTGAATCAAAGAATACGTGAACACTGGGTTCAGTGATGCTGAATTAAGGGATAAACTTAATCAAAACTGGAGATTTAGCCGAAGAGGTTTCACATTAAGAGGACTAACAGCAGTGGCAACACAATATAAACCTTTGATTATGCTAAACCTGTGACCTTTGCTTAAGCATGTGGCCAAATTAGGTAGTGCTATTGGTAATGGACTTTCTTCGAAACCTTACAGACAAACTGCTTATAATGGGATGACTAAAAATTTGTCAATCTATTATTTATAGATGTAACAGAACACTCAAGCATGTAAGGGCTAATTGAGCTATGACCCTCTGACATTGAGAGCACTCTGACTCAGGGAAGAGAGTCAAGGCCTTTTGGAAGTGGCCCCTTGAGCAATCTAACTTTTAGAATGAAAATACCAGTAGTTTAAGAAATAAAGTCAAATGTACAGTAAGTATAGTTGACAAGCATTGACAGTAACATTTTCTCTCTCCTGCGTTTGATGTCCTATTTCACTCATCAAGTCTATTTGAGTTTCAATACTCACAGCTACCAACAGTGAGACATCAATAGATCAGTTGATTAAACATACAGTAAGAGGCTGGTAGATTGTTGCTCTGCTCCCCTGCTGTGTATTGGAGTCAACTAAAGTCATCCATATGGTTCCCATCTGAAACTGTTCGGAACAGTTTGTACATACAGTACCAGTCAAAAGGTTGGACACACCTACTCATTCACTGGTTTTTCTTTATTTTTTACTATTTTCTACATTGTATATTAATAGTGAAGACATCAAAACTATGAAATAACATATAGGAAATCATGTTGTTACCAAAAAGTGTTAAACAAATCAAAATATATTTGAGATTCTTCAAAGTAGCCACCCTTTGCCTTGATGACCTACACTGGCCCTTCTTTGGACACTGTGTTAACAACCCTCCAGACGAGCTTCAATGCCATACATCTCTCCTTCTGTGGCCTCCAACTGCTCTTAAATGCAAGTAAAACTAAATGCATGCTCTTCAACTGATAGTTGCGCGCACCTGCCCGCCCGTCTATTATCACTACTCTGGACGGTTCTGACTTAGCATATGTGGACAACTACAAATACCCAGGTGTCTGGTTAGACTGTAAACTCTCCTCCCAGACTCACATTAAAACTCTCCAATCCAAAATTAGAATCAGCTTCCTATTTTGCAACAAAGCATCCTTCACACATGCTGCCAAACATACCCTCGTAAAACTGACTATCTTACAGATCCTTGACTTCGGCAATGTCATTTACAAAATAGTCTCCAACACTCTACTCAGCAAATTGGATGTAGTCTTTCACAGTGCCATCCATTTTGTCACCAAAGCCCCATATACTACCCACAACTGCGACCTTTATGCTCTCGTTGTCTGGCCCTCGCTTCATATTCGTCGCCAAACCAACTGGCTCCAGGTCATCTAAGTCTTTTATAGGTAAAGCCCCGCCTTATTTCAGCTCTCTGGTCACCATAGCAGCACCCACCCGTAGCACACACTCCAGCAGGTATAGTTCACTGGTCATCCCCAAAGCCAACTGGCCACCTTTCCTTCTAGTTGTCTGCTGCCAATGACTGGAATGAATTGCAAAAATCACTGAAGCTGGAGACTCATATCTCCCACACTAACTTTAAGCATCAGCTGTCAGAGCAGCTTACAGATCATTGCACCTGTACATAGCCCATCTGTAATTAGCCCACCCAACTACCTCATCCCCATATTGTTATTTATTTGTTTTGCTCCTTTGCACCCCAGTATCTCTACTTGCACATTCATCTGCTGCACATCTATCACTCCAGTGTTTAATGGATAAATTGTAATTATTTCGCCACTACGGCCTATTTATTGCCTTACCTCCCTAATCTTACTTAATTTGCACACACTGTAAATAGACTTTTCTATTGTGTTATTGACTGTACGTTTGTTTATTCCATGTGTAACTCTGAGTTGTTGTTTGTGTCGCACTGCTTTGCTTAATCTTGGCCAGGTCGCAGTTGTAAATGAGAACTTGTTCTCAACTGGCCTACCTGGTTAAATAAAGGTGAAATATATATATATTTTTTAAATGACAACTTTGCACACTCTTGGCATTCTCTCAAACAGCTTTATGAGGTCATCACCTGGAATGCATTTCACATAACAGGTGTGCCTTGTTAAAAGTTAATTTAATGCTTTTGAGCCAATCAGTTGTGTTGTGACAAGGTAGGGGTGGTATACAGAAGATAAGACATTAAGACATGAAGGTCAGTCAATCCTGGAAAATGTCAAGAAATGTTAGCGTTTCTTCAAGTGCAGTCGCAAAAACCATCAAGCGCTATGATGAGACTGGCTTTCATGAGGACCGACACAGGAACAGAAGACCCAGAGTTACCTCTGCTGCAGAGGATAAGTTTATTAGAGTTAACTGGGCCTCAGATTTCAGCCAAAATAAATGCTTCACATAGTTCAAGTAACAGACACATCTCAACATCAACTTCTCAGAGGAGACTACTTGAATCAGGCCTTCGTGGTCGAATTGCAGCAAAGAAAACACTACTAAAGGACACCAATAAGAAGAAGAGACTTGCTTGGGCCAAGAAACACAAGCAATGGACATTAGACTGGTTGAAGTCTGTCCTTTGGTCTGATTATTCCAAATTTGCGATTTTTGGTTCCAACTGAAGTGTCTTTATGAGATGCAGAATAGGTGAATGGATGATCTCCACGTGTGTGGTTCCCACCTTGAAGCATGAAAGAGGAGGTGTGATGGTGTGGGGGTGCTTTGCTGGTGAAACTGTCAGTGATTTATTTAGAATTCAAGGCACATTTAACCAGCATGGCTACCACAGCATTCTGCAGCAATACGCCATCCCATCTAGTTTGCGCTTAGTGGGACTATCATTTGTCTTTCAACAGGACAATGACCCAACACACCTCCAGGCTGTGTAAGGGCTATTTGACCTGTAAGGAGAGTGATGGAGTGCTGCATCAGATGACTTGGCCTCCACAATCACCCGACCTCAACTCAATTGAGAAAGTTTGGGATGAGTTGGACCGCAGAGTGAAGGATAAACAGTCAATAAGTGCTCAACATATATGAGAACTCCTTCAAGACTGTTGGAAAAGCATTCCATGATAAGCTGGTTGAGAATATTAAGAGTGTGCAAATCAGTCATCAAGGCAAAGGGTTGCTTTATTTATTTATTTTATTTTACCCTTATTTTACCAGGTAAGTTGACTGAGAACACATTCTCATTTACAGCAACGACCTGGGGAATGGTTACAGAGGAAAGTAGGGGGGATGAAAGAGCTAATTGTAAACTGGGGATGATTCCGTGGCCATGATGTAAATGATGGTATGAAGGCCAGATTGGGAATTTAGCCATGACAGTGGGGTTAAGTAGAATTTTCTACTTTGAAGAATCTCAAATATAAAATGTATTTTGATTTGTTTACTACATGATGCTACATGTGTTATTTCATAGTGTTGATGTCTTCACTATTATTCTACAATGTAGAAAATAGTAAAAATAAAGAAATACCCTTGAATGAGTAGGTCCAAACCTTTGACTGGTACTGTATATTAAGACAACATTTTGTATCATTTTTGTTCATTTTGGTCTATGGTAAGGGTTTTCGGCTGTTCATACACACAAACAATGTTCTCAAGGCAAGCTGTCATTGGTCAACAGTAGGGATTCGTCAATTAAGTGTTTGTTGTCATTCAATGATAGACAACTCATTTTCATGCAAATTTTGTTCACCTGAGAAATACTGCACCAAACATCTTAGTTAGATATGTACAATTGCGCGACTAAGATCTCCTCTGTGAAAACGTCAAAATTAATGACAGATTTCTTAGTTATTTTACAGCTGAGCAGGGAGCATTAACCCACCTTCAGGGTCTTGAACCCATAATGTCGAGTAGATTAGTGTAGTGATGGAGCCGAACAGTTATCACCCACCTTGAGGGTCTTGTTGTGCCTCTGGAGTTCCTTGCAGAGGCCCTCCAGTTTGCTGTGGGCCAGGATGGCTCTGCTGTGCTCGTACTGGAGCTGGTCCCTCTCCTTCCCCATGTGGCCCTGCTTCTTCTGAAGGAACCTCAGCTGCTTCTGCTCTCCTCGCCGCTCCTCCAGCTGTGGACCATGCAGACAGATGTGCCATATACATTGCACTGCCTTTCAGCCTCTGCCCTCTGTTCAGACTTGGGCTGTCTAAGCTGCTTTTGACTAAAATAATAAAAACATGTCCTAAGAGGATTTGGTATGGCTGGGTGGGTGGATGGGTATATATTTGTTTCATCTCGACATCTCTTTAGGTTTGTCTCTTTCTTTTTCCTGGTGATACTATGCACTGTATATGTAGGTACTGTCCAATTACTACACATGAAGCAGACTGGTAGACGATGTCTTTGGTAATATTATTCATAATGCCTAGTGTTCCTGATGTTGCCTTGTTGAGGAATTACAGAGCCATGTTGCAGCTAGCTGTCTTATTATGGAATACGGCCTTTGCGTTCATTTTCGCCTTTGCAGCCAGAGGCGCAGAATATTTAGGTCATCACGGTACGAGACTGAACCACTTTCAAGATCTCACTAGGCACTCTGTGTTTTCCCTGTTGATTCATGTGTGCTTTTATTTGTTTCCTTTCAACTTTCCCTGGTCTGTTTTATTGCTGCTGGTTCCTGCTGTGCTGAAGGACTCTACTCTCTGGTGTGCTGATAGAGGGGAGAAGAGAACACTCACCAGTTCGGCATACTTCTTGAGTAGAGCATCCAGTTTCTCTTCTGGCGTGCACAGCTTGTTCAAACTTTGCATTAGAAGCGTGCCCTCCTTTCCTGTGTGGATAGAGAGAAATCGTGTAGTGTTTGTTTCCATTTGGACAGGCACTAGAAAAAGAAAGATGGAAAAAGGCCAACAGGGATCATTCTATAAATGGTTTCAAAATAAATACTTTTCTGAAGCAATTTCCCCTGCATGAAAGCTCTTGCATCTTGACACCTATGGCTTTGGAAAAGCAAATAAAATCAAATGGCTGAAAATGCGTAACCAAGATTTGTATTACCCTCTGTTGCTGGCCTGGTTTCATGTTGAGGCAAAGAAACTATCTCCAACATCTGCTATTGGTTAGAAAATACACTTTGTGTTGCTCTGAAGCAGGCCTCTCCCCATAACTTGTGTAACCTGTCCTCAAAACACAGTCTGAACATGGGGCACAACATGGATGGATGTTGAGATACAATAACATGACACTTAACATGTCTGCTTGTTCCTTTGCGGATAAGCAGTCATGATTTTAAATGATCTTGCCCACTTATACAGTAAGTCTTAGATTCAAAAGAAGATGAAGGAATGCATCCTCTGACTATATAATAATAATTTGGTGTATGCTCATATTTGTTCTATTTCAAACATTTACAAGTGTGTACTATATTTATTTATTGATATATATGTTTTTGCATATCCCAACTCCCCCTGAGAGTAGGGTCATGGCCATGGTCTTTCATTATTAACAGCGACTCCTGAGCAATTAAGGTTAAGTGCCTTGCTTAAGTGCACATTGACACATTTTTCACCTTGTCAGCTCAGGGATTCAAACGAGCAACCTTTCAGTTACTGGCCCAACACTCTAACTGCTAGGCTACCTGCCACCCCATTTACAGTGAACAAAAATATAAATATATGTAAAGTGTGTTGGTCCCATGTTTCAGGACAGAAATCAAATATCTCAGAAATGTTCCATACAAAAGCTTATTTCTTTCAAATTTTGTGAACACATTTGTTTACATCCCTGTTAGTGAGCATTTCCCCTTAGCCAAGATAATCCATCCACTGGACAGGTGTGGCATATCAAGAAGCTGATAAAACGGCATGATCATAACATAGGTGCACCTTGTGCCGGGGACAGTAGAGGGCTACTCTAAAATTGTCAGTTTTGTCACACAACACATTGTCACAGATGTCTCAAGATTTGAGGGAGCGTGCAATAGGCATGCTGACTGCAGGAATGTCCACCAATTTAAATGCACAAAGATGCCGCAACGAGATCCTGAGGCCCATTGTGAGGCCCATTTTTTTAAGGTATCTGTAATCAACAGATGCATATCTATATTTCCAGTAATGTGAAATCCATAGATTAGGGCCCAATGAATTTATTTTCATTGATTGATGTCCTTAAATGAACTGTAACAGTAAAATCTTTGAAATTGTTGCATGTTGCGTTCATATTTTTGAAGTCAATGAAAACTATTCTCGGACAACAACAAATTATAGCATAGCTGTGTTGAAATACAAAACCATTCTGCTGCTGAATGTAAGGTTGTGGGACTTGACTATGTTTTCTATATATATAAAAGTGTTAATGTTGTCTTTAAAAACAAAACTGCACAATCCAAGTAATGCATGAGGAAAACAAAACATTGACCTCCCTAAATCCACCTACCTAAGCCTTTCAGCAACTTCTTTGCATCCTTGCCCGTGCTGGTGTTCTTGGCGGCTGTGACTTCATCAGCTTCCTCTCCGCTTGCCTCCTCTTCCACCTTATCCGTTTCCAGGATGATGCACTGTTTCTCTATCAGGCTGGCTGCGGAGCCATAGGTGTTGATAATTTCGTCCAGCCGACGACCAAACTCCTCCATGGGGTCCATGTGCTGGCCCTCCTGGGGTAGAGGGACCGGGGTCTCTGCTGTGACTGGGGACGGTGGTGGAGTCACACTGGTCTGGGCTGGGATGACCTCTGCAACAGACTGGACGTTGATCTCCATTCTTACAGATGTGGCTGAGAGGGGACAGAGATATAGGGTGTTAGATGTCCTACATATACAAAATTCTGTGGACACCACTTCAAATTTGTGGATATTTCAGCCACACTCGTGGCTGACAGGTGTATAAAATCGAGCACACAGCTATGAAATCTACATAGACAAACATTGGCAATAGAATGGCCTTACTGAAGAGCTCAGTGACTTTCAACGTGGCACTCTCATAGGATGCCACCTTTCCAACAAGTCAGTTCGCCAAATTGCTGCACTGGTAGAGCTGCCCCCGTCAACTGTAAGTGCTATTATTGAAGTGGAAACATCTAGGAGCAACAACAGCTCACACAAGCTCACAAAACGGGACCGCAGAGTGAACTTAACATGTAAAAATCGTCTGCAACACTCATTACCGAGTTCCAAACTGCCCCTAGAAGTAACGTCAGCACAAGAACCATTGGTCGGGAGCTTCATGAAATGGGTTTCCATGGCCGAGCAGCTTTTAAGATAACAATGCACAATGCCTAGTGTCAGCTGGAGTGGTGTAAGGTTTGCCGCCTTTGGACTCTGGAGAAGTGGAAACACGTTCTCTGGAGTGATGAATCACACTTCACGATCTGGCAGTCTGACAGACAAATCTGGGTTTGGCGGATGTCTGGAGAACACTACCTGCCCAAATTCATAGAGCCAACTGTAAAGTTTGGTGGAGGAGGAATAATGGTCTGGGGCTGTTTTTAACGTTTTGGGCTAAGCCCCATAGTTCCAGTAAAGGGAAATCTTAACATTACAGCAATGACATTCTAGAAGATTCTGTGCTTCTAACTTTGTGACAACAGTTTGGGAAAGGCCCTTTCCTGTTTCAGCATGACAATGCACTCGTGCACAAAGTGAGGTCCATACAGAATGGTTTGTCAAGGTCAGTGTGGAAGAACTTGACTGGCCTGCACAGAGCCCTGACCTCAACCCCATCGAACACCTTTGGGATGAATTGGAACGCAGACTGTGAGCCAGGCCTAATAGCCCAACATCAGTGGCCGACCTCCCTTATGCTCTTGTGGCTGAATGGAAACCGAAAGTCCCCGCAGAAATGTTCCAACATCTAGTGGAAAGCCTTCCCAGAAGAGTGCAGGCTGCTATAGCAGTAAAGGGAGGACCAACCCCATATTAATGCCCATGATTTTGGAATGAGATGTTCGATGAGCAGGTGTCCACATACTTTTGGTAAGGTAGTGTACTACTACCCATGTGGCAGATATGGAGACACATTAGAAAACTAACAAACAAACTGACAACTATACTAATAATACTAACTATTCTAAAAAGGTACCTGTGTAATAGTGATGCACGGGATGACTCATATCCGCTGGGCGGACGGTTTTAGGGTCATTCAGGTTTGAATAAAGAGAAGCAATGTCTTTTAAAAAATCCATAAATGTATAATTATTGTGCAATTTATATAGGCTTCATTGAGGCTTTTCTTTCACTATTTTAGGCTATCTGGTATTAGTGCATAAGCCTAAACTTCAGGGCTGTAAACACATCAAATAGCCTACACAGCCAATCTCCAAATAATGCTTTTGGGAACGGGCAGAAAAACTGAGGCATGGGAGCCTGACGAGCCGGCTGAGGCATGACGTGGGATGGGAACCTGCCGAGGCAACCGAGGCAAGGAAACCACCCGAACCCGACGTTACCAATATAAAGAAAAACAAAAACTCCCTGATGCTTCAAATTGTGGTGTCAGCATTCTGTGAGGACAAGCGCTTGGAGACGAGAAGCAAGTATAGGGAGTGAACATTTCATTAATAAACATATATGAAGCAAGACAGGAGAGCTTCTGGACATAAAAAACATTAATGCTGACACAGGTATGAAACAGAGGAACAGACAGATATAGGGAAGGCAATCAAAACGTGAAGGAGTACAGGTGAGTCCAATGAAGCGCTGATGCACGTTAAGATGGTGACATGTGCGTAAAATGATGGGCAGCCTGGCGCCCTGGAGTGCCACGAAGGGGGAGCGGGAGCAGGCATGACATCGATCAATTTAATGAAGTGCATAGCCTACAGTTGATGTCGGTAGTTGACATACACTTAGGTTGGAGTCATTAAAACCACTCCACAAATTTCTTGTTAACAAACTATAGTTTTGGCAAGTCGGTTAGGACATCTACTTTGTGCATGACACAAGTAATTTTTCCAACACTTATTTACAGACAGATTATTTCACTTATAATTCACTGTATCACAATTCCAGTGGGTCAGAAGTTTACATACACTGAGTTGAATGTGCGTTTAAACAGCTTGGAAAATTCAAAGAAATTATGTCATGGCTTTAGAAGCTTCTAATAGGATAATTGACATAAGTTGAGTTAATTGGAGGTGTATCTGTGGATGTATTTTAAGGCCTAGTTTCAAACTCAGTGCCTCTTTGCTTGACATCATGGGAAAATCAAAAGAAATCCCTCTAGGGCCTCACTCCACCCTATCTGAGATACCTACTGCGGCCCTCATCCTCCACATAAAACAACCTCTGGGATTTGAACTTGCAACCTTCCAGTTACTAGTCCAACGCTCTAACCACTAGGCTACCCTGCCACCCCAATGATGTCCTACCAAAAGGCAAAAGCCTCCTGCGGAGACAGGGGGCAGAGATATATATTTTTTATATAGGACAAAACACACATAACAACACTACATGAAGCTACATAAAGAGAGACCTAAGACAACGACATAGCACGGCAGCATAACATGACAACACAGCATGGTAGCAACACAACATGACAACAACATGGTAGCAACAAATGGCATCAGCACAAAACATGGTACAAACATTATTGGGCACAGACAACAATACATCACGCGAAGCAGCCACAACTGTCAGTAAGAGTGTCCATGATTGAGTCCAGTTTTAGTGTTTTTTGCAGCTTGTTCCAGTCGCTAGCTGCAGCGAACTGAAAAGAGGTGCAACCCAGGGATGTGTGTGCTTTGGGGACCTTTAACAGAATGTGACTGGCAGAACGGGTGTTTTATGTGGAGGATGAGTGCCACAGTAGGTATATCAGATAGGGGGGAGTGAGGCCCTAGAGGGTTTTAGAATAGGCATCAACCAGTGGGTCTTGCGACTGGTATGATGTGTCCTATAAGGAGCATTGGTGGCAAATCTGATGGCCGAATGGTAAAGAACATCTAGCCGCTCGAGAGCACCTTTACCTGCCAATCTATCAATTACGTCTCAGTAATCTAGTATGGGTAGGATGGTCATCTAAATCAGGGTTAGTTTGGCAGCTGGGGTAAAAGAGGAGCGATTACCATAGAGGAAACCAAGTCTAGATTTAACCTTAGCCTGCAGTTTTGATATGTGCTGAGAGAAGGACAGTGTACCGTCTAGCCATACTCCCAAGTATTTGTATAAGCTCTAAACCCTCAGAGGTAGTAATCACACCAGTGGGGAGAGGGTCATTCTTCTTACCAAACCACACAACCTTTGTTTTGGAGGTGTTCAGAACAAGGTTAAGGGCAGAGAAAGTTTTCGGACACTAAGAAAGCTGTGTTGTAAAGCGTTTAACACAACATCCGGGGAGGGGCCAGCTGAGTATAAGACTGTATTTAAATTTTTCTTTTTAATTTTACCTTTATTTAACCAGGCAAGTCAGTTAAGAACATATTCTTATTTTCAGTGACAGCCTGGGAACAGTGGGTTAACTGCCTGTTCATGGGCAGAACGACAGATTTGTACCTTGTCAGCTCGGGGGTTTGAACTCGCAACCTTCCGGTTGCTAGTCCAACGCTCTAACCACTTCCGCCCCATCATCTGCATATAAATGGATGAGAGAGCTTCGTACTGCCTAAGCTATGTTGTTGATGTAAATTGAGAAGAGCGTGGGGCCTAGGATTGAGCCTTGGGGTACTCCATTGGAGACAGCAGATGTTCTGACTTTATACACTGCACTCTTTGAGAGAGGTGGTTAGCAAACCAGGCCAAAGACCCCTCAGAGACACCAATACTCCTTAGCCGGCCCAGAAGAATGGAATGGTTTACCATATCTAAAGCTTTGGCCAAGTCAATAAAAATAGCAGCACAATATTGCTTAGAATCAACAGCAATGGTGACCTGTGTACCACTTGCCTAAATCTAAAACAAGATCTCCAAACTGCAATATCTCTTTGTTAATCTAAAAGATGAACATTTTCTGAAAGAAAACTAAAAAATGAACATTTGTAATATTTAATCTGATGTTTAAGCTTCTCTTAGACTGAATACTAGGTATAGTATTAATTCTCAGTAAAGTAACTTTCAGTCTGATGCATGTGGAACAAATCACTGTGGGTGGTGAACAATAGCACAAAACCCAATAGCCTGTCAGGAGTCAGGAAACAATACCAATGTGAGGATTTAAATCTGCCCTGTCACAAATACACCTCAGGCCCAGCAGCCTCCCTTCCCACTTCTCTATTTGATTTCATACAGAATTAATATAAAGCATCCAAAGGTTGTTTATCCCTCAGCTCTATTGCTACATGACTGCTTCCAGCCTCTCAGGATAAAATTAGCCCTAGCCCCCCCCCCCCTGCAGCCCCTTTCCCTCTCCCACCCTCCCTGCTTCCAGCGGACAGGCACATGGCACCTGTTCTGAGGCCTCACTCTATTTTAGGAGCCTCTAAATATGGTCAAGCTATTTGTTATTCCAGCCACGTATCTGTTGATGTCGATGACGGCACTTTTAATGTATAAATGTGAAAAACACAGTTGACATTCTGTTCTAAATGTCTACATTCATTCTTTGTTAGCTGATAATACATCTGATGAGATGACATATATATTTTTAAAGACATTGTGTTTCAGTTGATGATTTCGAATAGATCATAACCTCCTCTGATAATGTTGAATAAACAACACAAATCAAATGAATAATTGAGTGTGACTTCAGACCAAACTAACACAGGGGAATACTTCACCACCAACTCAATTCACCATAATGATACAGAATTGTTATCTTACACTACATAAGTTACACAGGTCACACTAGCACAACACATTTGTCACTATGATCCGAAGGTAAAGCCAAAGACAACTCATCAACTTTGTCACCACACATCATGAAACAGTGTTTTTCTAATCATCAGAACTAAACAGGGCAGATAGCTCAAAGAAAAGTCCACCAAAAACTCAAACTTTACATAGAATATCTGTACCTGAACAGTGTGTAAAAGTGTTTGGGAAATCCACTTACCAGGTCCAGGGGATAGAAAGATAAAAGTGAAGAGGGTCCAACAGGACTCTGGTGACTGAGGCAACAGCTGTGACAGGCAAGCCCCTCAAAATAACTTCCTGCAACTCAACTCTGCTCACATCAAGTGGAGAAGCTGTCAGCGTATGAGGGGCCACAATAATAGCCTTTCTGATCAGGCTTTGCTGGAGGGCAGCTCAAAGGCCCACCCTTGCCTGTCCTTCCTGGAATCTCCAGGGGCTGTTTTTAAAGAAAGGTTTGGTGCAGTTTTACCGTGCAAGTTTGGATTGTCTGGTTATTATAGCTCTTGTTTAGGGCACTGAGTTTTTCCTTACCATGTCACCTAGATGGCTCATAACTAGGGCCCAGTTTTTCTATATATACAAACGTATTTGCACACCCCTTCAAATTAGTGGATTCGGCTATTTCAGCCACACTCATTGCTGATCGGTATTTAACATCGAGCACACAGCCACACAATCACCATAGACAAACATTGGCAATAGAATGTCCTTACTGAAGAGCTCAGTGACTTTCAACGTGGCACTGTCATCGGGTGCCACCTTTCTAACAAGTTAGTTTGTCAAATTTCGCCTTGCTAGAGCTACCCCAGTCAACTGTAAGTGCTATTATTGTGAAGTGGAACACCTAGGAGCAACAACGGCACAGGCGTGAAGTGGTAGGCCACACAAGTTCACAGAAGGGGACAGCCGAGTACTGGATTATCTGTCCTCGGTTGCAACAGTCACTGCCGAGTTCCAAACTGCCTCTGGAAACAAAGTCAGCACAAGAGCTGTTCGTCGGGAGCTTCATGAAATAGGTTTACATGGCCGAGCAACCGCCATTAGACTGCAGTAGAAATGCATTCTCTGGAATGATGAATCACGCTTCACCGTCTGACCAATGAATATGGGTTTGGCGGATGCCAGGAGAATGCTACCTGCCTGAATAACGTTTGGTGGAGGAGGAATACTGGTATGGGTCTGTTGTTCATGGTTCGGCTAGGCCCCTTAGTTCCAGTGAAGGGAAATCTTAACGCTGCAGCATACAATGACATTCTAGACAATTCTGTGCTTCCAACTTTGTGACAACAGTTTGGGGAAGGCCCTTTCTTGTTTCAGCATGAGAATGCCCCCATGCACAAAGCGAGGTCCATACAGAAATGGTTTGTCAAGATTGGTGTGGAAGAACTTGACTGGCGTGCACAGAGCCCTAACCTCAAACCCATCGAACACCTTTGGGATGAATCGGAACAGCGACTGCGAGCCAGGCCTAATCACCCAACATCGGTGGCCGACCTCACTAATGCTCTTGTGGCTGAATGGAAGTAAGTCCCCGCAGCAATGTTCCAGCATCTTGATTTTTAATGCACATGATTTTGGAATGAGATGTTCGATGAGCACATAATTGTGGTCATGTAGTGTATCATGTGGTCATGATAACCTCCTCCCCTGGCCCTAGTTAAAGCTTATGTTGTGTTGCGACCGCTGTAAAAACGGCCATGTCTCATGTTATATAGAAGTATTTAATAGTGCTGTTTGTAGGACTCATACAAATGTGTATACATTTATTCCAATGGAATATATGATGGACATCAGCTATCAACATTTACAGGAGGCAGCCAAAATGGCACTGGGCCATCTAAATGACCTCTTTTTAATTAAAACTTTTATGGAATGACTCCCGATGATGAGCATTTAACTGCTCCAGAGTGCATTTTGTAACTGCGTTGGCGCCCTGATTTACCACCAGCTGCAACACTACTTCTACTTCTTGCCAAGTCATAAATGTTAATTATTTCATTTCATGGATTTCATGTGGAAGCTTTGCCTCTGCACCATCTATTTCATAGGCCAGCACTGAACTGTATATTTAAAATAAACTGTATGTAGCTACTGACCCCGAACCCTCTATATGGTCAAATTCAATGACTGGCTAAATGGCAACTCAGATTCATCTGATTGATGTGGATTGACTGAGCAGAAGAATATGTTGAATCCTACTGCTGGACTGGGATTAGAATCCTAAATCTAATTATTCAGAACATGATTGAGGTGGCCAGGATTGGGGTGGGGGATGGGGCACTATCTCAGCAGCTTGACAGTATGTTGAGGTTGATAGTGAAAGCCATGGCTTGTCTGTTGTACTGCACAGTATCCTACTTTGCTAGTACCCTACGTTCAGGCTATGCTCAAACCCTGCACCCCAACATATATATTTTTAAAGCCTTTTGTGAACTTACACTCCCACTTGAATTTTTTACCCCTACTAGCTCTGACTTTGCTGATAACTACTTTATTGAGGGAACACTTACTTCCCATGACTGTGACATGTGGTTGTCACTCTAGATAAGAGCATCTGCTAAAGGACCACACATTAAATATACAGTGCATTTGGAAAGTATTCAGAAGCATTGCATTGTTCTTGGAAGTTTAATTTAGCTATGAATGAAGACGTGTGGAAAACAACGGAACTCCGGATCTAATGGAGAACAAAGGAACAAAATCTGCTGTGGAGAGACACAAACTCAACACTGAAAACTTTGGAACTCAAGAACTCAGATACCTGTGTCAACACCTAATAGCAACCAGCCAGCTAGCTAGCTAACTAGGTTGCAATGGAACCCGCTTCACCTGGAATAACTAACAAACGATTCCAGCGCTGTAGACGCAGTGTTTTTTACGTACTTGTCCGTGACAATATTGACAATCCGGAGTTCCAATGCGGCAGTTGTTTGCTAGCGGAGGACTACAGGAATGAGGTGGCTATGCTTAACAAACCAATCTCAATTCTGGAGGAAGCAAATGTAAAGCCCCCTTTACTAAGAACAGTAAAAGCACCCTTTACTGGCTCAAATAGCCAAACAATCGGCCTGTTACCAACCCTTAGTAAACTTTTGGAAAAATTGTGTTTGAACATATACAATGCTATTTTACAGTAAACAAATTGACAGCAGACTTTCAGCATGCTTATTGGGAAGGACATTCAACAAGCACAGCACTTACACAAATGACTGATGATTGGCTGAAATAAATTGATGATAAAAAATATTGTGGGGGGTGTTTTGTTAGACTTCAGTGCAGCTTCTGACATTATCGATCATAGTCTGCTGCTGGAAAAATGTATGTGTTATGGCTTTACACCCCCTGCTATATTATGGATAAAGAGTTACCTTTCTAACAGAACACAGAGGGTGTTCTTTAATGGAAACCCATCCAACACAATCCAGGTTGAATCAGGAATTCTCCAGGGCAGCTGTCTAGGACCCTTACTTTTTTTCAGTTTTTACTAACGACATGCCACACTGGCTTTGAGTAAAGCCAGTGGGTATATGTATACGGATGACTCAACACTATACACGTCAGCTACTACAACAAGTGAAGTGACTGCAAACACTTAACAAAGAGCTGCGGTTAGTTGCAGAATGGGTGGCAAGGAATAGGTTAGTCCTAAATATTTCAAAAACTAAAATCATTGTATTTGGGACAAATCATTCACTAAACCCTAAACCTGAACTAAATATTGTAATGAATAATGTGGAAATTGAGCAAGTTGAGGGGACTAAACTGCTTGGAGTAACCCTGGATTGTAAACTGTCATGGTCAAAACATATTGATACAATAGTAGTTAAGTTGGGGAGAAGTCTGTCCATAATAAAGCGCTGTTCTGCCTTCTTAACAGCACTATCAAAAAGGCAGGCCCTACAGGCCCTAGTTTTGTTGCACCTGGACTACTGTTCAGTTGTGTGGCCAGGTGCCACAAAGAGAGACTTAGGAAAATTGCTATTGGCTCAGAACAAGGCAGCACAGCTGGCCCTTAGAGAGCTAACATTAATAATATGCATGTCAGTGTCTCCTGGCTCAAAGTGGAGGAGAGATTGACTTCATCACTACTTGTATTTGTGAGAGGTTTTGACATGTTGAATGCACCGAGCTGTCTGTTTGAACTACTGGCACACAGCTCAGACACTCATGCATACCCCACAATACATCTACAGTCAATCACGGATTACAAAAAGAAAACCAGCACCGTCACGGACCAGGATGTCTTGCTCCCAGGCAGACTAAATAACTTTTTTGCCCGCTTTGAGGACAATACAGTGCCACTGACACTGCCCGCAACTAAAACATGCGGACTCTCCTTCACTGCAGCCGACGTGAGGAAAACATTTAAACGTGTCAACCCTCGCAAGGCTGCAGGCCCAGACGGCATCCCCAGCCGCGCCCTCAGAGCATGCGCAGACCAGCTGGCTGGTGTGTTTACAGACATATCCAATCAATCCCTATCCCAGTCTGTTGTTCCCACATGCTTCAAGAGGGCCACCATTGTTCCTGTTCCCAAGAAAGCTAAGGTAACTGAGCTAAATGACTACCGCCCCGTAGCACTCACTTCCTTCATCATGAAGTGCTTTGAGAGACTAGTCAAGGACCATATCACCTACACCCTACCTGACACCCTAGACCCACTCCAATTTGCTTACCGCCCAAATAGGTCCACAGACAATGCAATCTCAACCACACTGCACACTACCCTAACCCATCTGGACAAGAGGAATACATATGTGAGAATGCTGTTCATCGACTACAGCTCGGCATTTAACACCATAGTGCCCTCCA
Organism: Oncorhynchus keta; assembly: GCF_023373465.1. Classification (NCBI taxonomy): domain Eukaryota; kingdom Metazoa; phylum Chordata; class Actinopteri; order Salmoniformes; family Salmonidae; genus Oncorhynchus; species Oncorhynchus keta. The sequence continues at coordinate 62,808,021 of NC_068439.1, read as the reverse complement.
AGCTCGTCATCAAGCTCGAGACCCTGGGTCTCGACTCCGCCCTGTGCAACTGGGTACTGGACTTCCTGACGGGCCGCCCCCAGGTAGTGAGGGTAGGCAACAACATCTCCACCCCGCTGATCCTCAACACTGGGGCCCCACAAGGGTGCGTTCTGAGCACTCTCCTGTACTCCCTGTTCACCCACGACTGCGTGGCCACGCACGCCTCCAACTCAATCATCAAGTTTGCGGACGACACAACAGTGGTAGGCTTGATTACCAACAACGATGAGATGGCCTACAGTGAGGAGGTGAGGGCCCTCGGAGTGTGGTGTCAGGAAAATAACCTCACACTCAACGTCAACAAAACTAAGGAGATGATTGTGGACTTCAGGAAACAGCAGAGGGAACACCCCCCTATCCACATCGATGGAACAGTAGTGGAGAGGGTAGTAAGTTTTAAGTTCCTCGGCGTACACATCACAGACAAACTGAAATGGTCCACCCACACAGACAGCATCGTGAAGAAGGCGCAGCAGCGCCTCTTCAACCTCAGGAGGCTGAAGAAATTTGGCTTGTCACCAAAAGCACTCACAAACTTCTACAGATGCACAATCGAGAGCATCTATCTCCTCACCATGCGCTCTCACCACTGGTGTCCCCCAGGGCTCTGTTCTAGGCCCTCTCCTATTCTCGCTATACACCAAGTCACTTGGCTCTGTCATAACCTCACATGGTCTCTCCTATCATTGCTATGCAGACGACACACAATTAATCTTCTCCTTTCCCCCTTCTGATGACCAGGTGGCGAATCGCATCTCTGCATGTCTGGCAGACATATCAGTGTGGATGACGGATCACCACCTCAAGCTGAACCTCGGCAAGACGGAGCTGCTCTTCCTCCCGGGGAAGGACTGCCCGTTCCATGATCTCGCCATCACGGTTGACAACTCCATTGTGTCCTCCTCCCAGAGCGCTAAGAACCTTGGCATGATCCTGGACAACACCCTGTCGTTCTCAACTAACATCAAGGCGGTGGCCCGTTCCTGTAGGTTCATGCTCTACAACATCCGCAGAGTACGACCCTGCCTCACACAGGAAGCGGCGCAGGTCCTAATCCAGGCACTTGTCATCTCCCGTCTGGATTACTGCAACTCGCTGTTGGCTGGGCTCCCTGCCTGTGCCATTAAACCCCTACAACTCATCCAGAACGCCGCAGCCCGTCTGGTGTTCAACCTTCCCAAGTTCTCTCACGTCACCCCGCTCCTCCGCTCTCTCCACTGGCTTCCAGTTGAAGCTCGCATCCGCTACAAGACCATGGTGCTTGCCTACGGAGCTGTGAGGGGAACGGCACCTCAGTACCTCCAGGCTCTGATCAGGCCCTACACCCAAACAAGGGCACTGCGTTCATCCACCTCTGGCCTGCTCGCCTCCCTACCACTGAGGAAGTACAGTTCCCGCTCAGCCCAGTCAAAACTGTTCGCTGCTCTGGCCCCCCAATGGTGGAACAAACTCCCTCACGACGCCAGGACAGCGGAGTCAATCACCACCTTCCGGAGACACCTGAAACCCCACCTCTTTAAGGAATACCTAGGATAGGATAAGTAATCCTTCTCACCCCCCCCTCCCCCCTTTAAGAGTTAGATGCACTATTGTAAAGTGACTGTTCTACTGGATGTCATAAGGTGAATGCACCAATTTGTAAGTCGCTCTGGATAAGAGCGTCTGCTAAATGACTTAAATGTAATGTAATGTAAATGTAATCCTGTCGGGCTGTATCACCGCCTGGTACGGCAACTGCTCCGTCCACAACCGTAAGGCTCTCCAGAGGGTAGTGAGGTCTGCACAAAGCATCACCGGGGGCAAACTACCTGCGCTCCAGGACACCTACACCACCCGATGTCACAGGAAGGCCATAAAGATCATCAAGGACAACAACCACCAAGCCACTGCCTGTTCACCCCGCTATCATCCAGAAGGCTAGGTCAGTACAGGTGCATCAAAGCTGGGACCGAGAGACTGAAAAACAGCTTCTATCTCAAGGCCATCAGACTGCTAAACAGCCACCACTAACATTGAGTGGCTGCTGCCAACACACTGACTCCTCAACTCCAACCACTTTAATAATGGGAATTGATGGGAAATGATGTAAAATATATCACTAGCCACTTTAAACAATGCTACCTAATATAATGTTTACATACCCTACATTATTCATCTCATATGCATACGTATATACTGTACTCTATATCATCTACTGCATCCTTATGTAATACATGTATCACTAGCCACTTTAACTATGCCACTTTGTTTACATACTCATCTCATATGTATATACTGCACTCAATACCATCTCATTCATATATCTTTATGTACATATTCTTTATCCCCTTACACTTGTGTCTATAAGGTAGTAGTTTTGGAATTGTTAGCTAGATTACTTGTTGGTTATTACTGCATTGTCGGAACTAGAAGCACAAGCATTTCGCTACACTCGCACTAACATCTGCTAACCATGTGTTTATGACAAATAAGATTTGATTTGATACATACCAACAGAGGTCTCTTCACAGTCCCCAAGTCCTAAACAGACTATGGTAGGCGCACAGAACTATATAGAACCATGACTACATGGAACTTTATTCCACATCAAGTAACTCATTCAAGCAGTGCAATTAGATTTAAAAATAATATAAAAATACACCTTATGGAACAGCGGGAACTGTGAAGCAACACAAACATAGGCACAGACACATGCATACAAACACACAATATCATACGCACTATACACACGTAAACATGGATTTTATGTTGTAGAGAGCCCGGACTTGAACCCGATCGAACATCTCTGGGGAGACCTGAAAATATCTGTGCAGTGATGCTCTCCGTCCAACCTGACAGAGCTTGAGCGGATCAGCAGAGAAGAATGGGAGAAACTCCCCAAATACCAAGCTTGCCAAGCTTGTAGCACCATTTATTTATTTATTTTCTTCAACCTTTATTTAACTAGGCAAGTGGCCTCTGCCATGATGTTGCTATCATTAATGTGATGACGGCTATTCATTGAATAATTACATATCACGTTCAATTATTACGCGATTAAATTAATCATATAACAATTAATTAAGTAGTAATCTCCGGCACCACGGGGAAAGTATTTTTAACGAGTTACCGTTTCCCGAATTAACTAAAATATTAGAATATCTCGATATACTCTCCCGTCATCCATCAATCATTTGCTCCTATTTCAGTCTGAACGTCGTAATATCCTATAAATCTGCATGAACCCTAGTCTTCATGATGAATCAGCTTACACAAATTGGCTTAATTGTTTATTTACTAACTAATGAAATAATCACACAGGAATACATAAACACACACACAGTATAGTATTGAATATTAACATAATGCAATGAAAAGTCCCTAGTGGACTAACCCAATATGATGGCTGGTTACACAACGAAAGGGGGTGGGGAACAAAAGTAGAGGAGGAGAGACAAAGGAATTCAGCTATCATACATACAGTTGTATAATATGCTCATCGTAAATGTGGATATTTAGCACCCTAACAACCGCTCATTTGGATTTAGGATTGCAACACATATTTACGCTTGTATGTCTTTGTCGTCTCTCTCTGTTGAAAATGCCGGATCAGTCTGTGGAGTCAGTCAACAGAAATTCTCTGGTTGTGTAAGTCTCTGGTTGTCCACCAGAGGTCACCATGTCCTTTGTAGTTGTAGTAGGTTGGTCTCTGAGTGTCTGTTAGAACAGATCTTCCAGAGGTGTACCACGTGGTATTCAGCGGGCCTAGTCCTTCACTCTGTTTGTTTAGAACAGATACCCTAGAGATATATATAATGGTGAGAGGAAATTGTTCTTTGTTTCTCATCTTAAATCGAGTTTCCTAGGCTAACAGCTGCAGACTGAATGTTCCTGTGTAGTCTTCTTCTTCTTTGAGAGAGAGTTTCAGAGGGTCTTACCATTTTCTGGTATTGTAGTTTCAAACCATTTTGCCATATCCCGCTCGCGCTGTAGTTCGACTGGTCTTTAGTTTTAAACCATTTCTCAGCAGTGTAGCCACCTCTTCACGCTGTCTGGTCTGGTTGAAATGTTCTTCTTCTCTGTTGAGTTTCAGAGTTTCTAACCATTCGTACCTTTCATCGGGCATGCTTGTCTAATGTAGAGTCTAACCATTTTAAACGTCCGGCTTACCGTACGTATACCGGTCTGTAGAGATTCCAACCATTTCTACGTGTGGATGGTCCTCACGTTCTCTGGTCTAATGTACATTTTGTTAGCTGTCCTTTTATGCCCTTGTCTTGGAGGGCGGTTCCATCCCGCTGCCACAAGGTCTGTGCTCACATGTGCGTGCTTACTGACTGGGTAAAGATTTACATGAAAAACAATTATCTCATTTAGAAGGCTAAAATCACATTTCATCTTCTCACAAATAGTTTCATATTTAATTACATAAGTTCCACAACATTTAGATGTAACTGGGACATACACATTTGTAGAGTTACCGTTATTTGGTTATACCGTCCTTAATAATATCACATAACAACAACTGATCTGACATAATTGTTCTTTGAGTCCCTCCCTCCCAATTCCCACATTCTTTGTGTTGGGAATATTGTCTCAAAGTTCAACCTTTTGATGTTACAGTACTGCAAAGTCTCTCTCTGTTGTAAACAAAGGGATTTTTAAATTCCATTTCTGCAGAGTGAGAGAGAGAGTTCCTGCAAGGTATTTACGACAGTCATAAAACTGGCCAACTTCCCCCCCCTTCCTCTCTGGTGGTGGAGTCGGGGCCCTCTCTGAGCCTCACTTAGGAGGGAAAGTTATGACACCTCCATCATACCCAAGAAGACTCAAGGCTGTAATTTCTGCCAAAGAAGCTTCAACAATGTACTGAGTAAAGGGTCTGAATACTTATGAAAATGTGATATTTCAGATTTTTTTTATTATTAGCAAAGATTTCTAAAAACCTGATTTTGCTCTGTCATTATGGGGTATTGTGTGTAGATTGATGAGGGACAAAAAAACAATTTAATCAATTTTATAATAAGGCTGTAACGTAACAAAATGTGGAAGGATCTGAATACTTTCTGAATGCACTGTAGCCATCAGCAGAGAGGATCAGAAAATCTACCTAGCCAGCATTCACATGTACTTGCTAATGCGAGATAATTGCTATAGCAATACTGATCATAGGGAGGCCATCAGTCTGTATAATGGGAAATATAACTCTCGATGTCCTCCATGGATTGAGTACTTTATAAATGTCTCACTAATTACAACACAGAGAGAGAGAGAGAGAGAGAGAGAGAGAGAGAGAGAGAGAGAGAGAGAGAGAAATTTTTACATTGCACTCAAGGCTTAATTATATCAATGAGTGCTTGCAGCTCAATTGTTTATAATGTCCTCCACCTCAAAGAAAATACGCATTGGATGATGTATTGGTAGACAGCAAATTGTTGTAGCTTTTCATCTATACTGAACAAAATTATAATTCAATATGTAAAGTGTTGGTCCCATGTTTCATAAGCTGAAATAAAAGATCCCAGAAATTGCCCATGTGCACAAAAAAAGCTTATTTCTCTCAAATGTTGTGCACAAATGTGTTTACATCGCTGTTAATGAGCATTTCTCCTTTGCCAAGATAATCCATCCACCTGACAGGGGTGGAATATCAAATAGCTGATTAACAGCATGTGTAACTAGTGTGAAATGACTAACTAGTTAGCGGGATGCATGCTAATAGTGTTTCAATCAGTGACATCACTCGCTCTGAGACCTTGAAGTAGTTGTTTCCCTTGCTCTGCAAGGTCCGTGGCTTTTGTGGAGCGATAGGTAACGATGCTTCGAGGGTGACTGTTGTCGATGTGTGCAGAGGAGCCCAGGTAGGGGCGAGGAGAGGGACGGAAGCAATATTGTTACACATGATCATTCCACAGGTGCACTTTGTACTAGGGACAATAAACGTCCACTTTAAAATGTGCCGTTTTGTCACACAACACAATGCCACAGATGTTTCAAGTTGAGGGAGTGTGCAATTGGCATGCTGACATCAGGAATGTCCACCAGAGCTGTTGCCAGAGAACTGAATGTTAATTTCTCTACCATAAGCTGCCTCTAATGTCGTTAGACACTGGCCTCACAATCGCAGACCAGGACCTCTGATTCCAGCTTCTTCACCAGCAGGATTGTCTGAGACCAGTCACCCAAACAGCTGATGAAATTGCGGAGTATTTCTGTCTGTTATAAAGCCCTTTTTTGGGGAAAAACGAATTCTGCTTGTCTGGGCCTGGCTCCCCGGCCCATAGATTAAGGCCTAATATATTGATTTCAATTGACTGATTTCCTTGTGAACTGTAACGCAGTAAAATCGTTGAAATTGTTGCATGTTGCATTTATATTTTTGTTCAGTATAGATTTAACATCACACTTAACCATCTTTCTGTCAGATTGATCAAAGGCGTTTGTTATATTAAGCTGATTCAATGTATAGGGAGCCCAGAAACAAATGAATGTGCTATAAATACATATTATACATTATTTATTTTTGTCAAAAGTCTCTGTAATAGACCAGAAACTATTAAGTATCTGTGGTTAGTTTATTCATTAACAAAATCTATTATGTCTTCCATGTACTTTTCAGAAGGTTCCTTTCATCTTCGCTTTGCTCCGACTGACACTATATGACAAGATTACTTACTGCTAGGCACCAGTATAATTGGCACAATCAAACATTCCGTAGTCAACTGTGGACCTGCTCCGTCTTGCCAACTCATATTCCAGTGCTGCAGTAGCTGTTATAAAAGGTAGGATACCCTGAGTGCATGTTACATAAGCAGCAGAGATCTAAAGCATTGCTTTAATTTGACCCAAGGTGACTCTTTCCTTTTCATGGAGTTGAGTTGGAGTCCTGCAGTATGTGCAGTGAATTTGTAAGTGAAGCGCAAAGAAAGCTTGGTGGTATGATTTCAGAAAAACTTTGGGACAGAAAGCAATTGCTTGTTGAAATCAAACATACTGTAGACCAACAATCAGATGATCCGACCATGAAAGCTGACTATATGTTTGATCTGGTATTTCATGTATTGTATCTCCACTGGTCTTAGATGTGGCAAATATGTACATGCTTTTTCATCTTTGGGGATTTTATACTGTGTATCGCTCTTGATCAATGTCAATCTACATTCTGTTTCTGTCTCCTACAGCATTACAGGCCCCAGCTGCTCCCCTCCTCCTCCTCTCATATCAGATTCATTGGGAACCAAGACACTCTCCTGCTTTAACACTCCAGAGAACCTGAACATGTCATTAAAGAAAGATAAGTTGGAGAGATACACTGTCAAGGAAGTCAGTGGAGTGTATCTTGTATGTGCAAGATGAAAGTGGCCCTGTTACTCAGTTCTCCATGTGTATTTTGAATGTATAACTCCTCTGCAACGTGACTCCTCTCCAACATGATGCCTCAGAAACAGAATGTAGATTGACATTGATCAAGAGAGATACACAGTATAATAATCCCAAAGATGAAAAAGCATGTACATATTTGCCACATCTAAGACCAGTGGAGATACAATACATTAAATATTGCTGGTGCTGGGTACAAATAGAATTAAAGGCAACGCAGAGGGATCTGCACTATCCAAGGTACTCTCTCTCACCTTGGGATGGAAAGAAGAAGAGGCATAGTGCTCCTCCTGAGCACTATGCCTCCAGGGTGAGAGAGAGTACCTTGGATAGTGCAGATCCCTCTGGGTTGCCATTAATTATATTTGTACCCAGCATAATCCATCAGTTTCCAAACAGTGGCAGGGTTAGGGTGTTGAAAGTACAGATTGGTTCTTTAAATGGTGGGGATTAAGTCTTCAACAAAAAAATCTGTGCACACTTTTGAGCAAAATTAATCACAAAGCATTTAGCCTTTTTAAAGGACAGGTCACTGTATTCCTTCTACTAGAAAATGTAAACATACAAATCAGGGCTTGTTTGCACACTCGACTAGGTGTTAATGGCACACAGACTGACAAGCAGAGCAATAGCTATGGTTTTTGGCATAATGATACTCCTCTTAACTGTAATACATCCCTGCCAACTGTCCCGAAGACAGTTCTGTGTCTATATGAAGAATCATGGTCGGGCTGAAGCTGAGGTATATTGAGGTAAATCTGGAATGTTGGGAGCCAATAGAGCATATAATTTTGTCTGAGTGAAATTAATATACAGTGCATTCGGAAAATGTTTTCAGACCCCTTGACTTTTTCCACGTTTTGTTACTTTACAGCCAGCCTTCTTCTAAAATGGATCAAATAAAATAAAATTCCCATCAATCTACACACAATACCCCGTAATGACAAAGTGAAAACAGGTTTTTAGAATTTTTTGCAAATGTATTAATAAAAAAACAGATATATCTTATTTAGATAAGTATTCAGACCCTTTGCTATGAGACTCAGTACTTTTTTAAATTTATTTTTATTTTACATTTATTTAACCAGGCAAGTCAGTTAAGAACACATTCTTATTTTCAATGACGGCCTGGGAACAGTGGGCTAACTGCCTGTTCAGGGGCAGAACGACAGATTTGTACCTTGTCAGCTCGGGGGTTTGAACTCGCAACCTTCCGGTTACTAGTCCAACGCTCTAACCACTAGGCTACGCTGCCGCTCAGGTGCATCCTGTTTTCATTGATCATTCTTCAAATGTTTCTACAACTTGATTAGAGTCCACCTTTGGTAAATTCAATTGATTGGACATGATGTGGAAAGGCACACACCTGTCTATTTAAGGTCCCACAGTTGTCAGAGCAAAAACCAAGCCATGAGGTCGAAGGAATTGTCCATAGAGCTCCGAGACAACATTTTTGTCGAAGCACAGATCTGGAGAAGTATACCAAAACATGTCTGCAGCATTGAAGCTCCCCAAGAACGCAGTTGCCTCCATCATTCTTAAATGGAAGAAGTTTAAATTCCATTTCTGCAGAGTGGGAGTCTCTTCCTAGAGCTGGCCGCCCGGCCAAATTGAGCAATCAGGGGAGAAGGGCCTTAGTCAGGGAGGTGACCAAGAACCCAAAGGCCACTCTGACAGAGCTCTAGAGTCCCTCTGTGGAGGTGGGAGGACCTTCCAGAAGGACAACCATCTCTGGAGCACTCCACCAATCAGGCATTTATGGTAGAGTGGCCAGACGGAAGCCATTCCTCAGTAAAAGGCACATAAAGACTCTCAGACCATGAGAAACAAGATTCTCTGGTTTGATGAAACCAAGATTGAACTATTTGGCCTGAATGCCAAGCGTCACATCTGGAGGAAACCTGGAACCATCCTTACAGTAAATAATGGTGGTGGCAGCATCAAGCTTTGGGGATGTTTTTCAGCTGCAGGGACTGGGAGACGAGTCAGGATTGAGAGAAAGATGAATGGAGCAAAGTACAGAGAGATCCTTGATGATAATATGCTCCAGAGCGCTCAGCACCTCAGACTGGGGTAAAAGTTCACCTTCCAACAGCACAACAACCCTAAGCACACAGCCAAGACAATGCAGGAGTGGCTTCGGGACAAGTCTCTGAATGTCCTTGAGTGGCCCAGCCAGAGCTCAGACTTGAACCCGATCGAACATCTCTGGAGAGAACTGAAAATAGCTGAGCAGCAACGCTGCCCATCCAACTTGACAGAGCTTGAGCAGATCTGCAGAGAAGAATGGGAGAAACTCACCAAATACAGGTGTGCCAAGCTTGTAGTGTCCTACCCAAGAATACTCAAGGCTGTAATTGCTGCCAAAGGTGCTTCAACAAAGTACTGAGTAAAGGGTCTGAATACTTATGTAAATGTAATATTTCAGTTTTTTATTAGTAATACATTTGCTAAAAACGATTTAATCAATTTTTGAACAAGGCTGTAACGTAACAAAATGTGGAAAAAGTCAAGAGGTCAGAATACTTTCCGAATGCACTGTATACTGAACAAAAATATAAACGCAACTTGCAGTTGTTGGTGTTGGTCCCATGTTTCATGAGCTGAAATAAAAGATCCCAGAAATGTTCCATATGCACAAAAAGTATATTTCTCTCAAATGTTGTGCACAAATTTGTTTACATCCCTGTTAGTGAGCATTTATCTTTTGCCAAGATAATCCACCCACCTATCAGGCGTCGCATATCAAAAAGCTGATTAAACAACATAATATAATAATAATAATAATATAATAATATATAATAATATATGATGATCATTACACAGGTGCACCTTGTGCTGGGGTCAATAAAAGGCCACTCTAAAATGTGCAGTTTTGTCACACAGCACAATACCACAGATGTCTACAGTTTTCAGTGAGCATGCAATTGACATGCTGACTGCAGGAATGTCTAACAGAGCTGTTGCCAGAGAATTGAATGTTGATTTCTCAACCATAAGCCGCATCCAACGTCATTGGCAGTACATCCAACCGACCTCACAACAACAGGTCATGTGTAACCACGCCAGCCCAGGACCTCCACATCCGGCGTATTCATCTGCAGGATCATCTAAGGAGGGGTGTGGTGTGGGGGTAGGGGGTTGCTGAGGAGTATTTCTGTTTGTATTAAAGCCCTTTTGTGGGGAAAAACTCCCTCTGATTGGCAGGCCCTGGCTCCCCAGTGGGTGGGCCTGGCTCCCAAGTGAAATCCATATATTAGGGCCTAATTAATTAATTAAAATTTACTGATTTCCTTCTATGAACTGTAACTCGGTAAAATCTTTGAAATTGTTGCATGTTGTGTTTACATTTTTGTTCAGTATAATTAATGGGATTGCACAGCACACTTCACAAAGACAAGTGTCTCTGTTGCTAACCTAGTGTATTGATGTGTCAATTTAGTTTTTTATAGTCAATGACACCAATTTCAGGAATTATTGCAATTTACTGATAACCCTTCAACTATTCAGTCTCTCCCTGCTAACAATTCAAGCTTGTTTTAAAAGTGTGTCTTCTGAATCTAATCCTTTCTTTGTTATTAAAGGGATGACTGATTTGGAAATGGGGGAAAAAAACTCAAGGACAATACAGGGTAGATTACCTCTGGGATGAATGAGTCTCCACTTCAATATTCAGTAAAAATCTCACCTGGGACTCATCTCCCTTCACTTTTATTAGTCTCAATTATTGATTTAAGCCATGTTTAAAATTCTCTTCAAATTAACTCCCTGTAATAGATAGATAAATTAGGAGTGAACAGTCAGTAGTATAATTGCCTTAGCTGAGAAACGGTTCAGGTCTTGTCAGACAGTGAGAGAGAGCTCAACAGTTGAAGCCACCGAACATTAGCATGGTAAAGGTTAGACGCCTGCAGCGTAACATCTCAGGGTTCATTCCATAATCTCATTGAGTACTTCCTAGTGGCACTCCAGTCTAATTTTCACCTCATTTAACACCTGATTTACTTAACAAAAGGCACATCTCAATAGGTGGTCCAGATAAGTCATGACATAGCACAAGTGTGTGTGTGGGGGGGGGTTCTCTGTTGCTCCTAAATTGTTCCTCAAGCACTTCCCATCAAACCAACTCCTTGAAGTTTGCAGTTGTGTCTAAAAGACCATTTTGCTCAAAATATATATTTTTATACCCTGTAGTGTGTGTGTGCTTTACTGTATTTATATTGCTTTTCAACAGTGAAAGTTTACAAATCACTGGAGGACGTTTGTATGTGTTTGGTTCCGCTCTCTCTCGCACCATTAAGGATGCATAGAAACAGGTATTATGGACTGAAAAGTCTAAACGTCATTTCATAGTTAATTGTCATCCAAGGAAAGTGTTAAATCTCTTAAATGTTTTATCTTATTTACACTTTGGCGAAAACAATAGGAGTGTACTTATTAACTAGCTTGACAATAAGACCAACCTTTTACAATCAGCATTCAATGGCAGTGCCTTCTTACATGGCATATCAAGCATAACTAAAAACAGTATCACATTAGATCATTGTCCAATATCTGCAGTGGTATCATTGTAAATAATGAATAACACAGGTGTGTTATCTTAGTTTCAAGGACAAAGTGAAACTCTCATTGCACTGTATTTCTATGCATGCATAGTTTCAATTACAGGGATGCAAAACACTAGACTTCTTTGTAATACCTATGTAATAAGTACTAGAATGAATTGTTAGGTGGTTGGGTATTTTTAGGCTGTATGCATCATTAGTGGTTAGTCTCAGAACTACACTCTTAGAAAAAAAGGTGCTATCTAGAACCTAAGAGTGTAGTATTTCCTCACAACAACACTAACCGGACACCGAAGACGTGGATGTCGATCAAGGCAGCCCTCCGCACTTCTCTTATTCAGAGGAGTTTGGTTAAATCCAGAAGGCACATTTCAGTTGAATGCATTCAGTTGCACAACTGACTAGGTATCCCCCTTTCCCTAACTACAACTTTGGGCCCATGTGAACCAAACTGAAATCTGAATGTAAAAGGATAGTTGTTTTTTTGTCCTGCCACTATGCAAAAGTATGCAACAACAAACCCCACAAATTGAAAACACATGGAACGGATGCCAACACCCACAACCACACCATGTTCACTTCAGTAATGCACTTCAGCTGCTTTATTCATGTTTGCAAATTAAAATAGAATAAATTACAAAAATACTGTCCAACTTTCCTGGAAAGCTTCAACACAGTAGTATTGCCATGTATCGCATACACTAAATAAGCACAGTGGTGTCAATTCTCAGAACTGATGAGGAAGAAAACATCCTGTGAAATTATACTCTCTACCTTGATAACATTCCACACCATTTATTGTCCACAAAGGAAAGAGCAGGGGGGAGGGGGCCGGGTATTCAGGCAAGGAGTATCCTTTATCCAAAGACAATATTTTGTCTCACTCTTTCTACCAGACAGGTCCCATTTAAGCATGTGGACAATACCCACACCTCAACACATCACTCCCTCTGTTATTGAAGGATCCACATCTCTCCTACAATTAACCTTTACAATAACCAAGACAGCCAAGTTCACTCACACCGCATCCTGGCTGGGATACAAGCAATGTTAGAAAGACATTTGCAGGGGAGAAGAGAAAAAAACACAAGTTGCAGTTCTCTTCCATGATAGACAAATCATTTTACATTACAGATATCTGATAAGTATATCGCAACAAAATTTTACAGTATATTATTGTAGGGAACAATGACACAGCACTTGTCTAGAAGCATGTTTCTTAACCACTTAGATCATTTAGAATATGGTTCATTTGCAATTCATAATAATTCAACATCTTCTGTCATCCAAAATGTTTGAATGAGGCAGGAAAATAAATATACCAAGCACACCATTGTACATCTCTATTTTCTTTGAGGACTATTCAAATAAGCAGACAGCTCTACTCGGGTAGGTTTTCTTGATTTCCCATGTTCAGTTGTTAAATTAGGTAATGATGCATTTCATGGATTTGAAGATTTTCCTTCTGACAGACTCGATTGAGATTGTAGTGCATTCCTACTCAAACAAACTAATTTCCATGATGTATGCAGTGTAAGCCTATTACCTTCCAAATAGAGGAATTTATCTAGTATAGCCTACATGTTTGAATGGTTCTCCATTGGTATATTGCAGATCTCTCTCGAATGCTTGAGTTTAAGAGACAAACAGGAATGCTTTAAAGTCTGTTTGAGTAGATGACTGTATAAGTCCACTTGCTGAGATTTAACAACTCACTCGGCTTGGCTGTTGCTTACATACGAAGTCTGTCATGAAATCAAACTCGTTCTGTCCTAACCACAGCTCAGGTAGCTCCTTTATTCGGTCCAGGCCCATCTCAATGACCAGAGACATCAAGACCTCCTCATCAATAAAGTCCGTGTCAATGACGTTGGGGGGCAGTATTGCAGCAGGCAAATGGTGCGCCTGTGGAGCCAAACTGGACGTGCTGTGTTTCGCGTTGCCATCTCTGAACTGTTGTCCTGTCCCGTTAAGTTGATGATTCGCAGGATGCAACTCATGCATATAATGATGATGAGAGGGATGTGTATGGTGGCTGTAGTACTGCGTGTTGAGCTTTTGTAACTGCATACTTGCCGCGAGCTGTCCTTGAGTGGGGACGGCGGCGGTGGGTCCCACAAATTGAGAGCTATAGCGCGCACCGGGAGGCATGTTGCCGTTTGGGTGTCCAGCGTTTACATTTACATTCCCCGAACCCACAGAATGTCTAATTCCGTGGTTAGATGTTACATTTCCCCCTCCGTAGTGCAAATGATCTCCCATAATACCAGTAGTGTAGCCATGCTGCTGTTGCTGCTGCTGCTGTTGTTGTTGCTGATGGTGTAATGGGTTCGAGAACTGCCCCATGCCCATTCTGCGTGCTGGGTGGTGATGGTGGAGACCATTAATAGCTTCAGGGAATCGTCCATGGTTCATTGCCATCATGCGGTCTACCATTCCCCAAGCTGTCACAAATTAAAAAATAAAATTACATTTGCATCGACAGGATAAGACAAACATCATTAGCTTATCCAATAAATTACGCACAATGAAAGTGGAAAGGATTATCACCCAGTAAATAGTCTGGCTGTTAAAGCCTTCAAATTATCAAATGAGAAAGTATTTAGAAGCATACTTCCCATGCAAAACATTAATATTAAACACTATGTATAAAATGTAACTGCAGACTGGTTCACAATAATAACAGAGCTGCAAGGTTGTATCAAATGTCTCCGTGATATTGTAATTACTTTTTTTCAGTGTATAAATTTCCCGCAGGTCACTCCTAGGCTGTTGTCCATACACAAAACTTGACTGGATCCCTTGGATGTGGTTCCGCTGTCAGCACAGCACGAGTAACTATATCAGTCCAGTTTATGCGATATGTAGTCCCAACTCAGTGAACACTGTGCATTCTGAAAACCAAGATAGCGTACTTTCAACCTAAGCTCAGAAAAAATAAAAAACTGTTTCAAGCGCCCTCGCCCAGTGCTGATATACTATACAACCAGTCATGGGCGGAGCGAGCCAAATCTTGAATCTGACGAGACGAAAGTCTGGATTCAGGATCGCAAAAAATGTGGAGCAGAGCCTTCGCCACCCTCCCGCACCAATCGCCTCCCGCGTTCACAGCAGAAACATCGAGTCACATTACCTCATTGCAGCTATTTCTGTTTAAGGCAAGAGTGGGAAAACATGAACTCACTTTTCACAGCTTTGGAAAGTTCAACATGCATAGAAGCTGTTCCCCAAGTTTGCGCAAAGAGGTGAGAAAATGACCAAATGGACAGATTATTAGGCTATCTATTGACTCCTAAAACTGTTCAGGATCTATACATGTACCAATTCATAATGTGTTATCCACGAGTTTATCAACCTTCATAATTATAATTACAGAATCAACTATCCTGAATCATAATGTTAAGAATGACAATGAGATGCTCTGTTAAGGTAGGCTATAAGTATACAGAATACAACACTTTAACAGTGTAGATTTAATTTGTATTAATAAGCGTTTTTATATCAGTATTTGACATTTCTGACATGTTGAGAGACACATGAATACAGTTGTAACAGTGGAAACAATCCAATGCTTTTGGAGCCTTTGCTGGTTCCATGTTTTATGAATATCCAAACGCTTCTGCAGGCGTGCGGTACGTGCGCCCTGCTCCTAGCGGTTGTCACCGATGTTTTGATCAGCCAAACTCATGCTCAGTGCTCTGTAAACAAACCTGATCACCTCAACCAATGTAATGTTTTGCCTCAAACCTGACTATGCTCACTGCTGTGCACAAAAACATATCCTGTTGCTTCTCCTAAGGGTACAAAGCACATGCGGCTGCTGAGTGGAGGACAGCTCATAATAATGGCTGGAATGGAGCAAATGGAATGGCATTAAACACATGGAAACCGTGTGTTTGATATATTTGATACCATTCCCTTGATTCGGCTCCAGGCATTACCACGAGCCCGTCCTCCCCAATTAAGGTGCCACCAACCTCCGGTGGTACAAATCACATTTTATTGGTCACGTACATACACATGGTTAGCAGATGTTAATGTGACTGTAGCGAAATGCTTGTGCTTCTTGTTCCGACAGTGCAGTAATATCTAACAACTAATCTAACAATTCCACAACAACTACCTAATACACACAAATCTAAAGGGATGGAATAAGAATATGTACATATACATTTACATTACATTTAAGTCATTTAGCAGACGCTCTTATCCAGAGCGACTTACAAATTGGTGCATTCACCTTATGACATCCAGTGGAACAGCCACTTTACAATAGTGCATCTACATTTTTTAAGGGGGGTGAGAAGGATTACTTTATCCTATCCTAGGTATTCCTTAAAGAGGTGGGGTTTCAGGTGTCTCCGGAAGGTGGTGATTGACTCCGCTGTCCTGGCGTCGTGAGGGAGTTTGTTCCACCATTGGGGGGCCAGAGCAGCGAACAGTTTTGACTGGGCTGAGCGGGAACTGTACTTCCTCAGTGGTAGGGAGGCGAGATATAAATATGGATCAGCGATGACCAAGTGGCATAGACAAGATGCAATAGATCGTATAAAATACAGTATATACATATGATATATAATAATATAATAATATAATAATATAAGATGAGTAATATAAGATATGTAAACATTATTAAAGTGGCATTATTTAAAGTGACTAGTGATCCATTTATTAAAGTGGCAATGATTTCAGGTCTGTGTGTAGGCAGTAGCCTCTCTTTGTTAGTGATGGCTGTTTAACAGTCTGATGGCCTTGAGATAGAAGCGGTTCTTCAATCTCTCGGTCCCAGCTTTGATGCACCTGTACTGACCTTGTCTTCTGGATGGTAGCAGGGTGAACAGGCAGTGCCTCGGGTGGTTGTTGTCCATGATGATCTATTTGGCCTTCCGGGGGCATTGGGTGGTGTAGGTGTCCTGGAGGGCAAGTAGTTTGCCCCCGGTGATGCGTTGTACAGACCGCACCACCCTCTGGAGAGCCTTGCGGTTGAGGGTGGCGATACAGCCCTGCTGGATGCTCTCAATTGTGCATCTGTAAAAGTTTGTGAGGGTTTTAGGTGACAAGCCAAATTTCTTCAGCCTCTTGAGGTTGAAGAGGCGCTGTTGTGCCTTCTTCACCACACTGTCTGTGTGGGTGGACCATTTCAGTTTGTCCGTGATGTGTACGCCAAGGAACTATCCACCTGCTCCAATGCTGTCCCCTCGATGTGGATAGGGGGGTGCTCCCTCTGCTGTTTCCTGAAGTTCACGATCATCTCCTTTGTTTTATTGACGTTGAGTGAGAGGTTGTTTTCCTGACCCCACACTCTGAGTGCCCTCACCTCCTAACTGTAGGCTGTCTTGATGTTGTTGGTAATCAAGCCCACTACTGTTGTGTCGTCTGAAAACTTGATGATTGAGTTGGAGGCTTGCATGGCAATGCAGTCATGGGTGAACAAGGAGTGCAGGAGGGGGCTGAGCATGCACCCTTGTGGGGACCCAGTGTTGAGGCTCATCGAGGTGGAGATGTTGTTTCCTATCTTCACCACCTGGAGGCGGCCCGATCAGAAAGTCCAGGACCCAATTGCACAGGGCAGGGTTGAGAACCAGGGCCTCAAGCTTAATGATGAGCTTGTAGGGAACTATGGTGTTGAATGCTGAGCTGTTGTCAATGAACAACATTCTTACATAGGTATTCCTCTTGTCCAGATGGCGAATAGGGCAGTGTGATGTGGACCTGTTGGGGCGGTATGCAAACTGAAGTGGGTCTAGGGTGGCAGGTAAGGTGGAGGTGATATGATCCTTGACAAGTCTCTCAAAGCACTTCATGATGACAGAAGTGAGTGCTACGGGGCGATAGTAATTTGGCAATTTCAGTTCTGTGCGAATGCCGCCATCTATCTATGGTTTCTGGTTAGGGTAGGTTTTAATAGTCACATTGTGTACAACATCTCCAATGCACTTCCTTATAAACTCACTCACTGAATCAGCATATAAATCAATGTTATTCTCTGAGGCTGCCTAGAACATTTCCCAGTCTGTGTGATCAAAACTATCCTGAAGCATGGATTCCGATTGGTCAGACCAGCATTGAATGCTTCTTGCCACGGGTACATCCTGTTTGAGTTTCTGCCTATAGGACGGTAGGAGCAAAATAGAGTCGTGGTCGGATTTGCCGAAGGGAGGGCAGGGGAGGGCCTTGTATATGTCTCGGAAGTTGGAGTAGAAGTGATCCAGTTTATTGTCCGCGCAAGTGCTACAATGCCAGCTCCATATTATGCTTGGCTCTTAAAGGGGCAATCAGCAGTTGCTACATCCATTTTTGTAATTGTAACTTAATTAGTTAAGTTGATTCTTGAAGAATATAGCCTAGCTTATAAATACCTCATGAGCTTAGTTGAACTGACATACTCTATCAAAAGCCAAACTATAAGCTTTTTTACTCCAATGTTTGTAAACAAAGCAAATGTAAACAAACAATGTATATATTCCAAAAATGATTAAAACTATCATGTTGATATCATGGATGGTCAGTCCTTGCATCCATAGCTCTGTCTTTGGATTTGAGAGTGGTTCAATTTATCCTGCCCCAACCTGCCACTTTTTTACAGAACCAGGGAAAGGGGATACCTAGTCAGCTGCACAAGTGAAAGCATTCAACCGAAATATGTCTTCCGCATTTAACCCAACTCCTTTGAATCAGAGAGGTGAGGGGGCTGCCATAATCGACATCCTCAACACCTAGGTCCTAGGGTGTAGTTGTTGTTGGGGGTTAACTGCCTTTCTCAAGGGCATAACCTTGCTGGCTCGGGTAATCGAACCAGTGATCTTTCTGTTACTGGCCCAACACTCGGCTACCTGCCGCAAATAGAGGTGGGGAAAACGCTTTGTAATTGTTGATTGCCGCTTTAAAGTGACTGACTGCACAGGGAGGGATCTGCCTGCCGATTATCAGTGCCACACTGGAGGCAAATTAGCAATGCATGATTGTAAACATCTATTATTTGCAGATCAGTAGGCCTATGTCAGTACTTAATAAGTGAAGGTGGCTCATGCATATGAAAAGGCAATGATACTGGTGTATGCAAATCACCTTACACTTTGCTTTGGTGCAGATACAGCTTCATTTTGGACTCTTTATGATATAGTAATAAACATTTAATTTAAAACCCTGCTACTTGTATAATAACAATTCTTACCATCTAATGTTTTTGGGTGTAAGGTAGACTTATACAATGACTGACTTTTTACATTTTGTCATGTCAGATAGAGTGAAAACCAGAGTGGAAACCAATATTGATCAATGACTTAAATATACATTGATAGGGTATGCTAATTTTGAAGCCATCACACCTCCATCTTGGCACTTTCCCCACCATTCTTAAACATTTTTTGGGAAGCTATAGAAATGCATATTTTCCCATGTTTATTCTATTTCAGACACCTTAATGTATGCTTTCAAATTATATTATGTGAGCTAAACATAAAAATGAATGACAAAATATAGAATACAATTTTCCTTAAAGTAGAATTTTTTAAATGTTCGAATGTTACTCTCCCCTACTACAAAAAACAATAATATTAAAAACATGTAATTTTGTCCTTGGAACATTTAATTAAAATACTGTAGAATTCCATTCATTCCTATGAAGGACTGCTTATTTTCAAGTAGCTGCAGCCCAATATGGCGACCGGAGTATAAGCGATTGGGTGTGTCAAAAGGAGTGGGTGTATGGAAAGCGAATCAACTAATTGGGCAGATTTGTTGCTTCTCAAGACCGTTTTGCGTAGCTGATTGGGCTGCACTACGAGTGGATAGTAAGACGGCTACCAGTGCTCAGGTGTTGTGCCTGCCGACTAGAAGTGCTTCCTACTAGGTATCATGGACATGTCGCCGGCGGTAGATACGTGGCCATTTTTTCTTTCTCACATGCTTTTCTTTCAAGTAGGATAGCAGCCAGCACAATAAATACCTAATATTGAAACCAAAGACACTTGACTTTTTGCACATTTTTTTTACGTTACAGCTTATCCCCCATCAATCTACACATAATACCCCATAATGACAAAGCAAAAGTATGTTTTCTGTTTTTTGTTGCAAAAAACAACTAAAAAATGAAAAAAATGAAATATCACATACAGTACCAATCAAAAGTTTGGACATACCTACTCATTCCAAGGTTTTTCTTACTTTTTTACTATTTTCTACATTGTAGAATAATAGTGAATACATCAAAACTATTAAATAACACATTTGGAATCATGTAGTAACCAAAAAAAAGTGTTATACTTCAAAGTCACCACCCTTTGCCTTGATGTCAGCTTTGCACACTCTTGGCATTCTCTCAACCAGCTTCATGAGGTAGTCACCTGGAATGGATTTCAATTAACATATGTTTTATTTTACTAGGCTAGTCAGTTAAGAACAAATTATTATTTACAATGACAGCCTACCCCAGCCAAACCCAGACAACACTGGGCCAATTGTGGACTGCCCTTTGGGACTCCCAATCACAACTGGATGTGATGTAGTCTGGATTTGAACCAGGGACTGCAGTGACACATTTTGCACTGAGATGCAGTGCCTTAGACCGCTGTGCCACTCAAGAGCCCAACAAGGTGTGTCTTGTTAAAAGTTAATTTGTGGAATTTCTTTCCTTAATGCGTTTGAGCCAATCAGTTGTGTTGTGACAAGATAAGGGTGGTATACACAAGATAGCCCTATTTGGTAAAAGACCAAGTCCATATTATGGCAAATAGTCCATCATTACTTTAAGACATGAAGTCAAAATATCAAGGACTTTGAGTCCATATTATGGCAAGAACAGCTCAAATAAGCAAAGAGAAACGACAATCCATTATTTTTTAAGACATGAAGGTCAGTCAATCCGGAAAATTTCAAGAACTTTGAAAGTTTATTTAAGTGCAGTACTAAAAACTATCAAGCGCTATGGTGAAACGGACTCAATTCTTGTTGGGTATGAAGCTAGATGCTTGGCACACCTGTATTTGGGGAGTTTCTCCCATTCTTCTCTGCAGATCCTCTCAAGCTCTGTCAGGTTGGATGGGGAGAGTTTCTGCGCATCTTTTTTCAGGTCTCTCCAGAGATGTTTGGTCAGGTTCAAGCCTGGGCTTTGGCTGGGCCACTCAAGGTCATTCAAATACTTGTCCTGAAGCCACTCCTGTGTTGTCTTGGCTGTGTGCTTAGGGTCGTTGTCGTGTTGGAAGGTGAACCTGCACCCCAGTCTGAGGTCGTAAGTGCTCTGTAGCAGGTTTTGATCAAGGATCTCTGTACTTTGCTTCGTTAATCTTTCCCTTGATCCTGACTACTCTCCCTGTCCCTGCCTCTCAAAACATCCCCACAGCAAATCATGATGCTGCCACCACCATGCTTCACCATAGGGATGGTACATTGGCAATTTTATCATGTAAATCTTGGGGGGGCAAACTCCTCCACATTGTTTTTAGATGCATGCCCTCAAGCCACTACACTTCACAACACAACACTAAACAATACATGAATTGCACTATAACGGTGACAAACCGTGCCCACAAACTGTTAGAGCCTACATAAAGCTGTCCCAACAGCAGAGCTTTTCTTCAGCACCATGGAGTCTTTACCATCGCTACATCTGGCGGTGCCTCGTCTGGCAGCGAAACAGTTCATTCAGCCTCATTTACTGCCTTTACAAAAAACATAGCTGATATGACTGACTTGCTTAAACAAACGTGGTTTCTACTGACAGATTAGATGTACAAACTATGGCATAAGGGGAAGATGAGTGGATAAGAAGCAATCCGTTATTTCAATGAAGACATTAATGAGCGAGCTAGGACGGACATAGTCAATATAAATATTTGTTCAGCTCTTTTGAAATGTACAGCGACAAAATTCAGAACATGGGCTTCTAACAGCTTAATACACAACATACACTTATTATTACTTTCATAGCTACAGTATACATATCTCCCTGGCATATTACATCATTTATGCAGCAGCATACAATACATGTTTGGACTCACCTTGTTGTGCTGTGCTCACTTGAACAGGAAGGTGGCACGGCAGTCCTTGTGGACAAATTGTGTCATCTAACTTTGTAATCAGAGTCTGTCATTCTCTGGATTTATGGTGCTTTCAAGACGACTGGGAACTAAAAAAAACAAGGTTGAATCATGACGTCAGTGATCTTCCGGTCGGAGCTCTAGAAAGAGGCCCAAGTTCCGGACTTAGAATTACAAGTTGGATGACCATACAAAATGTATTTTCCCACTTGTTTTTTTCCGGAGTTCCCAGTTGTCCTGAACTCACTGTTTTGAACATGAATCTGAATGTTTATCCTTTTAAGCTTGGAAAAGAGACCCTTAAACCCAGACTTGGACCACACACACTCCACTGAAAAGCAGGCTAGTGACTGCTTTGCAACTCTTGCAGCTAGCCACTTATTCCTTCCAAATCACTCATTGATTGAATATGCGATTTCCAACTTGTGTGATTTTTGTTTCCAATGGCCGATTCATGAAGATGACTGCGTATCTAGCTTGCTAGCTAAGATTTTGAAAGTATGATGTTGACATGATCAGTACAATCAAAGCTAAGGTAGATATAATGGGATTTGATGTCATTTTATCTGTGGCCAATGACCTTGAGCCTTCTTGGATTGGCACTTCTAATGTAACTCTATGGCAGCACCAAAGGGGCTTGAATTTTTAGCTCTCCCCTTAGATTTTGTGGTGACGTAGTGTCCCCATGAGTGACAGAACACTGAGACAATCACAGCGCAACTAGAGAACCAACTACCAACCCCTACACTTTGTATTTTAAGATGGATGCCCCACCACAGAAAGCACTGAGCTATGCTGAAATAACTGCATTTTGGAGCTGCCTCACCCAAGAAAGCAAAAAAGAGAACATGTTTGTATGCTGCTTTAACAAAAAAATATTTTACATTGCTTGAAAACTGACATGTGTCATGTATTAATGCTAAAATAACATGCAAAACAGGCAACAACAAAAAACATGTATATATATAGTTCAACTATACACGTGGGGCTCTGCCACACTTGCCCTGAATGAAGGGTCTCCAATGGGATAGTGCCAGGTTCCCTCCAGATGTGACGCTTGGTATTCAGTCCAAAGAGTTCAATCTTGGTTTCATCAGACCAGATAATTTTGTTTCTCATGGTCTGAGAGTCATTTAGGGGCATTTTGTCAAACTCCCAAGCGGACTGTCATGTGCCTTTTACTGAGGAGTGGCTTTCGTCTGCCCACTCTACCATAAAAGCCTGATTGGTGGAGTGCTGCAACCTCTGGTTGTTCTTCTGGAAGGTTCTCCAATCTCGACAGAGGAACTCTTTAGCTCTGTCAGAGTGCTCAGTTTGGCCAGCTCTAGGAGGAGTCTTGGTGGTTCCAAACTTCTTCCATTTCAGAGTGATGGAGGCCACTGTGTTCTTG
The DNA here is from genome assembly GCF_023373465.1 of Oncorhynchus keta. NCBI lineage: Eukaryota > Metazoa > Chordata > Actinopteri > Salmoniformes > Salmonidae > Oncorhynchus > Oncorhynchus keta. The sequence continues at coordinate 62,784,628 of NC_068439.1, read as the reverse complement.
GGGACCTTCAATGCTGCAGACATTTTTTGGTACCCTTCCGCAGGTCTGTGCCTCGACACAATCCTGTCTCTGAGCTCTATTGACATTTCCTCGACCTCATGGCTTGGTTTTTGCTCTGTGAGACCTTATATAGACAGGTGTGTGCCTTTCCAAATCATGTCCAATCAATTGAATTTACCACAGGTGGACTCCAATCAAGTTGTAGAAACATCTCAAGGATGATCAATGGAAACAGGATGCCCCTGAGCTCAATTTCAGAAAGTAAAACATTGTAAAAAGTAACACAATAAAACAACAATAGCGAGGCTGTCACGGGCGTCGTAAGAATCGGACCACGGTGCAGCGTGGTGAGCGTACATATTCCTTTTTATTAGAATGTCGCCAACAAGAAACAATACAAATGACCGTGAAGCTTAACAGGGCGATGATGCCTCTAACAAGGTTAACTACCCACACTGAAAGGAGGGAAAAAGGGCTACCTAAATCTGTTTCCCAATCAGAGACAACGATAGACAACTGTCCCTGATTGAGAACCATACACGGCCAAAACCTAGAAATAAAGAAAGCTAGAAAACAAAACATAGAATGCCCAACCCACATTACACCCTGACCTAACCAACTAGAGAAATAAAACGTCTCTAAGGTCAGGGCATGACAGAGGCTATATACAGGGGGTACCGGTACCGAGTCATTGTGCGGGGGGGTACAGGTTAGTGGAGGTCATTTGTACATGTAGTTAGGGGTAAAGTAACTATGCCTAGATAATAAACTGTGAGTAGCAGCAATGTAAAAACAAATGGGGGTGAATAGTCTGTGTGGCCATTTGATTAATTGTTCAGCAGTCTTATGGCTTGGGGGTAGAAGCTGTTGACTTGGTACAGCTTGCCGTGCGGTAGCAGAGAGAACAGTCTATGACTTGGGTGAATGGAGTCTGACAATTTTGACACTGCCTATAGGTAGGTCCTGGATGGCCCCAGTGATGTACTGAGCCTGACGCACTACCCTCTTTAGGATGCTCTCGATGATGTAGCTGTATAACTGTTAGAGGATTTGGGGACCCATGCCAAATCTTTTTATTCTCCTGACAGGGAAAAGGTGTTGTCGTACCCTCTTGGTGTGTTTGGACCATGATAGTTGGTTGGTGGTGTGGACACTTGAAACTCTCGACCTGCTCCACTACAGCCCTGTTGATGTTAATGGGGGCCTGTTCGGCCCGCCTTTTCCTTTTCACGATCAGCTCCTTTGTCTTGCTCACATTGAGGGAGAGTTTTTTGTCCTGGCACCACACTGCCAGGTCTCTGACCTCCTCTCTATAGGCTGTCTCCTCGTTGTCAGTAATCAGGCCTACCACTGTTGTGTCATTAGAAAACTTGATGATGGCGTTGGAGTCATGTTTGAAAACGCAGTCGTGGGTAAACAGGGAGTACTGGAGGGGACTAAGTACACACCCCTGAGGGGCCCCAGTGTTGAGTATCAGCGTGGGAGAAGTGTTGTTGCCTACCCTTACCACCTGGGGGGCGGCCTATCAGGAAGTCCAGGATCCAGTTGCAGAGGGAGGTGCTCACATAGGTGTTCCTTTTGTCCAGGTTAGAAAGGGCAGTGTGGAGTTCAATTCAGATTGCGTCATCTGTGGATCTGTTGGGGCGGTATGTGAATTGGAGTGGGTATAGGCCAGGACTGCCCAACCCTCTTCCTGAAGATCTACCGTCATGTGAGTTTTCAGTCCAACCCTAATTTAACACACCTGATTCTACTAATTAGCTGCTCAACAAGACCTTAACTAGCTGAATCAGATATGCTAAATTAGGGTTGGACTGAAAACCTACAGGACAGTAGATCTCTAGGAAGAGGGTTGGGCAACCCTGGTCTAGGGTATCCGGAATGATGCTATTGACGTGAGCCATGACCAGCCTTTTAAAGCACTTCATGGCTACCAACGTGAGTGCTATGAGGCGGTAATCATTTAGGCAGGTTACCTTCACTTCCTTGGGCACAGGGACTATGGTGGTCTGCTTGAAACATGTAGGTATTACAGACTCGGTCAGGGAGAGGTTGAAAATGTCAGTGAAGACACTTGCCAGGTGGTCCGTGCATGTTTTGAGTAAAGATCCTGGTAAACCGTTTGGCCCTGCGGCTTTATGAATGTTGACCTGTTTAAAGGTCTTGCTACCTGGAATAGCTGATCCTTTCATGCATGCTTCAGTGTAGCTTGCCTCGAAGCGAGTTTCTGGCTTTCCCTTTGTAGTCCGTAATAGTTTTCAAGCACTGCCACATCCGGCAATGTCAGAGCTGGTGTAGTATGATTCAGTCTTAATCCTGTATTAACTCTTTACCTGTTTGATGGTTCATCTGAGGGCGTAGCGGAATTTCTTATAAATGTCTGGATTAGTCTCCCACACCTTGAAAGCGGCAGCTCTAGCCTTTAGCTCGATATGGATGTTGCCTGTAATCCATGGCTTCTGGTTGGGATATGTACTTATGGACACTGTGGGGACAACGTCGTCGATGCACTTATTGATGAAGCCGATCACTGAGGTGGTATACTCCTTAATGCCATTGGATGAATCCCGGAACATATCCAGTCTGTGCTAGCAAAACAGTCAGTGGTACTTCCTGCTTTAGTTTTTTGTTTGTAAGCAGGAATCAGGACGATATAATTATGGTCAGATTTGCCAAATGGAGGGCTAGGGAGAGCTTTGTGTGCATCTCTGTGTGGAGTAAAGGTGGTCTAGAGTTTTTTCCCCTCTGGTTGCACATGTGACATGCTGGTAGAAATGAGGGAAAATTGATTTAAGTTTGCCTGCATTAAAGTCCCGAGCCACCAGGAGCGCTGCTTCTGGATGAGCATTTTCTTGTTTGCTTATGACCTTATACAGCTGGTTGAGTGCGGTCTTAGTGCCAGCATCGGTTTGTGGTGGTAAATAGATGGCTACGGATAATATAGATGAGAACTCTCTAGGAAGATAGTGTGGTCTACAACGTATCATAAGGTACTCTACCTCAAGCGAGCAATACCTCGAGACTTCTTTAATATTAGACATTAGGCACCAGCTGTTTTTGACAAATAGACATATTATCCGTGTCGTCATTCAGCCACGACTCAGTGAAACATAAGATATTACCATTTTTAATGTCCTGTTAGTAGGATGGTTATGATCGTATATCATTTGCATATTGTGTGTAGATTGATGAGAATTAGTTTTTATTTAATACATTTTAGAATAAGGCTGTAATGTAAAAAAAAAAATCAAGGGGTCTAAATACTTTCTGAATGCACTGTACATACTATCTACTACTCAATGGGGGGGGGTGTACAGCAACAACACCGGGACAGTAGTGCTTAACAAGCACTACTGTCCGGCAACAGCGTGGGAAGTAGCTACCTAGTAGCCAATATAAGTGTGCCAGTCGCAGTAAGCACACGCATACAATGCATGAAGCAACAGTACACCCATCATCAGTACTTTTAGAAGAAAATAAATTATGGTCAGTTTTACAACGGAACATTTAAAATTATTTGCGTAAAACTAACAGTGAAATACGACTCAGATTCATCCTCTGTCTTAAAAATAGAAGTCCAAACTCTCGCAGTACAGTAGCTCAAGGTAAGGTAGTTGCAAGTTAAGAAATGGACGGAAAAAACCCAGCACAATCAAAACCATCTAACCTATAGCAGAGCTCTTTTGACACACCCTCTCGCTGATACTCTGGTCGCCATATGTGGATGCAGCTACACCCTTCTCCTTCTGGGGAGTGCCAATATGGCCGACCGGTGGCTTCAAAGCCTCTCATTGGCCAATACATAGCATCAGAAATCCAGCTTGTATATGCTAATCCTCAACACAGGGGCCCCTCAGGGGTGCGTGCTCAGCCCTCTCCTGATCTCCCTGTTCACTCATGACGGCACAGCCAGGCACAACTCCAACACCTTCATTAAATTTGCCGATGGCACAGCAGTGGTAGGCCTGATCACCGACAACAACGAGACAGCCTATTGGGAGGAGGTCAGAGACCTGGCCATGTGGTGCCAGGACAACAACCTCTCTCTCAATGTGATCAAGACAAAGGAGATGAGCGTGGACTACAGGAAAAAGAAGGCTGAGCACGCCCCCATTCTCATCGACGGAGGCTGCAGTGGAGCAGGTTGAGAGCTTCAAGTTCCTTGGTGTCCACATCACTAACAAACTAACATAGTCCAAGCACACCATGACAGTGGTGAAGAGAGCACAACAAAACCTATTCCACCTCAGGAGACTGAAAATATTTGGCATGGGTCCTCAGATCCTCAAAAGGTTCTACAGCTACATCATTGAGAGCATCCTGACTGGTTGCATCACTGCCTGGTATGGCAACTGCTCGGCCTCCATCCGCAGGGCACTACAAAGGGTAGTGCGAACGGCCCAGTACATCATTGTGGCCAAGCTTCCTGCCATCCAGGACCTCTATACTAGGCGGTGTCAGAGGAAGGCCCTAAAAATTGTCAAAGACTCCAGCCAGCCACCCTAGTCATAGACTGTTCTCTCTGCTACCACACGGCGAGCGGTATCGGAGCGCCAAGTCTAGGTCCAAGAGGCTGCTAAACAGCTTCTACCCCCAAGCCATAAGACTCCTGAACATCTAGTTACCCCCCCCTCCACACCACTGCCACTCTCTGTTGTCATCTATGCATAGTCACTTTAATTAACTACCTACATGTACATACTACCTCAACTAACTGATACCTCCGCACATTGACTCTGTACCGGCACCCCCCTGTATATATTGTTATTTTTGACTGCTGTTCTTTAATTACTTGTTACTTTTATCTCTTATTCTTATCTGTGTTTTTTGAAACATGTGGCTAATAAAATTTGATTTGATATTATCATTTGTGTTGACTGACAGTGAGGGAAGAGGAGGTAGGCTATGTGAGTGCACTCATCTGACTGTATAAAAATGAAAGGGACTAGTGAGTGGAACACACCGTGTGGAATGTGTGGATTCCGTTTAAGTTAGCCATGCTTGGTTAGAAAGCACTGCTCCTAGCTTGAGAAAAACGCTTAAGCCGCTGTGTGAAAAGAGAGAGCTGGAGATTCTGGGACCTCGGCAGACAACCTCTTTGTAAAAATGCCCTTTGAGTCACAGATCTGGAAAGTGGTTGAGGGAAGTAGAAGGAAGGGGAGCCATTGGAAGGAAATAGAAAGTTGTTTACACGTTTAGGGTTGAATCAATGTTGATCCTCTATAGAAGCACTTTGGGGTCTCCAATGCCTCTTTTTCTTTTAGAATTGAGCCCTAATAGTTATGATGCTGTTTCTCCTCTGTAGGCTACAACATAAAGGCATGTGTTATTTCCAGTCTCTTCACTCTTTCCTCCGAGGGATATTGCACATTCTGTTTGGCAAACCACATGCAATTTCCTTCCTTAGTTGATATTAGTTATTATCATTATGAAGCAGAACAAACAATCTTGAGCCATTGCTTCGAAGTCACCACAGTAGACTTTGCAGAATGCCTGCAGTTCAAGGCTCACTGTACATAATGATAAAAGAGACTCTTAATGCCTGGCTTTCCCCCAGCCAGCCAGCTTCTTGTATAACCACGCTTCTATCCTTTTACTAATTGGTCTGTCCTTTTCAAATGTACAGTTTTCTTCCCCTTTCCAGCTGTTGAATTTGGAGGGACAATAGCATTCCTCAGTGGTTTAATCCCAACGTCACGCCTCACTCAACCCCAGTGGGGAATAGAACTAATGAGCCGACAGCCACTAAGCCATAATGGAGACCTATTGCACATTTGTGCCACAAGAAATCACCCGGGTGCTCTGGCTGGATCTCTTTGTTTTAAAGGAAATGCAACGTGCTTTATTCCTGTTTTAATGTGCTGTTCACTGTTTAATTCATTGGTCATATTTTATTGCTCCTACTGTTCTTCCGCTTCTAAAATATAAGACCACCCCCAAGAAAACATTCCCTCAAAATCCACTGTGGTGTGAAATTATATTAATAGAAGCGTCTGCATTTTTATTTACTGCTGTGCAGTGCAACCAACCATGCAGTAAACTCAGTGGGGCCAATACTATTTAATTGAATCAGAAAGTACTGCTTTATGCCTCTTAATAAATCAGAGAAAAAAGGTTGCAATAGACCTCTTTTTAGTCTCCAATAGCACAATCCCACCATTAGGCACAGTAAACTAGAATCCATACAGCCAAACGCTGTGTGGTTATAGCTAGGCCTGCAGGTCCAGGTGTTTAACCTCAATCTTAGAGGAATTAGGTTCTACTGTTGTGGTCTGTTCTGACTGCCCATATCCAGTTATATTAAACCTGCCTGAGGAGGATACTGCCCTCCAAGGCACTGGATCAGTTTGAGGGCAACCAAGAGTAGACCTAATCATTTATTTGGTGGGGTTTAATGTGTGTGTGAGGTGACAGTGCGTGTCTGTGCGTGTGTCTGTGTGCATGCTTTAAGTACACATTTTAAAACATTTGGATGGATATCTGTGATAAAAGTATGTGCTTTTTCTAAACAAGCTTATTTATGAATTAATTAATAAAAAAATATTTATGAATAATAACACGAGATGAGCTCTTGAGCAGAGTAAGTAATTGATGATACATCTCAAAGATCATGAAGAGATGCAGTTTTAAAAGGCTTATTTGTAAGTGGATGACCTGAGTCTGACAAACTATAATTTTATTTGACTTCCCTTTAAATAATGGTACATGAGGGAAACTTTTGGGAAAAGTGAAAAATAATGATTACACAGTGAACAGTATCTGAACAGTTACTAAACAGTTACAGCTCTCCAGTCTCTACATGATAATGTTTACAAGCACCATGGTCAGGAGATAATTTCCTCTTGTTCACAACCCGTTAGCTTCACTCCCTTGCACTAAAGCAAATAAGTCAAAATACGGTGACTCATAGCCAAGCCATACAATCAACAGCTCCACTGTAGCATTATGAGTGCGTGGACACCAGGCTGCAAGCATGTGAAGAAACAGCTCTTAGAAAATAAACTGTCTCAATTGGCCTGGGATGCTGCAACATTTTCAACGATTGGGTGGCAGGACTTTGCTCGAATTTCCCATTACAGTCGCTACTCACTACAGGCTGTAAAAGAGCCTGCTCTGGGTTTGTGTCATGTGGTCTGTGTTGATGGCTGGCCGCTTCTCCCTCTGCAGAAATGTCTTATCTTCATGCTGGAGAGGCATAAACAAATAGGTGGCCAGGTGAGTGAACCTGCCGTAATCGGAGGTTAAATATTAACTTGAAAGTGAAAGTTGCTAGGGCAAATGGGCAGAGCCAAGACAGCAGCACATGGATAAGGCAACTATTCTGAGGCAGTCTACTGCTTCCTTCTGCTCCTTTGAGCAAATATCCTTTGAGCCCTTCTTTGATACTGTAGCTCACATGAAGACCTCCTCCTGCCCCTTGGATGTGGTCCCTTCAAGACTACTTAGTATCCAAGATGGCGTAGTAGTTGGACGTGTGTTTGTCTTGTCCCGTCTTGTCCCATGTAAATAGTCGGTCTCATCGTTTTGTCCCGGATATATTTTGATCTCACTTTCCATCTACGATCTAAATATACTTTCCTGCAACCCGCCCCACCCAATGTGGTACGGCTCTGCTATTGTCATACGTTATAACTGGAACCTCCATCAGAAGCTAGCCAGCTAACTAGCTAGTAGCTAATAGTCATTGTTAGCCACGGCTAGCGGTCTTCACCTTTAGCTCGGTCACCAGCCAGCTTTAGCTCGGTCAATACCTGCCAGTCTGCACAGCGCGATATCGGACTGCTTTTCCCCACCGCATCACCGGATTCCTGCCCGCAAGCTCTGGGCCATTACACCGGATCATCGCAGCTAGCTAGTTGCAACCGAGTGGCCACCGCTGGCTAACGCCTCTGTCCCGAAGCAAGCACCAGTTAGCCGAAGAGGTAGAGACGCTATTTCGTGGGCTACAATACCTCTTTTTCCAATTGGCCTGAACCCTTTATTACCGACACGGTGCCCTGCCGATCCATTACGACTGGTCTGCTGACGTAATCGTCCAATGTGGTTTCAACAGGCTTTTCCGTTGCGTTGTCCCTGAAGACCCATCTGCTAGCTCCAGCCTGCTAGCTTTTTGAAAGGTGTGCCTCCCACTTGCCTAGCATAGTAGCGACTACCGAGCGGCTCCCGGACTCATCTATTGCTGCTCATTGGAAACTATGATCACTCGGCTACACATGCCTCCTTCTAATGTCAATATGCCTTGTCTTCTGTTGTTTCGGTTAGTTACTGTTTTATCTCACTGTAGAGCCCCTAGTCCAGCTCAACATGCCTAAGATAGTTATTTTGTCACACACCCCACACATGGGGAGACCTCACCTGGCTTAGCTGGTGTCTCCAGAGATGCAAGCTCTCTCATCGTCACTCAATGCCTAGGTTTACCCCCATTGTACTCACATCCTACCATACCATTGTCTGTACATTATGCCCTGAATCTTTTCTACCACGCCCAGAAATTTGACATTTTCATTCTCTGTTCCCAACTGACTAGACGACCAGTTCTTATAGCCTTTAGCCAATGCCTTATCCTACTCTTCCCCTGTTCCTCTGGTGATGTAGAGGTTAACCCTGGTCCTGTAGCCCCCAGCATCACACCTATTCCCCAGGCGCTCTCATTTGTTAACTTCTGTAACAATAAAAGCCTTGGTTTCATGCATATTAACATCAGAAGCCTTCTCCCTAAGTGTCACACCCTGACCTTAGTATTCTTTGTTTTCCTTGTTATTTTGGTTAGGTCAGGGTGTGACATGGGTGATGTATGTGTTTTTGGTCTTGTCTAGGGGTTTTGTATGTTTATGGGGCTGTCTCCTTTCTGGGTATATTGTATGTTTATGGTTGCCTAGATTGGTTCTCAATTAGAGGCAGCTGTCTATTGTTGTCTCTGATTGGGAACCATATTTAGGCAGCCCTATTCTGTGGGTACTTTGTGGGTGATTGTTTCCTGTCTTTGTGTTCTCTGCAGCAGATAGGACTGGTTCGGTTTTGCCACTTTTGTTATTGTGTTCATGTTTAGTTTCACTTATTAAACACCACAAACTCTAACCACGCTGCATTTTGGTCCTCCTCTCTTTCGACGGAAGAAAGCCGTTACACTAAGTTTGTTTTATTCACTGCTTTAGCACACTCCGCTGACCCTGATGTCCTAGCCGTGTCTGAATCCTGGCTTAGGAAGACATTTCCATCCCCAACTACAACATTTTCCATCAAGATCGAACTGCCAAAGGAGGCGGAGTTGCAGTCTAATGCAGAGAGAGCCTGTGGAGTTCTATCATACTGTGCCCAAACAGTTCGAGCTTCTACTTTAAAAATCCACCCTTCCAGAAAAATTATCTCACTGTTGCCGCTTGTTATAAACCACCCTTAGCCCCCAGCTGTGCCCTGGACACCATATGTCAATTGATTGCCCCCCCATCTATCTTCAGAGTTCGTACTGTTAGGTGACTTGAACTAGGATATGTTTAGCACCCCGGCCATCCTACAATCTAAGATAGATGACCTCAATCTCACACAGATTATCAAGGAACCTACCAGCTACAACCCTAAATCTGTAAACATGGGCACCCTCTTGCCCTATAAATACACCTCTTCTGTCTTCAACCAGGATCTCAGTGAACACGCATTGCCTGCATCTGAAATGGGCTTGCGGTCAAACGACCACCCCTCATCACTGTCAAACGCTCCCTAAAAAAATGTTCTAATCGACTTGCCCGGGTATCCTGGAAGGATATTGACCTCATCCCGTCAGTAGAGGATGCCTGGTTTTTCTTAAAGTGTTTTACTCACCATCTTAAATAAGCATGCCCAATTCAAAAAATGTCGAACTAAGAACAGACCAGCCCAAAATCATCCTGTGGCATACTGCATTAGCATCGAATAGCCCCCGTGATATGCAACTTTTCAGGGAAATCAGGAACCAATATACTCAGTCAATTAGGAAAGCTAAGGCTAGCTTTTTCAAACAGGAATTTGCACTAATTCCAAAAAGTTTTGGGACACTGTAAAATCCATGGAGAATCAGAGCACCTCCTCCCAGCTGCTCACTGCACTGAGGCTAGGAAATGCTGTCACCACCGATAAATCTATTTTAATTGAGAATTTCAATAAGCATTTTTCTACGGCTGGCCATGCTTTCCACCTAGCTACCCCGGCCAACAGCTCTGCACCCACTGCAGCAACTGGCCCAAGCCAGCCGCTTCTCCTTCACCCAAATCCAGATAGCTGATGTTCTGAAAGTGCTGCAAAATCTGGTTCCCTACAAATCAGTCGGGCTAGACTATGTGGGCCCTCTCTTTCTAAAATGACCAGCCGAAATTGTTGCAACCCCTATTACTAGCCTGTAATAGGAGTTGCAACAACCTCTCTTTTGTATCGTCTGAGATGCCTAAGATTGGAAAGCTGCCGCAGTCATCCCCCTCAAAGTGGGAGACACTCTAGACCCAAACTGTTTCAGACCTATATCCATCCTGCTCTGCCTTTCTAAAGTCTTCGAAAGCCAACTTAACAAACAGATCACTGACCATTTCGAATCCCACCGTACCTTCTCCACTATGCAATCTGGTTTCCGAGCTAATCATGGGTGCTCCTCAGCCACGCTCAAGATTCTAAACGATATCATAACCGCCATAGATAAAAGATAGTACTGTGTAGCCGTTTTCATCGACCTGATCAAGGCTTTTGACTCTGTCAATCACCGCATTCTTATCGGCAGACTTAATAGCCTTGGTTTCTCAAATTACTGCCTCGCCTGGTTCACCAACTACTTCTCAGATAGAGTTCAGTGTATCAAATCGGAGGGGACCTCTGGCAGTCTCTATGGGGGTGCCACAGGGTTCAATTATCGGGCCTACTGTTTTCTCCGTATATATCAATGATGTCGCTCTGTATACATCTGGCCCTTCTTTGGACACTGTGTTTACAAACCTCCAAACGAGCTTCAATGCCATACAGCACTCCTTGTTTGGCCTCCAACTGCTCTTAAATGCTAGTAAAACTAAGTGCATGCTCTTCAACCATTTGATGCCCAGACCTGTCCACCTGTCTTGCATCACTTCTCTGGACGGTTAGACTGTAAACTCTCCTTCCAGACTCACAATAAGTATCTCCAATCCAAAAATAAATCTAGAATTGGCTTTCTATTTCGCAACAAAGCCTCCTTCACTCATGCTGCCAGACATAACCTCGTAAAACTGACTATCCTACCGATCCTTGACTTTGGCGATGTCATTTACAAAATAGCCTCCAACACTCTACTCAGAAAATTGAATGTAGTCTATCACAGTGCCATGCATTTTGTCACCAAAGCCCCATATACTACCCACTGCTGCGACCTGTATGCTCTCGTTGGCTGGCCCTCGCTACATATTCGTCACCAAACCCACTGGCTCCAGGTCATCTATAAGTCTTTGCTAGATAAAGCCCCGCCTTATCTCAGCTCACTGGTCTCCATAGCAACACCCACCCATAGCACGCACTCCAGCAGGTATATTTTACTGGTCATCCACAAAGCCAACACCTCCTTTGGCCGCCTTTCCTTCCAGTTCTCTGCTGCCAATGACTGGAATGAATTGCAAAAATCACTGAAGCTGGAGACTTATATCTCCCTCACTAACTTTAAGCATCAGCTGTCAGAGCAGCTTACCAATTACTGTAGCTGTACACAGCCCATTTGTAAATAGCACACCCAACTACCTAATCCACATATTGTTATTTATTTTTTTGCTCTTTTGTACCCCAGTATCTACTTGCACATCATTGTCTGCACACCTATCACTCCAGTGTTAATGCTAAATTGTATTTTTCTTGTTGCCGCTATGGCCTATTTATTGCCTTACCTCCCTAACCTTACTACATTTGCACACACTGTACATATATTTTTCTATTGTGTTTTTGACTGTACATTTGTTTATCCCATGTGTAACTCTGTGTTGTGTGTTATTTGTCGCACTGCTTTGCATTATCTTGACCAGGTTGCAGTTGTAAATGAGAACTTGTTCTCAACTGGCCTACCTGATTAAATAAAGGTGAAATAAATACAAACTAGAAGACTTTATGCCTTCTGTTGGCCTTCATATTATGTCTATTGTAACTAGCTCCCTGACCTTTGGCTCCTTTCCAGCCTATTTTAACTGTTCTGGTCCAAACTCTCATTAAAAAGCTCAATCTCGACCCCTCCTCACTGAGTAATTATGACCTCTCTCTAAACCACCATTTTAACCAAGATTTTTGAAAAAGTTGTTTCAAGCTGGTCTTAATTCCAGTCGGGCTTCTGCTCATTTCACACCACGGAAACTGCTTAATTGAAAGTCAACAATGACGTTCTGTTGGCTGCCGATGCCAGTGAATGCTCTATTGTAGTTCTTTTGGATCTCAGTGGCGCGTTTGATACTATTGATCATTTACATTCTTGTTGACCGGCTGGAGAGGTGGGTGGGAATCTCTGGTGTTGCCCTCGATTAGTTCAGTTCATATTTATGTGACAGACCTTTCTCAGTGAGCATGGGTGGTTCAGTATTGTCCCCAGCACCTATCCTCTATGGTGTCCCTCATGGGCCAATTCTGGGCCCTGTCCTTTTTCTCCCTGTACATGCTCCCCCTTGGTGACATCATCCGCAATCGTAACATTGAGTTTCATTGGTAATGCGGATGACACGCAGCTTTATTTACCTGTCAGACCCAGTGATCAAGCTATCATAGCTACCCTTCACATGTGTCTTGCCGACATCAAATGTTGGATGTCTGACAACTTAATGATAAGAAATCAGAGGTGGTTTTATTTGGCCCCCACCTTGCTAGGACCTAGATTAAAAATAACCTTCACCAATGTAAAGCCTACGACCAGAAACCTTGGTGTCTTCTTTGACCCTGACCTAAACGTTTAGCTGCATTTAAAGAAGGTTGTCCAGTCATGCTTTTATCATTTAAAAAATATAGCTAAAGTCAAGTATTTTATTTCAGTTACTAATCTTGAGAAAGTTATACATGCTTTTATTTCCTCATTCCTAGATTACTGTAACTCTTTGTCTAAATGTTTGAAATCACTCCATCGTCTACAGTTAGTTCATAATACTGCAGCTCGGCTTATAACCGACACGAGAAACTGTAACCATTTCATACCTGATTTAGCTTCTCTACACTGGCTACCGTTCATTTTCAAAAATAGATTTTTAAATGTTATTAATCACGTTTAAGGCTAAGCTTGGTTTAGCCCCATCCTATTTCGCAGATCTTTTATCTCTTTACGAGCCAGGATGCAGCCTGAGATCCTCTGTCAGGGCACTGTTGACCATTTCAAAGTCTAAGTTGAAAAATAAAGGAGACTAGACATTTACCATTAGAGCCCCTAGACTTTGGTATGTCCTGCCAGAGATCAGGCTTACAGGTTCAGCCAGTGCCTCTTTTTAAATCCCTGCTGAAGACACATTTTTAAAAATAATTTTAATATATGATTTCAATATACAGAGTGATTTGAATTAACAATCTTGTTTCATTTTTCTACCTCTTGTCTATGTTTCTTTGTTGGTACTTCTATTTTAGTTTATTTTATGATGTGATGATGTGATGATGTTATATTGAAAGCTCTATACAAATAAAGTTATTATTAGTATTATAAATAATTTGTCACCTAATACATCTCTCTTTGTTTTCCTCTCGCTCTCTCACTCTCACTCACTCTCACTCTCTCTCACTCTCTCCCTCCTCCCCCTCTCTCCTTTTCATTCTCTGTTTCGCTTGTTCTCTCTCTCTTTCTTTGTCTCTCTAATTAAACATCAAGAAAACTGTCTGTTGGCCACAGAAATAACACTATGCATTTTTTATTGAGTCTCATGGTTGGGTTATATTGTACATCCATGTCTTCCATGAATTATATATATTCTCTTTATTTCTTTATTAGTTGGCTGTCTCAAGCCCTTATGAAACTTACTGTGTAAAACGTTCAGATTACATATTTGCTTGTACAGCATTTACATCACCTTGTTGGTATTGAGATACTCTGCTTGTGATTTTTTTACTTATATATTTACTGTTTGAGGCTGTACATTACGGTTGAATAATTACAATCTATAGAAGCCTATATTTCGTAAAACCTTGGACTGCTTTGGTAGCAACACGTTTTTTGCTTACTACCTCACCCTTATGTTTCACTAGAAAATGCTGAAGCAGGGATAAAAACAAAAGTCAGTATTTTAGCAGGTTAAAAATGTTAGCATTTGAAAATGAACACGACACACTTTCAGTCAGCTTTACTTACATTGTGGATAAACATACCCCTTTGGATATGGTCGTAATGAGAGAAAAGAAGCTGCTTTGAGTCATCTCCTGTCAGCTCTAATTGAAGAATGACCTTGAGTGTCAGATGTCTCTGTATCAGGTGCTGTGGCTGAAGGCCTTTGGTTAATATAAAGCACACAACCACATAATACTCTAAAAGCTTTGATTGTTGTCTATAGATATCAGAATATACTATAGCCTACCCTGTGCTGCTATTTGACTGTAAAATACACCATCCCTTGGTCATTACTCATAGAGGAGGATTCTCCACTTGGCTAGCTGCTCCTCAAAGTGTGGTGCCTGGTGGTGTCAGCTTTCATGTTCTAGATCAGGGGTACTCAAGTACTATTTGAGAAGGTCCGGTCCCACAAATTTCCTAGGTCTAGAATTTATCGCCGTAGTAACAAACCCCCACCTCACAACCCATGCGAGCCGAAACTGTTAACACCCCTCTTGTTGGCGAAGAGAAACTGTTGCAGTTTTAAAGCTACATTCCCGCAATTCTACACATTTAGCATGGGGCAGAGATTTGTTTTGCGGTTTTAAAGCTAATTTAGTGCAATTCTATCCATTCTTCCATGTCTTATGTGTGTGTATGTGATACCAGAATTGTATAAGAGTGTGCAAGCTGTCATCAAGGCAAAGGGGTGGCTATTTGAAAAAGTCTAAAATATATTTTGATTTGTTTAACACTTTTATGGGTTCTACATGATTCCATATGTGTTATTTCATAGTTTGGATGTCTTCAATATTATTCTACAATGTATAAAATAGTACAAATAAAGAAAAACCCTTGAATGAGTAGATGTTCTAAAACTTTTGACTGGTAGTATATAGATACAGTTGACGTCGTTGACATACAGCTTAGCTAAATACATTTGAACTAAGTTTTTCACAATTTCTGACATTTAATCCTAGTAAAAATGATCTGTCTTAGGTCAGTTAGGATCACAACTTTATTGTAAGAATGTGAAGTGTCAGAATAATAGTAGAGAGAATGATTTATTTCAGCTTTTATTTCTTTCGTCACATTCCCAGTGGGCCAGAAGTTTACGTACACTTAATTAGTATTTGGTAGCATTGCCTTTAAATTGTTTAACTTGGGTCAAATGTTTCGGGTAGCCTTCCACAAGCTTCCCACAATAAGTTGGGTGAATTTTGGCCCATTCCTCCTGACAGAGCTGGTGTAACTGAGTCAGGTTTGTAGGCCTCCTTGCTCGTACATGCTTTTTCAGTTTTGCCCACAGTTTTTCTATAGGATTGAGGTCAGGGCTTTGTCATGACCACTCCAATACCTTGACTCTGTTGTCCTTAAGCCATTTTGCCACAACTTTGTAGGTATGCTTGGAGTCATTGTCCATTTGGACGACCCATTTGTGACCAAGCTTTAACTTCCTGACTGATGTCTTGTGATGTTGCTTCAACATATCCACCTAATTTTCTTACCTCATGATGCCATCTATTTTGTGAATGGCACCAGACCCTCCTGCAGCAAAGCACCCCCACAACATGATGCTGCCACCCCCGTGCTTCACGGTTGGGATGGTGTTCTTCGGCTTGCAAGCCTCACCCTTTTTCCTCCAAACATAACAATGGTCAATTATGGCCAAACAGTTCTATTTCAGTTTCATCAGACCAGAGGACATTTCTCCAAAAAGTACAATGTTTTCCCCATGTGCAGTTGCAAACTGTAGTCTGGCTTTTTTATTGCGGTTTTGGAGCAGTGACGTCTTCCTTGCTGAGCGGCCTTTCAGGTTATGTCGATATAGGACTCGTTTTACTGTGGATATAGATACTTTTGTACCTGTTTCCTCCAGCATCTTCACAAGGTCCTTTGCTATTGTTCTGGGATTGATTTGCACTTTTCTCACCAAAATACGTTAATCTCTAGGAGACAGAATGCGTGTCCTTCCTGAGCGGTATGATGGCTGCGCGGTCCCATGGTGTTTATACTTGTGCACTATTGTTTGTACAGATGAACGTGGTACCTTCAGGCGTTTGGAAATTGCTCCCAAGGATGAACCAAACTTGTGGAGGTCTACATTTTTTTCTGAGGTCTTGGCTGATTTCTTTTTATTTCCCCATGATGTCAAGCAAAGAGGCACTGAGTTTGAAGGTAGGCCCTGAAAAACATCCACAGGTAAACTTCGAATTGACTCAAATAATGTCAATTAGCCTATCAGAAGCTCCTGAATCCATGACATCATTTTCTGGAATTTTCCAAGCTGTTTAAAGGCACATTCAACTTAGTGTATGTAATCTTCTGACCCACTGGAATTGTGATACAGTGAATTATAAGTTACATAATCTGTCTATAAACATTTGTTGGAAAAATTACTTGTGTCATGCATAAAGTAGATGTCCTAACCGACTTGCCAAAACTATAGTTTGTTAACAAGATGTTTGTGGAGTGGTTGAAAAACAAGAATGAATGACTCCAACATAAGTGTATGTCAACTTCCGACTTCAACTGTATATATAGTGTATATATATACTGTATATATATATACTGTATATACACCACCAGTCAAAAGTTTGGACACATATACTCATTCAATGGTTTTTATTTATTTTTACTATTTTATACATTTTAGAATGATAGTGAAGACATCCAAACTATGAATTAACACATATGGAATCATGTAGAAACCAAAAAAGTGTAAGGTGTAAATATAAATATATTTTATACTTGATCCTTCATATAGCCACCCTTTGCCTTTATGACATCTTTGCACACTCTTGGCATTCTATCGGAGTGTAAAGTGAACAGTTTTAACGGTTTTAACCTTCATAAAAATACAATCATTGCCATCACCTTTTTTACCACCTCACACCTCACCCTCACCAGTCAAAACACCTCAATCAAACAGCTTGTTCCTATCTGTCCTTCCTCTAAGCCAATTGTACCTCTAAGCTGACTAGTTTGCTGTGTATTAATGCCCCTTCATGCTATTCCAAATTTCAGTTTGCATGCTGTTAGGCCAGAAGGTGTTTCTCTGTTGGGGCTTTACAGCAAGGCTTTACACACTTCTCCTTCCCATGCGGTCCCAGTCCCACCCCCGTGATATGTGCTCCATGCTCCAAAACAGCCTGCAGGGTCAGGGGGGTCAGGCGCACCAGGAATGCGTACATGTGACCACCACTCCACACTCTGTTTGGCTCTGCTCCTCTCTCTCTCTCAGTGGGATGCGACTGCTGGCCGGAGGCTTTCATTTGTTTCATTATGCAAAGACAGGATGTTTACACACTCCAGAGCCAATTCGCCATACAATTACCATAAATCAATTCACTTTGGGTTGGAGCTGGACTTTGATCATGGACGAGCAGAGGGAATGCTTGAATTAGAGGGGCTTCGCAAACACCTCTGCTCTGGATTGCTCCAGAGCTTTTTATTATTAATGGGTTAATATTGTGTTGATACCATCATTATGGCGTTTTCCCCTCCTCCTGTGCTTGTCCTTGCTGTGTTTGGCTGTCAAAGGAAGCTCTGAGGGAGAAAGTTCTGATACCTGCATGTGATTTTATATCCATACCGAAAAACAAAAAATAAACCTGCAGAGAAAGAAAACTGGGAGCTTATAGTGGATTAACAACTTCATATGATTCTTACCTCCCTGGATCAGTTGTGATATTAATTACAGGAAGTCAGCTACTTCGCTAATGAACTGCTTGCGTCTATCAGGCTGCCTTTGTGCTGAAGCATTAGTTCCTGTTCAATGTCCTCTTCTCCCTCTTTCCCCTTCTGTCACTTTTTGCTATAGTTTATTGCAATTCAGATACAGAATTCAAGACAGAATACGCAGACTACAGACTACCATAGGTAAATATATCTGTGGTTATTCTTACATTTTGGTCTCACATGAATGTGAGATGAACACTAGAAAATAAACATATCAGTAGCCTATAAACAAAATGTGTTTTGATAATGCCTCCCGGTTACTACATGCCTGCCATCCTGTCTGATGTACACAGTGGGGCCAAATGATTGTGGAATTCCATCAGACTGGCAAGACCAGTCCTGTGCTCGATTCACACTGGCATAACAGAACTGCACGGTCAACACCAAAGTTCTACATGGCTTGACAAATTGGACTGCAGAGTGTGAGATTGTGGCACAACCTATATTGTGACGTTTTACCATATATAAACTTATTGACTAATGTTACGTATTGGACCAATCGTAATGCTCCTTCTATATGACAAAGATAAAATGCTTAGAACAAAACATACTTCTTATTGGCTGTATTTATTTCACTGTCTATAATATCTGCAGCACATCTCAACTAAAAGACCACGAGATAAGGACTGACCACTTTGTTTTTCTCCCACTAAACCAAGAGCGTTTTTCTCATCCCAAGTACATCCAGAATATTTCCCCATCACTTGGCTGAGAGCAGCAGGATAAATAAACATTGAGGCAATCCAGCAGATTAAAAAAAAAGCGAGCGCAACTTTCCCCTGGTCTCCAAGCAACAAGAGCCATTGGAAATTAATACTCTATCCGACACTCTGGAATTGACAGTGTACTGGTAGCTACCCGGAATGTAATTGCCAGCCTGAAGGTATTAAATTAAGCTGTGTGGCTCTGTAACTGAAATGTTGGAGATATTACCTAAATTTCCCAGACATCAAGCACTCAGACAGGTTAGATAGGCTACATACTCATCGACTCTACCTTATGAAGTTTGTCAGACCCACACACACTCATGCGTGCAGGCAGGAACCCATGTACGCACACACACATGCGCTCATGTATTGCACACTGACCTACACTTTATGGAATCTAATATTGGAATAAATAGCCATTACCACTCCAGCACACTTAGGAATTCACATGAAGCACATGGAAGTTGATTGTGTTTTGGTGGCCATATGGTGTGTGAATATGCAGCAGTGTCACGAGCCATCACTTTAGAAACCCATTGACATACACACTTGAGATAAGGGTTAGTTTGCTTTTCCTTGATTTATCTGATCAATTGATTTTGGTAAGTAAGTGTGTTCCCAATGTATTGATCAGAAACCAAAATTATTTAACTAATTTAAATGGATATTGCTTAGAAACGCTGTGCAAAGTCAGTTCCTGGATGCTAATGACCAGTAGAGTTTGCTGCCAAATGCAAATTAACTATAATTTGGCTCATAAATAATCTAACCATTGTTGTGCTTATCCAATCCCCCTTTAAGAAGTTATTGGACAGCAGAGAGTTGTATAGGAAAATAATTTACACAATAATAAACTGACTCCATAGCTTATTGCGTTCCCTGTTTAACACAAGACATTTGTCATTTCACTAACTTCTTGCTATCTAATACCATGCAGCAGGGCTCGAATTTGTTGGTGGCATTGGCAGCCATGGCCGTTGTTGTGTTGCCGCAATGCCCTCAAAAAAAATGTTTATGTCTTGTGGACAAAGTGGCCGTTGTGCCCTTGGGCTGAATTTAACAATTATAATTCCCTTCTCCTGGCTAATCGCCGTAGCCTACTCTGAAGCACCTCTCACTCACATGGCTTTCTCAGATATCTCAAATCTTATTAGCCAATGCCCGTCACGTGATCGTGCCCTTTTAACAGGCATTGCAGCTCCGAAGTAGGCTACAAGTAAAGACCGACACACCCGGGATGCAACGGTGCACATCCTTATTATCAAACTCTGAGGTGCATATGGAATATGTTAGAAGAACTGTCCACATTTACTTTTTGTCAGTCAATAAGATGAGTAGACCTAATGAACAGCAAAAGCGCTAGCCTAAGTCAATCTACTATCCCCCATAGTACAAAAGCTGACCTGTTCTATTGGTCAGCTTGTCCTTCTGTACGATAAATAAATATTCCAAACGTACTCAGGGACAGTTGTGGGATGCGATAGATCCCTGTACATCAAAAAATGTTTAAAAGCAATAACAGGTTTTTAGAAATGGTTGCAAATTAATTAACAAATAAAAAACTTTAATATCACATTTACATAAGAATTCAGACCCTTTACTCAGTACATTGTTGAAGCACCTTTGGCAGTGATTATAGCCTCGAGTCTTCTTGGGTGTGACACTACAAGCTTGGCAAACCTTTATTTGGGGAGTTTTTCCCATTCTTCTCTGCAGATCCTCTTAAGCTCTGTCAGGTTGGATGGGGAGCATCGCTGCACAGCTATTTTCAGGTCTCTCCAGAGATATTAGATCGGGTTCAAGCCCGGGCTCTGGCTGGGCCACTTAAGGACATTCAGAGATTTGTCCCGAAGCCACTCCTGCGTTGTCTTACTTTGATCTGTTCATCTTTCCCACGATCCTGACTAGTCTCCCAGTCCCTGCTGCTGAAAAACATCCCCACAGCATGATACTGCCACCACCATGCTTCACCATAAGGATGGTGCCAGGTTTCCTCCAGATGTGACGCTTATTATTCAGACCAAAGAGTTCAATCTTGGTTTCATCAGACTGGAGAATCTTGTTTCTCTTTGTCTAAGAGTCCTTTAGTTGCCTTTTGGCAAACTCCAAGCAAATTTATGCCTTTTACTGAGGAGCGGCTTTCACCTGGCCACTCTACCGTAAAGGCCTAATTGGTGGAGTGCTGCAGATACTGTTGTCCTTCTGGAAGGTTCTCCCATCTCCACAGAGGAATTCTGAAGCTCTGTCAGAGTGACCATTGGATTCTTGGTCACCTCCCTGACCAAGGCTCTTCTCTCCCAATTTCTCAGTTTGGCCAGGCGGACAGCTCTAGGAAGAGTCTTGGTGGTTCCAAACTATTTAAGAATGATGGAGGCCACTCTGTTCTTGGGGACCATCGATGCTACAGAAAGGTTTTGGTACCCTTCCCGAAATCTGTGCCTCGACACAATCCTTCGACCTCATGGCTTGGTTTTTACTCAGACATGCACTGTGAACTGTGGGACCTTATATAGACAGGTGTGCCTTTCAAATCATATCCAATCAATTGAATTTACCACAGGTGGACTCCAATCAAGTTTTAGGAATCTCAAAGCTGATCAATGGAAACAGGATGCACCTGAGCTCTATTTCAAGTCTTATAGCTAAGGGTCTGATTACTTATGTAAATATGGTATTTATTTCTGTTTTTTATTTTTAATACATTTGCAAAAATGTCTAAAACTTGTCTTTGTCATTAATGCATCTTTGAATAAGGCTGTAACATAACAAAATGTGGGAAAAGTCAAGGGGTCTGGATACTTTCTGAATGCACTGTATATACTGAACAAAGATATAAACGCAACATGCAACAATTTAAACGATTTTACTGAGTTACAGTTCATACATGGAAATCAGCAAATTGAAATACATTCATTAGGCCCTGATCTATGGATTTCACATTACTGGGCAGGGGCACAGCCATGAGGCCCACCCACTTGGGAGCCAGGCCCAGTCAATCAGAATTAATTTTCCCCCACAAAATGGGCTTTATTACAGACAGAAATACTTCTCAGTTTCATCAGCTGTCTGGGTGGCTGGTCTCAGACGATCCCGCAGGTGAAGAAAATAGATGTCGAGGTCCTGGGCTGGCGTGGTTACACTTGGTCTGCAGTTGTGTGGCCGGTTGGATATACTGCCAAATTCTCTAAAATGAAGTTGGAGGCGGCTTATGGTAGAGAAATTAACATTAACTTATCTGGAAACAGCTCTGGTGGACATTCCTGCAGTCAGCATGCCAATTGCACGCTCCCTCAAAACTTGAGACATCTGTAGCCATGTGTTGTGTGACAAAACTGCACATTTTAGAGTGGCCTTTTATTGTCCCCAGCACAAGGTACACCTGTGTAATGATCATGCTGCTTAATCAGCTTCTTGTTATGCCACACCTGTCAGGTTGAAGGGGATTTTCTTGGCAAAGGAGAAATGCTCATTAACAGGGATGTGAACAAATTTGTTTACAACATTTGAGAGAAATAAGCTTTTTGTCTATATGGAACATTTCTGGGATCCTTTATTTCAGCTCATGAAACATGGGACCAACGCTTTACATGTTGCGTGTATATTTCTGTTCAGTATATGTAATTAAAAGTCTAATTCAAGTTTGGTTACATTTTCAAGCACCTTTCTCATGTCAGCATCTGTCTGGACATGACATAGGTTATCACCTACACTTCATCTACACCTTGACATGTATGCTAATTATTTATGTACATTTACATACACTTATGTGTTTCTTAACAGAATAGCTAGTGTTTTTCTGCTTTCAAATCAATTTAATTGTCTATTTTGGTTAATGGCCTTGGTGCCCTGGCAGATTTGGCACCTCTTGAAGGCCAAATGGCCTGGCCGCTAAAATCACAAC
This sequence comes from Oncorhynchus keta, assembly GCF_023373465.1. Classification (NCBI taxonomy): domain Eukaryota; kingdom Metazoa; phylum Chordata; class Actinopteri; order Salmoniformes; family Salmonidae; genus Oncorhynchus; species Oncorhynchus keta. The sequence continues at coordinate 62,762,037 of NC_068439.1, read as the reverse complement.
ATTTCAGGCCTGCCATGCAGACAGACAATGCTATTATTAAAGGGTTGTTTGATTCGCTATGGAAGTTTTCGCTTACAGCCCAGTTTGAGTAAAGGATATTGAGTATTTTTTGTCTTTAATTTTCCCAGAGTAATAATTAGCTTCATCTTAGCAGCTTGATTAGAGTAGTGTGGGCTGCCCTCCCATTCTTAGCCCTCACTGCCTGTCTCCTCTCCTCGCCCCTCTCTCTGAAATGTTGCCAGGCAACTGCAGCAGAACATCATGACAAATGTTTACTGCAACAAAACTTGCATGATGACTCACTTCTCTCTCGCTCATCAAATAGCAGGTGAACTTCATTGTTTGGAGACAATTGGTATTTTTAATGGTAATTTAATGTTTAATGTTTTTTTTCAAAGCTGAGAGGCTCTTGTCATTGTGAAAAGTGCAGATTTATTTGATTGTGTTAAAAATGGGGAAATAAGGGGAATAACATCCACATGTGATACCACAGGCTCCACAATATTTCACAATTGTGTGCTTTGGTGGTTAGAAAGCACTTTATTGGTTACGCTCAACCAATATTGTAGTGTACAGGGTTGGGGATGAACAATATACCATGTATACTAAATGGATTGTTTTGTAATATTTAATTTCATGAGATTGTCAGAAGGGCATAACTGTTCATATTGAAACCAAGTGGACTTACTACAAGTCAGAGAGAGGATGCCTCTGGCTCCCTGTTAAAAGCTTGGTAGGCTATGTCCTGGCTCGAACTTCCATTGTGACTCCGGGCATGCTGTTGCATAAGACAGGAAATACATGTTCATGTAAGGACTTCCTTTGAAGCATTGGCAAACACCAATAAGAGTCAATTTCATGTTAAGCTCTGGATTCATTGGAAGGCAAAGTTCAACTCATCGTTAGACCACAGATTCTCATCTGGGTGGATTTTCTCTAGCACTTCAGAAATACTGTTTGGGGTTCCTGTTTCCTCATGGGGAAAAATTGTACAGAGTGAGCAAAATAACAACAACATTTTTTATAGATGGGATAGGCATTTCATACAAGATGAGTTATGAATACTGCAGTGATTGCATTGCGTGTGACATATTTTCACTCTGTTAAAAAACATATTCTGGATTGGTGTCCCTTCCATGGAACGGTTGAGCTAACTTAGGCTAATGCGTGTAGCATGAGGTTGACATATCTGATATTGGCAGAAAGCTTAAATTCTTGTTAATCTAACTGCACTGTCCAATTTCCAGTAGCTATTACAGTGAAAGAATACCATGCTATTGTTTGAGGAGAGTGCACAATTTTGAACATGAAAAGTTATTATTAATAAACAAATTAGGCACATTTGGGTAGTCTTGAGACAAAATTTTGAACATAAATGCAATGGTTCATTGGATCAGTCTAAAACGTTGAACATACACTGATGCCATCTAGTGGCCAAAATCTAAATAGCACCTGGGCTGGAATATTACATTATGGCCCTTCTCTTTCAAAGATGATGTTACAAAAAAATACAAAAGAACGGTTGTTTTTTTCTTTGTATTATATTTGACCAGATCTATTGTGTTATATTATACTACATTCCTTTCACATTTCCATAGACTTCAAAGTGTTTCCTTTCAAATGGTACCAAGAATATGCATATCCTTGCTTCAGGGCCTGAGGTACAGGCAGTTAGATTTGGGTATGTCATTTTACGCGGAAATTTGGGAAAAAAAGCAGCTAATCCTTATTACGTAAAACTGTTGTTGTTGTTTTTGCACAGTTCAGTGCTGTTTTGAATGAGAATGTTTTTACCTATGGTATTAAATGGAAGACCATTGTAAATAACTAACTAACAGTTCTCTCAGTTATAGGGAAACCATCTACCTTTTGGAACCTAATCAGAGCACATCAGTTGTCCTTGTAGTAACTAATGTGAACTAGTTATATGATCTCTGACCATATAAGTGGAATACAAAGTTGTCTAGTTTAGCATATCGTGAGAGAGGCCCAGTGTCTAATGGGTGTGATAGGAATTCCTCCAGGTCACAGTGCTGAGCCACTGAGTTGGCCGGGGGATCAGGACCTTGTAAGCACCAATTGGGTCAGTGAAGAAAAACACCTAATCAGGCTTCCCTCAGAGCTAGTGTTTCCCCCAGCACCACGCAGGAAGAACTCTTTATTCATTTCACCGCTCAGCCGTTCTGACATCTCAGCATGATTCTCTGACATTCTCTCCATCTTGAAACACAAACAGTTCTCAAAAGGAGCCCTTTTGTCCTTTTTTCATTGCCCTGTGATCATGCAGCCTGACACCATATTTGGAGGTATGTTTATTTACTGTGGAGGGAGTGTAGACTATCACCTCAGTCCCCAGATGAAGTCCTAGTTGAGTTGAGGCACTGTGTCTTTAAAAAGCCTCTGCCAGCTGTCTGTATGTGTGCAGTCAGGGCCAGGAGAGGGGAAGGGAAAGAGCAGAGCCACACTACACTACCACGGCTGGTATTCTGACTCTGTTTTTCCTACTCCCTGTTTTTTAAAATGATTTTGAAATGTCATTTTTTTGTTGCTGGGCTGTCCCTGTGTCAATTACATGCCAGTGTCTGAGGTAGAACCGGTTGGATCCTCTTGCACTAGTAATACCATTTTGTTTTCATTACAAACTTGCTTTCAATTAAAGAGAGAGGGTTGTTTTCTTTCTCCATGGCAGACCCCCCCCACCCCCCACCCCTCCAACTAACCAACCCTCCCAAATGCCCAATACTGGAGCTGATTAAGGAGGAACCTTCTGGTATAAACAAACACAGCCCATGTTTCCCAGACACCCCATCTGATGTAATGTGTTTGTCACCTTTGGACTGGTAAATGCTGCCTGTCTCATGGTGAGCAGCAAAGGTCGCTCCCCTTAGTGGCTCCGGGTTAGACTTTGGCTCCAGACACTAATGAATATAGAGCAGCAGAGGCTGGTGACTTGAAAAATTGAAGAGGATGGGAGACCTACGGTATAGGCGCGGAACGCATGGAGACAACAAAGTGTGTTTCAAAAATCGTCAAAGACAAAACATTTGAACCTAAAGCATTTAATAAAGACATTTATAGTCAATATTGTGGGGAATGGGAATGAGAGGGCTACTTACACAGTGTTGGAAAGGGATCACAGCAGTGATTGAATGAGGGTATGAGGCATGAGTTGAGGTGTTCAGAGGCTTGACTTCATTGCAAGAAAATATTTGACTGGGAAGACAAAAAACAATAGCACAACACACTACACAGTAAGACAAAAGAGCTAATAATGAGTTAGTCCAAATAAGGAGTCAAATCATTGATGTGTAATAATGTGATTGTGGATGTCATTGACTACATACAGTAATGACAGAAAATTGATAGGGCTACTCACAGTGCTTGGAGAGGAAACATTCAACGTGCCAGTAGATGAGAGGGCACATGAGACATGGCTTCAGTTCATGCCAAGAGAGAGTTGACAATGATAGTTGAGTGGAGTGGTCATCACCTCTTAATCAGGGAAAAGGATAGGATTTAGTTGTAAATACTAATAGCAGATACATTCCATTACAGCTCCACTATTGTAGGTTTGAACAACAAGTTTCTCCATGAAGTTAAACTCGGACATCTCAAAATACACAAAGCCAAAAAGACTGCACATTTCACCCACCAAGATACGTTCCTGAATAAAGCCCTGATCATCCACATACCTGACGATAACTGACAACTGCAAGCAGACAGGTGGCACCATAGGTCCCAGAGGGATGGGGCAATTTTCATCTATGCTATATAAATACCGGAGGAAAGTGGAAAGCCTGCTTGAGAGCACGCAAAAAAAAAATGTGCTTCGTCAACCTCTCTCTTTAATCTATCTTTGAATGGGTGATGCGATGGAAACTATCAAATCATTCTGAATTGATTTAGACATCCCAGATGTAGTTGCCCTTGTTAGCTGAACTTCCCCTCTTGTCATGTCCTCTAAAAGCCTTTTCTTGCATGCCCAAAAACGCAGTGGTGTTGATAAGCCACTTGAGAACATCCCTGTTTCTTCTTACTTTCTTGTTGTGTCACGCTGTTTGAATACCCAGACCTCCGTCATGATCGGTGCAGCTTTTTCCCAGAAGCTTAAATCTGATGAGGTCATTTATATGCTCTCTGTTTTTGTTTTTCTATTTAGCTGAACGATATTTGTTCTTCAGGCCACTGTACCCCCCTTTCACCCAAAGCTCAGATTTTCCAAAATGCAGGCAAGGCCAGTAATACAGGCGACTTGATGAAAGGCTCCGTGTTAACCAGCTACACTTTTGATACCAATTGCTATTGAATGTCCTCACCTTTTCATCTTTCTTCATTAAAATTATCTCAGGCTGAGGTCAACCCTCGGTTTTAATTTGCACCTTTTCCGTGTACCCCAGAGAATAAAAGGGGTTCTTTAACAAAAAGTAGCCAAAATTGGCGGTAGTGTTTGGCGCAAAGTAGCTGCTGCTACTTGTTACTGTAATTAGCAAGGCAAATTGAAATAAATCAACTGTGCACGAAAATAAAGTTCTAAAACCAAGTAAAACAATTTATAATCTACCTCCTCCGTCTTCTGTAATTTAAAGAACTAATTTGAATTGAATAATATCCAAGAAATGCTTAACTATCACTTTTCAATCTCTATCCAATGTCACCAACTCACCAAGCTTCTCAACACATTGAACCCCCCACTATAATGCTCTGCAACACGACCTAAATATAACACACTAGGTTCATTCTCTGATTCTAATCCTATGATTGAATGGACAACATGTCAGTTCATACTGCAAAAGCTTTGATTGGTTGGAGGTCATCTTCCAGAAGTGGTCATAATTACCATGTAGGTCTATGGAAGGGTGTGAGGCCAACGAGCCTCCTAGGTTTTGTATTGAAGTGAATGTACCCTGAGGAGGACAGAAGCTAGCTAGCTACCCCAGAGAGTGGTGTTGAAGTTACTAGAGACCTTCATTGCAAAGCAGTGTGTTTTTATTAATTATTTGATTAATTAAACAAAGGGCTATATTTAGTATGGTTTTATCTAAAAATGATAACTTTTTTGGTGTTTCATTACTTACATTTTTATGAAATTTTACTGAGGAGGATGGTCCTCCCCTTCCTCCTCTGAGCAGCCTCCACTGATATAGAGCGTGTCCATCCTTTGACAAGACAAGAGCTGCAACTCACGGTCAGTGTTGTGTAAACTGTACATAGATCTGTAGCCTACCATGCAATATTTTTCTTGAAAATGTAAGCAGTCTACTTGTTTTTAATTACAAAGATGCGATTCTGTGAATGCACCTAATGTATATATTAATCAGAAACCAAAAGGATATGAAGGGTTAAAACCAGTTGGATATAACCCAGCAGTTTGTTTGTTGCCTGTTTCTATGTTAGCAGATTTCTCAGAAGAATATGCTTTTTTGAGCTTCATTAAGCCACTTTGCACATTGAAGAGCCCTATTAATGGTTAATTCCTGCTCCTCCTAACATTGGCTTATTGCAACATATTCTGAAGTGAGGACACACTCAAGGTTCTTGTTCTGAATAACGTGGCAAAAATCTTAAGACTGGAGTTAACAGGGGCAGGGGGAGGGCTGTATCAATAGAACATACTTGTGCTTGGAACAGAGTCAATTAATGGTGGCTTGAAGGTCTGGGGGGCCAACTCCATCGGAATTTTCACCTGAGCAGAAATGGAAATGTATCAAAGAAAATTATATTGCAACACATACTGTTCAAAAGTTTGGGATCACTTAGAAATGTCCTTGTTTTTGAAAGAAAAGCACCTTTTTTGTCCATTAAAATAACATAAAATTGATCAGAAATTGATCAGAAATACAGTGTAGACATTGTTAATGTTGTAAATAACCATTTTAGCTGGAATATCTACATTGGCGTACAGAGGCCCATTATCAGCAACCATCACTCTTGTGTTCCAATGGCATGTTGTGTTAGCAAAACACCAGTCTCAACGTCAACAGTGAAGAGGCGACTTCGGGATGCTGGCCTTCTAGGCTAGGCAGAGTTACTCTGTCCAGTGTCTGTGTTCTTTTGCCCATCTTAATCTTTTTTTTTATTGGCCAGTCTGATATATGGCTTTTTCTTTGCAACTCTGCCTAGAAGGCCAGCATCCCGGAGTCACCTCTTCACGGTTGACATTGAGACTGGTGTTTTGCGGGTACTATTTAATGAAGCTGCCAGTTGAGGACTTGTAAGGCATCTGTTTCTCAAACGAGACACTCTAATGTACTTGTCCTATTGCTCAGTTGTGCAACAGGGTCTCCCACTCCTCTTTCTATTCTGGTTAGATCCAGTTCGCACTGTTCTGCGAAGGGAGTAGTACACAGCATTGTAGGAGAACTTCAGTTTCTTGGCAATTTCTCGCATGGAATTGCCTTCATTTCTCAGAACAAGAATAGACTGAGGAGTTTCAGAAGAAAGTTATTTGTTTCTGGCCATTTTGAGCCTGTAATTGAACCCACAAATGCTGATGCTCCAGATACTCAACCAGTCTAAAGAAGGCCAGTTTTATTGCTTCTTTAATCAGGACAACAGTTTTCAGCTGTGCTAACATAATTGCAAAATTATTTTATAATGATCAATTAGCCTTTTAAAATTATAAACTTGGATTAGCTAACACAACGTGCCATTGAAACACAGGAGTGATGGTTTCTGATAATGGGTCTCTGTACGACTATGTAGATATTCCATAAAAAATCTGTCGTTTTCAGCTACAATTGTCATTTAAAACATTAACCATGTCTACACTGTATTCCTGATCAATTTGATGTGATTTTAATGGACAGAAAAATGTGCTTTTCTTTCAAAAACAAGGATATTTCTAGGTGACCCCAAACTTTTGAACGGCAGTGTACGTATCTCCAAACTTGTAAAAACAGCAGAGAGTTAATGTAATACATTTTACAGATGGGTGGTGAATTCATCATAGTTAAACAAGTCACATTTTCCTTATTTTTTTGTCATGTGTTTTTATTAGTGCTTTAGTCTTTGTTGGCATTGGCCCCCCTTTCATTCTTTACACAAAATCAACGTTTGGGTTTTCTAAAAGATAACTCTCGATTAAATGTCAGGGGTGCACAATGCATCCAGCATGCTATTGACTGTGGCAGGCGAATACGAGCAGGCAGAGTTTATTGTTAGTAAATAGAATGTGGAGTGAGACAGAATGCAGACGGAATGCACTGGAACACTAAGCTTGAACAAACCTTCCTATGACCTCAAAAAAAAAAAAAAAAAAAAAAATGCTACCAGATGGGATTCATTCTCAAAAGTGGATTTCTGGTACAATATCTCCCTGTTTCCTGAGGGCAAGAGGCAGAATTGAAAAGAGGGGGCAAGGTTGGAATAAATCAGTATGGACTGGATCATGAGCTGAATGCAATGTTGTGACAACACATTGCGCACAAACTCACTTCCTCTGTGGTCGCCACTTCTTACTTCTATTGGTTCTCAAATCCACAAAGACCTTTGAAATATGTCCAACGATGCACTCAAAATACCAGCCAGAAAGAGTAAAAGAGTCAATTCAGTGTAGAGTAATTGTTCTTGATGTCGTCAGTGTAAATGCCACAGGATCTATGGACGATATGAACCACAGCAAGTGGTCTTTATGAAAAATGTAGGCTCTTCTTTGTATGAGATTGTTTGTTTGTGTGTGATATGTAATTTCATGGTGTGCACACATAATCTACGATAATCTATGAAGGATTTACCGCATTGCAAATATGAGCCTCCTTGTCAGTGTGGCTGAAGAGGCATGTTTTTGTAACAGTCATGGGATTTGCCTGATGAAGAGTCATAGGGAGATATAGAGAGAGAACTTTTGAAAGATCACTGTCATTCCTACTGCCCCCTCGGTTGAATTTCAATGGGCTGTATTTGGCTGCATAACACTTGCAGTTTCAATGGACTGCATATGAACTAACTTCACCCGCTATGCACGTTCAGCAACGCTTAGACTCAGCAAGTTCTTACCTCCATGAAAATATGTCCCTTTTGAAGCTCTCTCTCTGTTTTTTCTGAAGTAAAAAAAATCATATAGGAATATGAAGGAAAGTAGGTTCTATTCTTCAGGGTCAGGAAGATGTGAAATCATTTTCTCTCTCTTGTCACTCGGTCAGAAATCCATGTCTTCCTCTCCACTGATGTAAACAGTGTTATGGGTACTGCTGTACTTGTCTAGGATGTTTGGAGCAAGTTATACAGGCCCGGGGACAATGGTTGTACTAAAGCGATCACTGGTGCAGAACTAAACCCGCCATTTCTGTCCTCTTCTGTCCCACACTCTGAGTTCGTTGGGGGAGCCGTGTGCATATATATTTGTTTCAGGGGGGAAAAGTCTTAACTCAACAAATAATTTATGTTAGATATTACATAAATGAATAATGGACCACATCAGAGGAGAGCTCCATAACCTGTAGCCGCGTGTGTCAATAAAGCCAAAGCAATAGTGATTATTTTCTCTGCAAACACCCAGCTACGGGAGAAGTGCACGGCGATAATGATGGAGAAAATGATTTGGACCAGGCTTAATTAGCTGTCTGTCAGGGAAAGCCATAGGGGAATGAGCTGGAGTAAGAGCTGTGCTTTGAGAGGGAGTGATCCAGGCGCCAAGCATACTGGAGACAGCGAGCAAAGGAGCAGGTTTAATTTAATATTCAGATCAGTGAGCTGAAGGGTTTGTCCTGGCCCTCCGAGCAGAGCAGAACATGAAGGCTTCAGCAGACCTGCCTCAGGGGAACACTTAAGAGGCCTGTCTTGGCTAATACACTTTTTACCCTTATAACAGCAAATACCACCTCAAAAGCATCCAGCCCATGTTGTCTGGACTGTATATCCACGTTTCATTTTTAATGCGCTTTGTTTTGCTGTATTTTTATTCTGTTTGTTGAGTTGTGCTTGGTTCCTCCAGTAAAGCCTTGACAAGCTCCATGGCCTTGTGCTAGATGCTGTGTTGACTTTACTTAAACAAAGATACAGAGATGGGGGGAAGCATCGCAGGGCTTTTCAAAGGGAATGATGGGGATTGGAGGGAGGACAAACTCTGTAGAGTGTTGTTCAACTGGAGCGAGCTACAATCTAAGTGGAGAAAGTTGAGAGGCGGCTGGGGGGAATGCTATTGTACTAAAACATATGGTAGTAAAGAAACCCCCATAAATGATAAAACACATGGTTAAAATAAACGTCCCTTTTAAATAAAGGGGGGAAAAGTCCCTTCACTACTTTTTATATCTTCCACTATACAATATACAAAACCCGTCAAAACTTTTGACACGCCTACTCATTCCAGGGTTTTTCTTTATTTGTACTATTTTCTTCATTGTAGAATGATAGTGAAGACATCAAAACTATGAAATAACACATTTGGAATCATGTAGTAACCCAAAAAGTGTTAAACAAATAATATTTTATATTTGAGATTCTTCAAAGTAGCCACCCTTTGCCTTGATGATAGCTTTGCAGACGCTTGGCTTTCTCTCGACCAGCTTTACGAGGTTGTCACCTGGAATGCATTTCAATTAATAGGTGTGTCTTTTTAAAAGTTAATTTGTGGAATTTCTATCCTCATTAATTGATTTGAGCCAATCAGTTGTGTTGTGACAAAGTAGGGGTGGTATACAGAAGATAGCCCAAGTCCATATTATGGCAAGAACAGCTCAAATAGGCAAAGAGAAATGACAGTCCATCATTACTTTAAGACATGAAGGTCAGTCAATACAGAACATTTCAAGAACTTTGAAAGTTTCTTCAAGTGCCATCGCAAAAACCATCAAGCGCTATAATGAAATTGGCTCTCATGAGGACCGCCACAGGAAAGGAAGACCCAGAGTTACCTCTGCTGCAGAAGATAAGTTCATTAGAGTTAACTGCAACTCAGATTTCAGCCCAAATAAATGCTTCACAGAGTTCAAGTAACAGACAAATCTCAACATCAACTGTTCAGAGGAGACTGCATGAATCAGGCCTTCATGGTTGAATTGCTGCAAAGAAACCACTACTAAAGGACACGAGTAAGAAGAAGAGACGTGCTTGGGCCAAGAAACATGAGCAATGGACATTAGATCGGTGGAAATCTGTCCTTTGGTCTGAAGAGTCCAAATTTGAGATTTTTGGTTCCGATCGCCATGTCTTTGTGAGGCGCAGAGTAGGTGAACGGATGATCTCCGCATGTGTGGTTCCCACAGTGAAGCATGGAGGTGGAGGTGTGATGGTGTGGGGGTGCTTTACTGGTGTCACTGTCTGTGATTTATTTAGAATTCAAGGCACACTTAACCAGCATGGCTACCACAGCATGGTTTGCGCTTAGTGGAACTATAATTGGTTTTTCAACAAGACAATGACCCAACACACATCCAGGGCTATTTGACCACGAAGGAGAGTGTTGGAGTGCTGCATCATATGACCTGGCCTCTACAATCCCCTGACCTCAACCCAACTGAGATGGTTTGGGATGAGTTGGACTGCAGAGTGAAGGAAAAGCAGCCAACAAGTGCTCAGCATATGTGGGAACAACTTCATAACTTTTGGAAAAGCATTCCTGGTGAAGCTGGTTGAGAGAATGCCAAATTGTGCCTGTCATCAAGGCAAAATGTAGCCACTTTGAAGAATATAAAATATAAAATGTATGAGTTATTTCATAGTTTTGATGTCTTCACTATTAGCGTAGAACATAGCAAAAATAAAGAAAACCCTTGAATGAGTAGGTGTGTCCAAACTTTTGACTGGCACTGTATATATATCTTGGGCTCTATCCTATCATGCTCTATCAAGAATAACCTTTCCTATTTTGCTTATATTCACAGTGAATGAATTCATTTTAAATGTATTTTGTATTTTGAAAGTGTATAGATGTGGTTAACATTGACCATAATCTAGTTTCAAATCAAATTTTATTGGTCACATAAAAGCAAACGTTATTGTGAGTGTAGTGAAATGCTTGTGCTTCTAGTTCCGACAGTGCAGCGATATCTAACAAGTAATCAAACAATTCCAAAACAACTACCCAATACACACAAATCTAAGTAAAGGGATGGAATATGTACATATAAATAGAATGGATGAGCAATGACCGAGTGGCATTGACACGATGCAATATATGGTATAAAATACAGCATATACATATGGGATGAGTAATGCAAGATATGTAAACATAATTATTAAAGTGGCACTAATAAAGTGACTAGTGATCCATTTGTTAGAGTGTCCAATGATTTCAAGTCTGTATGTAGGCAGCAGCCTCTCTCTGTTCATGATGCCTGTTTAACTGTCTGATGGCCTTGAGATAGAAGCTATTCTTTAGTCTCTCGGTCCCAGCTTTGATGCACTTGTACTGACCTCGCCTTCTGGATGATAGCGGGGTGAACAGGCAGTGGCTCGGGTGGTTATTGTCCTTGATGATCTTTTTGGCCTTCCTGTGACATTGGGTGCTGTAGGTGTCCTGGAGGGCAGGTAGTTTGCCCCTGGTAATGCGTTGTGCAGACCGCACCACCCTCTGGAGAGCCCTGCCGTACTGGGCGGCACAGTTGCCGTACCAGGCGGTGTACAGCCCGACAGGATGCTCTCAATTGTGCATCTGTAAACGTTTGTGAGGGGTTTAGGTGACAAGCCAAATACCTTCAGCCTCCTGAGGTTGAAGAGGCGCTATTGCGCCTTCTTCACCACACTATCTGTGTGGGTGGACCATTTCAGTTTGTCCGTGATGTGTACGCCAAGGAACTTGAAAATGTCCGCCTTCTCCACTGCTGTCCCGTCGATGTGGATAGGGGGGTGCTCCCTCTGCTGTTTCCTGAAGTCCACAATCATCTTCTTTGTTTTATTGATGTTGAGTGAGAGGTTGTTTTCTTGACACCACACTCCGAGTTCCCTCACCTCCTCCCTATAGGCTGTCTCGTCGTTGTTGTTGATCAAGCCTACTACTGTTGTGTCATCTGCAAATTTGATGTTCGAGTTGGAGCGTGCATGGCCACACAGTCATGGGTGAACAAGGAGTACAGGAGGAGGCTGAGCACGCACCCTTGTGGAGCCCCAGTGTTGAGGATCAGCGAAGTGGATATGTTGTTTCCCACCTTCACAACCTGGGGGCGGCCTGTCGGGAAGTCCAGGACTCAATTGCACAGGCCGGCATTGAGACCCAGGTCCTCTATCAAGATAGAGCTGAGAGATTGCTTTGTAGAAAATGACACAAGTTAGAAATCCCTATGTTAATATTTAAACAGCGCAGCACTCTGACATTGAAGAGCATGTTTGCCTAGAGCCCTGTGATGATGCTGGTTTGCTGTGCAGAGCTTGTGAAAGACACAAATTAGATTAGTCATCTCTGCAGAGAGCACGCTGCAGTTTCAATCACAACTACAGACTGCAGACTCTCATTCTGACAAGCCATCTGCCCCCACACACTTCAAATAGTAAGCTTTAATGATGTTTGAGAAATTGTGTACAAGGTCTATCTCTTTCCTATTTAAGACTTTGGTGAGAACCCTCACTGCTCTCTGGTAAGTAACCAAGCAATACCAGAACCAACAAGGGAGTGTTGTCATTTTAATGCTTGACATTTAGCTCTGTCAGCAAGAATAAGCTGTGTATGGTTACCCCGTTTTGAAAATGCAAGAAAAAGCCACCCTCCCCCATTCTGCAAGCAGACTATATGTAGTAAAGACCAACAAAAATGTCAACTGAATCATATGTTGTGGCGCAAAACTAGGGCTTTTGCGGTGACTATACTACCGGCACATGACCACAGTAAAATTCCACGGTAATCTCCTTTCATGCACTACGGACATGCTTTTGTAGTACCCAACTTGCTAACGGCCATCAGGTCCTAATGGCTTGGTACTCAAGTCTCTATTGTCCCTCTAACCACTCTGACAGCAATGTAAATGCATTCGAAAATCACATCAAACACTTATCATCAAAACAGTATGTGCTTTTAAAACTCACCTCACTGTGATTGACCAATTTGAAGAAAGAAGTTCAACAACATTTTGAAACTGAGTGGAAAACATGGTCATAGTGGATGTTGTTTCAAAGCCTAGCACAACAAAATGGACAGTGCTTTCTAAGGTGATGATTAATTACAAACACCCATACGCATATTAGAGTTTATGCATACTGATTGTGCCCTTATACAGTGCGATTAAAAAGTATTTGCCCCCTTTCTGATTTTCTCTATTTTAGCATATTTTTTATACTGAATGTTATCAGATCTTCAACCAAAACCTAATATTAGATAAAGGGAACCTGAGTTTACAAATAACATAAAAAAATGTATACTTATTTTATTATTTATTTAATTAACAAGGTTATGTCAAATCAAATTCCCCTGTGTGAAAATATAATTGCCCCCTTACTTTCAATAACTGGTTGTGCCACCTGTAGCTGCAAGGACTGCAAACACATGCTTAGGCCCACTGTTGCAAGCAGAACTGCATTAACACAATGACATTTGTGGGTTTTCAAGCATGAACTGCACAGTTTTAATTGAACCTTTATTTAACCAGGCAAGTCAGTTAAGAACAAATTATTATTTACAATGACGGCCTACCCCAGCCAAACTCTAACCCGGACAACGCTGGGCCAATTTTGCACCGCCCTATGGGACTCCCAATCACGACCGTTTGTGATACAGGCCTGAAATCGAACCAGGGTCTGTACTGATGCCTCTAGCACTGAGATGCGGTGCCTTAGGATGCTGCGCCATTTGGGAGCACTGCGCCACTCGGGAGTTTCAAGTCCTGACATTATTTGATACAGAGCAGAATTCATGGTTCCTTCTATTTAAGGCAAGTCGTCCAGGTCTTGAGCAAAGCATCCTGAAACCATCACACTACCACCACCATACTTCACCATTGGTATCAGGTTCTCACTGAGGAATGCAGTGTTTGGTTTTTGCCAGACATCCAGTAATGGAACCCATATCGTTGAAAAATTTGACTGAAGTTTGCCAAAAAGCATCTGGAAGCACCTGGATGATCATCAAGACTCTTGGAATAATGTTCAATGGACAGATGAGTCAAAAGTATATTTTTGGACGAGATGGTTCCCATTAAGTCTTGTGAAAATCAATATGGGCTGCATGATGCGACTATAGGCTATTGATGATTTGAGAATGCTCTGTTGCTTGCCTCAGGCTGCACACGCTATTCTCTCATCAAGTGATTCGCCACAGCCCTACGCAATCCACCGTCAAATTCCATGCTCTGTTAGGACCAGCTTGTTTTCCTTCAGTTTTCCCAGCTTGCCAATGCTTCCCTAGTATGTTGCACAAGTCTATGCAAAGAGGTTTGCGAGGTGTAATATTCCAATAGCTTACCAGTGAATTTGAGTGGAAATGTCAACAGCAAATTGAATTGAAATATTATCATGTATGCTAGAGAAGACTACAGATAGAATTCAGTGGATTTAGCCAGTGGAGCCCCTATTACACAAAAATGGCAGAGCAGTACAACCTTTAGAGAAACGAGTGGCCATCTGTCTTTTAAATTCTAGAAGTGAACAATCACCTCAGCCGAAGCCAGATAGGGAGAAAGAGCAAGGAGTAGAATACCTGTGTCTGAGCAATAAGAGAGGCAGTCTGCAACCCTACCGCCACAGCAGCCTGTGGCAATTAGAGGCAGGGTGAAATATTTGTTGAGAGAAAGGCTGAGTCCCGGGGGAAGAGAGGCAAGAAACACCCAGGAGATTGCAGATCACAGCTCTAAAGGAGCCACATGCAGTTGTGAAGGTGTGGGGAAGGTGGCAGGAGCCCCCTTAGTATCTGGGCATGGGGGCTCGTAACTCCCTCCCGCCACAGTGAAACAGATCTCCAGAGGATCTGTCTGAGAGACTTGTCATCAGATTACCAGCGAGTTCAAAAGATGCCGCAAAGATACGCGAGAAACATCTTTGGGCTATAACTACAGGCAACTGTACTTATTGAAGTGTAACTGATCAGTGGAGCGGGTTGAGCTAGTGTGTTACAAAGAAAAGTGTTCTAGGTAGGAACATGATTTGTGAAACTAGGCAATTCAAAACAGACTTGGCTGCCTTTATATGAGTTTCAGATTTATTGTGGATACGACTCAAGTGTCTGGGGCCTTGATTCTTACTGACATCATCCAGAGTGGAGTATTTAGGTCAAAGCATACAGTATCAACCGGAGATGCCAAGGATATCTTAGTCAAAAACACTTCTTATCTTTCCTGCTGGGAAAGGAAGGTGGGAGGATTTAAAATCTTACAGTCAAACATAAATATCTTTCTTATAAGTAAAAGTGAACATGTAAAATGGCTTTCAGATATATTTGCATCTTCAGGCCTAATCTTAGTGAACATTTCAGATGCGTCATGTCTAACATACTGTATACAGTGAAATCAGTTTTGTAATCAGTGCCACACGTTTGAAGAAATATATACTCAGATATTAATTTGAATTACTATAAATCAATATAATATCTTCACATATTCACAATTTTAATTTAAATTAAAAAAATCTAGGCATATACCCTGCTAGGCATATACCCTGCTAGGCATATACCCTGCTAGGCATATACCCTGCTAGGAATATACCCTGCTCTATAAATGCAATAAGAATGAAGGCTTAAGTTGTAAGCATTATTCTGCTGGAGGTATCCAGGGCAGCTGGGAGATGGGGCGGATTGAGGGAGAGGGAAAAAAGGGAGAGGGAGCTAAAGAGAATGAGGGAAAGGGAGAAGGAGCTAAAGAGAATGAGGGAAAGGGAGAGGGAGCAACAGAAAATGAGGGAAAGGGAGAAGGAGCTAAAGAGAATGAGGGAAAGGGAGAGGAAGCTAAAGAGAATGAGGGAAAGGGAGAGGAAGCTAAAGAGAATGAGGGAAAGGGAGAGGAAGCTAAAGAGAATGAGGGAAAGGGAGAAGGAGCAGTATGTAGATGAATAAGCAGACAGGCAGTCAGAATAAAGCCTTCACCCACAACGCTTGACTGGGCCCTACAAAAATAGTCTGGCCTAAAGTTAGCACAGCCCAGCTCTGCTGCTTCACTTTGTATTTTTTTTTAACACTTTAACAATTAGGGCTTGCCTCCAGTAGATCCAAGGCAGACATACGTATTTCATCAGAGCTGACACATTCCTCACTCACTGTGTCATGTTTCAGTTCACATTTCTGACATCTGCTAGTTGCATTATACTAACAGTCATAACATAAATCTTGTGTAGCCTATATATTTGCTTACATGTTCTGTACAAGGTTACATAATAATCTGTAACTTGTGTCATCATCTTTTATTGCACAAAGAACTACAAAGGGAAACCCAGCCGCGAGCTGCCCAGTGACCCGAGCCTATCAGAAGAGCAAAATGCCTTTTATGCTCGCTTTGAGGCAAGCAACACTGAAACATGCATGAGAGCAACAGCTTTTCTGGACGACTCTGTGATCACGCTCTTCATAGCCTAAGTGAGAAAGACCTTTAAACAGGTCAAAATTCACAAAGCCGCGGGGCGAGGCGGATTACCAGGACATGTACTCAAAGCATGCGTGGACCAACTGGCAAGTGTCTTCACAGACATTTTCAACCCCTCCCTGACCGAGTCCGTAATATGTACGTTTCCAACAGACCACCATAGTTCCTGTGCCCAAGAAAGCGAAGGTAACCTGGCTAAATGATTACCGCCCCGTAGCACTTAAGTCGATAGCCATGAAGTGCTTTCAAAGGGCTCACATCAACACCATCAAACTTTGCAGTTTGTGGAATTTTTCTATTTTTAACATTTATTTTACCTTTATTTAACTAGGCAAGTCAATGAATAACAAATTATTATTTTCAATGACAGCCTAGTGTGTTAACTGCCTTGATCAGTGGCAGAACGACATATTTTTACCTCGTCAGCTCAGGGATTCAATCTTGCAACCTTTCAGTTACACTCTAGTCCAACACTCTAACCACTAGGCTACCTGCCGCTCTAAATTAATATAGGAGAATATAACATATTAGATCTGGTAAAAGATAATACAAAGAAAAAAAAATGAGTTTTTTGTACCATCATCTTTGAAATGAAAGGGAAAGGCCATAATGTATTATGCCTGCCCTGGTGCAATTTAGATTTTGGCCACTAGATGGCAGCAGTGTATGTGCAAAGTTTTAATCTGATCCAATGAACCATTGCATTTCTGTTAAAAAAAATTATCAAGACTAATTGGTTTATTCATACATTTTCAAGTTCATAACTGCACTCTCCTCAAACAATAGCATGGTATTATTTCACTGTAAAAGCTACTGTAAATTGAACGGCGCAGTTAGATGAACAAGAATGTAATCTTTCTGCAAATATCAGATATGTCTGTGTCCTGGGAAATGTTCTTGTTACTTACAACCTCATGCTAATCACATTAGCCTACGTTAGCTCAATCGTCCCACGGGGAACCCACCAGTCCTGTAGAGGTTATTAAGTCTCGACAGAAAAGGGTATTATACAACAAAAGTGAGTAATCACAAACCATGAATGATTGTCAATATTTCAGGAGGGTATCTGCATTTCTCTGCCCTTCACATTTTCTCTGAACCTTTTAAGAAATCCCTTTTTCTTGTTTTCCTTTTTGGTTAGAAATCTGTACTCCAGACATGTAATTATGTGGTGGAAAACAATAACATTGTTTAGCAGCTCTGCTGAATGGCACAAACATGCACTCAGCAGCTGATTTACTCATCTTAGTCAATATGAAACTCTCAGAGTAAGAGCTGTTAAAACCTCTATGGAGGCACATTCAAGCACTATTCACTATAGGTACTCATAGTGACAATTTGCAGAGATAAAATGCATGTTTTAAGTGTAGCAAATACAGTGGATAATACACCGGCTACATTACTGTTATAGAGTTCTAAATTGGTTAAAAATGGATCGAACCACCACTATCATTTCTATAATAAATGTCCATCCACATTCCATGCCATTTCACTCTGTGTTCTAGTTCCTTTCATTGCAGACCCAGAGTTGCCTCAGGTTATTCAGCTCCTTGCTTTGAAGACTCGCCACAACTTCGGCAAAGCTACAGGTCCTATTTCCTCTGAAAATAATGTAGAGAATGCATTTTCCCAACAGGCACATGAGCAGTGCTCTGCTGATGAACTCTCCTCCTTCTCTTTCCTTATATCCATTCATGAGTCAATCAGTAACCATTTTGTTAAGATCGAGGGAATTAGGTGTAAGTATTTACAAACTATAAACCAATTTTGATGTTGTATAATATTGATGAAAATAATTGCCCTTATTTGAAGCTCAAAATGTAGGACTGGTCTTATTCCACCAATGGATACATAGCCTAGTTGTCATAGCTCCTCTTAGTGTAAAGTGCTCCAAACAAAGGCATGCACTCTGCCAAACACCAAACAACACTAAAACGCTGTGCACAAGGTGCTAACAATAACATCCCTGTTAAAGATTGGCATCCGAAACGGTCCGTTACGGACAACTGACACAACAGCACACACAACAGCACACATCCAACCAGCTCATTGATGATAATTTGTGCTGCAGCCGATGCCATTGTCTAGAAGACTATTTCTATATTGGCCTATTCAGAATATCTGGCACGGGACAAAGGTCGCTGCCCTGTGGATGCCAGATTTCACAATGACTAGCCTACTCTGCCCGCGCAGTCCAGCAAATTCAGCCTGGGCCTCAGACACTCCAAAACCATGCTAAGTAATTACATACTGAAGGATCCAGAGCAAAAACAACAAACTAGCTACAAAAGAGAAGAATTCCATGAAATGATTAATGCATATTGCAGCAGCATAGCAATCAGTCAAATCAATCCTGAAGTGAGCCTTGATACTAATAATAGCAACAGTAGCAGTGCTCTCCTTCTTCTTTATGACAATATAATCACAATGAGTGATGTTAGCGACTGTATCCATGTCCTTTGGGGCATCTCGTTCTGCATTTCTCTGTATCTCCATTATGTCTGTCAAATACACTTCAACTAAGACTGAGGGGAAGGAAAGAAGAATGAGGGAAACAGTGGGAATGAGCAGAGTGATTGTTCACAGAAGCTGTTTGTAGCATTTTTCAAGCCATGTGTATAATGCTTGTAGTAGGTGATAATTAGCCATTCGTCACCACGCCATCTTGTCTTTGCCCTCTCTAATTACTCTAGTGGTACCAGGAGTAAGGTTGAAACTGATCTGTTATTATTTGTTGACAGGGGGAGATGATGCCATTTACCATTTTGCTTTCTTCTACAGTCCCCGAGCGTTACACAGAGAAATGATTCGCAGCTGATTGAAGATTGCAGGGTGGAATGATCTCTTTGGTTTGTGATGTGCAGTGAGTGACAGAAGCTGTTGGTGGAGCGGAGAGTCTTCCATTTCCTTCCTGTCATGTCCCCAACACACGGCCTGACCTTGTTCACCACTGTTTTTAGTTTGATTATGGAATCAAGGCTGGCCAGGGGAAATAACATATTATTCCTTATTGGTTTGTTTAATGGGGTGCAGAGTGCACATACTTCTCTTTCACATGGCGCATTAACCTTCTCTGTGCTCTGCATTGTGAAGGAACAATAATGAATTGTCCCTAAATTATTCAATGTTTACTTTGTGGGTTTTGTGGTCTGTAATTGTTTGGATCATATTTGGATTTTGGAGAAGGCCAATGTCTAAAAACTGAGTGAGGAAACTCTTGCCAATTTTTGTGAAATATATAAACTCTTGCCTCTTAGGGAGGAATCTGTCCTCTGCCATTGCAGTTTAATGTCAGAACTGTCAGGAGAGTTCAACAGCTTGTTAGTGGCAGACAGTCATGTCTTGCAGATTATTTCCTAGAAGAGCCCTCTCCTCTCTTCCTCTGTTGACGTGTGGATAGAGAGAGAGGCATCTGAGAATCATTGTGTCACCTTGTCTTAGGTGATGTGACTGAAGTCCTGTCACAGAGACCACTGCAGGGGTACCTGCGTGTCTAGGACATCAATCCCAGAGAATCACACACTTCCTGTGTTGAAATGACCAGGAAATGATTAACCATTGAGAGTGCCAGGGAACATGGGCTACTTTATGTCAGTATTTGCTGTTGTTTAATTAACACTCACAATGAGTTCATAAAGGGTGTGCCAAATAAACTCAGAAAAAAAAGAAACATCCCGTTTTCAGGACCCTGTTTTTCAAAGATAATTCAGAAAAATCCAAAATAACTTCACAGATCCTCATTGTAAAGGGTTGAAACACTGTTTTCCATGATTTTCAATGAACCATAAACAATTAATGAACATGCACCCGTGGGATGGTCGTTAAGACACTAACAGCTTACAGATGGTAGGAAATTAAGGTCACAGTTATGAAAACTTAAGACACTAAAGAGGCCTTTCTACTGACTCTGAAAAACACCAATGGAAAGATGCCCAGGGTCCCTGCTCATCTGCGTGAACGTGCCTTAGGCATGCTGCAAGAAGAAATGAGGACTGCAGATGTGGCTAGGGCAATAAATTGCAATGTCTGTACTGTGAGACGCCAAAGACAGCACTACAGGGAGACAGGATGGACAACTGATCGTCCTCGCAGTGGCAGACCACGTGTAACAACATCTGCACAGGATCGGTACATCCGAACATCACACCTGCGGGACAGGTACAGGATGGCAACAACAACTGCCCGAATTACACCAGGAATGCACAATCCCTCCATCAGTGCTCAGACTATCCACAATAGGCTGAGAGAGGCTGGACTGAGGGCTTGTAGGCCTGTTGTAAGGCAGGTCCTCACCAATCAAAAAATAACACAAGAAAATTACATAACATAACGAGGCTATATAAAGGGGGTACCAGTACGGAGTCAATGTACATGTTAGTCAAGGTAATTTGTAAAGTGACTATGCATAGATAATAAACCGTGAGTAGCAGCAGTGTAAAAACAAAGGCGGGGGTGAATGTAAATATTTTGGGTGATTATTTTGATTGATTGTTCAGCAGTCCTATGGCTTGGGGGCAGAAGCAGTTAAAACTTCTTAGGGCTAGGGCCCTTTATTTCTCAATTTCCTGCCTGAATGACGTGCCCAAAGTAAACTGCCTGTTGCTCAGGCCCTGAAGCCAGGATATGCTTAGAATTGGTACCATTGGAAAGAAAACACTTTGAAGTTTGTAGAAATGTTAAAATAATGTAGGAGAATATAGGGGTGGCAGGGTAGCCTAGTGGTTAGAGCATTGGACTAGTAACCGAAAGGTTGCAAGTTCAAATCCCCGAGCTGACAAGGTACAAAATCTGTTGTTCTGCCCTTGAACAGGCAGTTAACCTAATGTTCTTAGGCTGTCATTGAAAATAACAATTTGTTCTTAACTGACTTGCCTAGTAAAATAAAGGTAAAATAAATATATATATATAACACAATAGATATGAAAAACCAACCAGAATAAAACCTTTTGAGAGACCATCCTCTAAGAAATGCAAGAGAAAGGTCATATTGAAAATTAGCTCCCTGGATGCAATTCAACTCAATTCAACTAAAAAATGAATAAGAAATAACAGTTTTAGTAGAAGGACAGTCTTAGAAATCTATGTTTGCGCGCGCCATAAAGAAATTATGCACCTGCTAAAATCGGTTTCCTACTTCTTTACGAAATAAATATTATAGTTTGATTACATTTTATGGTATCTGAGGAGTAAATAGAAACATATTTTGACTTGTTGAAACAAATTTTAGGGGTAGATTTTTTGATTCCTTTCTCTGCAAGTTGAATGAGTGGATTACTCAAATTGATGGCGCCAACTAAACTGACTTTTTTGGGATATAAAGAAGGATTTTATCTAACAAAACCACACTATATGTTATAGCTGGGACCCTTTGGATGACAAATCAGAGGAATATTTTTTTAAAGTAAGTGAATGTATATGTGAATGTATGAAACCTGTGCAGGTGGAAAAATATTTTGATTTGGGGTGCCGTCCTCAAACAATCGCATGGCATGTTTATAGCTACTGTAAATCGGACATTGCAGTGGTCCTTCTGTAGCTCAGTTGGTAGAGCATGGCGCTTGTAATGCCAGGGTAGTGGGTTCGATCCCTGCGACCACCCATACGTAGAATGTATGCACACATGACTCTAAGTCGCTTTGGATAAAAGCGTCTGATAAATGGCATATATTATTATTATATTATTAGTTTAACAAGAAGGGAAGATTTCAGCTAATATGTACATAAATGTTTAAAATCCATAATATTTATGATTATTTATTTGAATTGTGCGTCCTCCAGTTTCACCGGAAGTTGTCCCGCTAGCGGGACGCCGATCCTTCATCGCCCATTAGGACATCTACCAGGCTGAGCAAATTTACCAGGCTTAGTACACACTGCTTATCAGCCACAATTTTCTTCCTTCGGCAGTTGAAGAAGTATCAAGGGTGTAAATCGTTGTTAACATTTGGACACTAATTTGATTACATTTTTGTTTTGAAATGCACAGTTTTTTGCCTTTGTTTAAAAAAAAGTATATCATTCACTTTGACCATTGTCTTTGTCCACTATGCTGGCTTCTCATTCATGTTACAATATAACATCTCTGAGACTATTATGAATGTTTCCTAGAAGTACATGTTTGATTGTTGAAGATAAAAATCCAAAAAGCAAAACATTATAACCTTTTGTTCCTCCATAAGAGGGAGGAAATGGCAAGGACGGACATGATACACATTGCCTGCTACTTACTAAGTGATTCTTCATGTCCAATTATAGCATTCTAGTCAGCTCAGCTCTGCTATGACTGGCAGATAAAGATCACCTCGCAATTCTATTCCTGTAAAACTGGGGGGAAAGTAGTGCTTTTGAACATACAGTATAAATTAGAGTGGGATACTTATAGCAGAGACTTTGCAGAATAACATTAGTGTATTTGGCAGAGATACAATATGCCTGGTAGAATCTATCATTATACATGGTTTTTTGTTTAAGCAGGATTCTTCAGAGCCTTTACCAAAAGTTGAGTGGTGAAAGTAATGAGCGGTGTGATATTATGGTAAATGACACGAAAGCTCACCCAGAAGAGTTCAGTACTGGCAAAATATGTTTAGCTTTTTGCTTATCTCAATTTAATTCACTCGACTTCTGCAATATTGGATTTTGGGGCAACAACATCAATAATGTATTGGTGAGGCAGGCAGCCCAGCGGTTAAGAACTTTTGGACAGTAACCGAAAGGTTGCTGGTTTGAATCCCCAAACCGACAAGGTGAAGAAAATCTGCCGATGTTCCCTTGTGCAAGGCACTTAACCCCTAATTTATCTAAAATGTTACAAATGTGCTTCTTCTCACCTTCCAGGATGTTATGATTGGGCCAAGCCTGACCATCCAACTACTGTTAAAACACCAGCAGGCCCTTTTCCAGCGTGGCTCTGAGGGGCTTACTGGATGAATTCTACCACTTGTGGGAAATTGATAGCACCAGTTACCCTGCACAACAGCAATAAGCCAGGACTAATTTGTTCCTGTGGTCTCTGGTCTAGACTGGCTCCTCCGTCACTGGAATCCACTCTAAACAGATGAAACCTCGAGAATCCCATAATTTACCCAAAGGTGCCCAGCCGTGCAGTAGGGAGGGATAGCTTGGTGCCTTTTATCTAGTACTACCAGACATTGACATATTGATTAGATGGAATAAGCAGCATTGGAGATTGCTACTGTGCTCTAAGTGCCCCTTATATATTTTTGAATGCTTCCACAAATCCATCAGTTTTCACCACCGCTGTTATTCACAGACCATAAATAATAGACATGGAATCAGGCTGAGGAACACACAGATAATAATTTTATTCTATTCATGTGTAGTATGTGTAGTAGGAGGACATATTGACAGTTAGTGGTGTTATTCTAGGTGCAAATAATTTAAAACTCATTAAAAAATGTACCATATTAATATACAGTGAATGTATAACAGATTTGAATATTTCCTTGAAAATAGTCTTATCTGTCTATCCCAAGTGAAAGTGAGACCCGAAATTCCGAAAACGAAATTCCTTTGTTATTAAAGTTTATTGGTCGCGTACACAGATTTGCAGATGTTATCGCAGGTGCAGCAAAATGCTTGTTACAAGAGGGAAGTGTGTAGACATGCAATCCTCCAGTGCCGGAAGAAAGCCTTTTCCCAAAGGACATGTCCTCAAGCTGGCTTCTTCCAGCTCCACAGTTTCATCATCCACATTCCACATCTAACTCCTGTTTACATGGAAAAATCTGAGATTTGGACTGTTACTCCCCTGAAGTCTTCCATTATCCAGTTAGAAAAAAAGTGCTCTCAGTTTGCTTTGGTGCTTATAGCTCTCACAGCCCTGATGAAAAAAGTGCTCTCAGTTTGCTTTGGTGCTTATAGCTCTCACAGCCCTGATGAAAAAAGTGCTCTCAGTTTGCTTTGGTGCTTATAGCTCTCACAGCCCTGATGAAAAAAGTGCTCTCAGTTTGCTTTGGTGCTTATAGCTCTCACAGCCCTGATGAAAAAAATGCTCTCAGTTTGCTTTGGTGCTTGTAGCTCTCACAGCCCTGATGAAAAAAATGCTCTCAGTTTGCTTTGGTGCTTGTAGCTCTCACAGCCCTGATGAAAAAAATGCTCTCAGTTTGCTTTGGTGCTTGTAGCTCTCACAGCCCTGATGAAAAAAATGCTCTCAGTTTGCTTTGGTGCTTGTAGCTCTCACAGCCCTGATGAAAAAAATGCTCTCAGTTTGCTTTGGTGCTTGTAGCTCTCACAGCCCTGATGAAAAAAATGCTCTCAGTTTGCTTTGGTGCTTGTAGCTCTCACAGCCCTGATGAAAAAAATGCTCTGTTTGCTTTGGTGCTTGTAGCTCTCACAGCCCTGATGAAAAAAATGCTCTCAGTTTGCTTTGGTGCTTATAGCTCTCACAGCCCTGATGAAAAAAATGCTCTCAGTTTGCTTTGGTGCTTATAGCTCTCACAGCCCTGATGAAAAAAATGCTCTCAGTTTGCTTTGGTGCTTATAGCTCTCACAGCCCTGATGAAAAAAATGCTCTCAGTTTGCTTTGGTGCTTGTAGCTCTCACAGCCCTGATGAAAAAAATGCTCTCAGTTTGCTTTGGTGCTTGTAGCTCTCACAGCCCTGATGAAAAAAATGCTCTCAGTTTGCTTTGGTGCTTATAGCTCTCACAGCCCTGATGAAAAAAATGCTCTCAGTTTGCTTTGGTGCTTATAGCTCTCACAGCCCTGATGAAAAAAGTCAAGTTAAGTGTAACTTAGTGCAACATCCTTATAATTATCACCAACTTAGTGTGTATTTATCCAACTCCCTCAAAATGTAACTTCTTGCAATATAGTTTGCGTCGCAATTGACTTCAGCATCCAAAGCTGTACAAAAATAATCAGAAATTTGGTACGTTCATTGAAGTTATATTTGGTGTAAAACAGAGCAGTCAGGATTTCGTGCAGTATTGTGCTGTTATTCCAGAAGCGGGAAATTATAATATAGCATGTTTTTTTTGCAGGTGTTCAATGTTTATATTGTGTAAACAATAGAGGCAAAATACGTCATCTAGAGATTTGTTTTTAAAGTAATCTGAGAGAACAGTAGGGGAGACTGGGGTAAATTGAGCCATTGTTTACATTCAGCATCACTACGTCAAGGGAAATGTTGTATTCTTTCTAACAAAGACATCTACATAGTGTATATTTCAAAATGTGGTGTATCCCTGGACATAATCAGAATTCATGTAAACATAAACAGTTTTGAAAACATTTCTTGTCCAAAAAAAGTGGTCTCTTGGCACAATTTTATCCGGGTATGGGGTAAATTGAGCATAGGAGCAGGGTAAGTTGAGCCGCCTTAGGGTAAGTGGGTGATGGTGCTGGTAGGTCAAAGTTTAATTATATTGTATGTCTTAAATGTAAGCCTACATTCAGATATAGATCTGTTCAATATCACTTACCTTTCCATTTCTTGACCAGTTGTCTGTGTCAGGGAGGTTGGTTCAATGTGCCAACTTCTAGGCATGTTCTCTGCATTTCATATTTTTAGATAACCTTTATTTAACTAGGCAAGTCACTTAAAAACAAATTCTAATTTACAATGACAGCCTACCTGGGAATGGTAGGTTAACTGCCTTGTTCAGGGGCAGAACAACAGAATCCCCATCAGCTCGGAGATTCGATCGGGCAACTCTTCGGTTACTGGCTCAACACTCTAACTACTTGGCTAACTGCAGACCATTTGAAACTGCTAAGCACATGAAACTGGCCCTCGAGATTCTTGATATGTTTAGCAAGCTCAGACTCCATGTCATCATAGCCTCTCATTTGCACAGGTACAGTGACTTCAGAAACTATTCATACCCTTGACTTATTCCACATTTTATTGTGTTACAGCCTGAATTCAATATGGATTTAAAAAATAATTCTCTCACCCATCTACACACAGTACCACATAATGACAAAGTGAAAATGTGTTTTTAGAAATCTGTGAAAATGTATCAAATGAAATACAGAAATATCTCATTTACATAATTATTTACACCCCTGAGTCACTTTGTAAAAGCACCTTTGTTCCCTCCATCCTTATCAGTTCCCAGTCCCTGCCGCTGAAAAGCATCCCCAAAGCATGATACTGCCACCAACATGCTTTACGGTAGGGATGGTGTTAGACGGGTGATGAATGTGCTGTGCCTGGTTTTCTACAGACATAGTGCTTTGCATTCAGGCCAAAGAGTACAATTTTGTCTCATCACATCACATAATCTTTTGCCTGATGATCTCAGTCTTTCATGTGCCTTTTTGCAAACTCCAGGCATGCTGTCATGTGCCTTTTTCTCAGGAGTGACTTCTGTCTGGCCACTCTCCCATAAAGCCCAGATTGGTGAGGTGCTGTAGAGACAGTTCAGTCTCCGAGTTCAGTTCAGTCTATCCCATC
This sequence comes from Oncorhynchus keta, assembly GCF_023373465.1. NCBI lineage: Eukaryota > Metazoa > Chordata > Actinopteri > Salmoniformes > Salmonidae > Oncorhynchus > Oncorhynchus keta. The sequence goes on along the minus strand of NC_068439.1, from coordinate 62,735,183 downwards.
TCAGTGAAGGAACTCTGTAGTTGTGTTAGAGTGGTCATTGGGTTCTTGGTCACCTCCCTGACCAAGGTCCTTCTTGCCCAATTGCTCAGTTTGGTCGGACGGACGGCTCTGGCTAGTTCCATATTTTTTAAATTTCCCAGTGATGGAGACCACTGTGCTCTTAGAAAAGTTCAACACTCTAGACATTGTTTTATAGTCTTCCCCAGATATATATGCATCATCACAATTCTATCTCTGAGATCTACGGACAGTTCATCGTATAGTTTCAGCTCTGACATGTGGGATCTTATATAGACAATTGTGTTTCTTTCTAAATAATTTCCAAACAGTTGAATCGGCCACAGATGGACTCCAATCAATTTGTAGTGACATCTCAAGGATGATCAAATGAAATTGGATGCTCCTGAGCTCATTTAGGAGTGTCATAGGAAAGGGGTGTGAATACTTAGATATTTCTGTATTTCATTTGAAATACATTTGCTAAAATTTCAAAAAAATATGTTTTCACTTTGACATTATGAGGTATTGTGTGTAGATGGGTGGTACTTTTTTTCAATCCATTTTGAAATCAGGCTGTAACACAACAACATGTGGAATAAGTCAAGGGGTATGAAAACTTTCTGATAGCACTGTACATGTAAGTTTTCTTTTTTTGTCAACGTACCTCTTCAGTGTCATTCAGTCTATTTTTTTCCCTTGCTGCTGCTCGAATGGGACTCATTCCTTTCTCTATTTCCTTGGCTGCTCTCTAAAGAAGGGGGCTGGACCCCTGTTTTAAAAAAAAAACATTTGTACTGCATGTATACACAGGGTGTGATGATGTCTTCTCTGTAACAATGACAATGCACTATCTTGAGTTCATATGCATGACACAGCAAAAAAAACTGCATATTATGCAGAAAACGTACGTATGTCATCATCATTTGTATGGGGTATGGTGGCCATTGCCTCAACTTACCCCATGGCAATTGGCTCAACTTAACTCAAGGCAAACATTTTGACTATATTAGCCCACACAGCTCCAAGGATGCACTTTCATGCTAGGTTTATGACCTCATATTGAAGCTTATAGAGACCCCAACTGATGTATAAAACAATCTTAAAATCTACTTTGGTTTAGATACAAGCGTCATGTTTTTTGGACCTACCTTGCTTACCACTTTTTCCATGTGGTTTCTTCCTTCAAACGACTCTATGATATGATGATCGCTTCCTAAATAATTGGTCACATGATTCATTTTGTTAATGGTTTCCTAGAAACAAGGAGTGGCTCAACTAACCCTTTGGCTCAACTAACCCCACTCTCCCCCACAGATGTAGGATCTTCAGTTGATCCTCCTGTTGGATAACTTTCCTGCAGTGCTGGAAATTTTAAACTTGTAGTGTATTTGAGGTTTAAAATGACTTCTGAAGTTTCTAATTTCCACTTCAAAATTTCTGTCTTGATTTTCACTTAGAAAAATGTATCAATGTCACGTCCTGACCTTAGTTCAATTTTTTATGTCTCTATTTTAGTTTGGTCAGGGCGTGAGTTGGGGTGGGCATTCTATTTGTTGTTCTATGTTTTTGTGTTTTTGTGTTTGGCCTGGTATGGTTCCCAATCAGAGGCAGCTGTTTATCGTTGTCTCTGATTGAGAACCATACTTAGGCAGCCTGTTTTCCCACTATGATTTGTGGGTAGTTATTTTCTGTTTAGTGTTTTTGTTGCACCTTACAGAACTGTTCGTTTGTTGTTTTTGTTCAGTATTCATCTTTATTCAAATGATTATGAATACGTACCACGCTGCACTTTGGTCCTCTTTTCCTTCTCCCAACGACAATCGTTACAATCAACCCTGACAAAAAAAAGCAAATCATTGTAATCCACATAATAATTCACGTTTCTTGTTGCTGCAGGATTATTTTCCTGCTGTAGCAAACAGGCTTAAATTAAGGGTAAGGGATAAGTGGGGGGGATACCTAGTCAAGATCCTACATCTGTACATACTGTGAAATTAAAGCCGCAACAAGTGAAATCAGTTCCTAACAGAGTAGAAATTGCAGTTCAGAGTATTGTCATTTATATTTTAGTTTTGTACATTTATTTATGCATAAATTCATAATTGTGAACATCGGCAACAAAACCTGTTTTCATCCAATGTATCATCTTTATTTAGCCAGTGCTTTGTTACAAACCACAGGCTTCATGTTTCAAGTGATAATTATTCGGTGAACAGTGCCTAGAGGTATTCATCAGCAGTAGAGAGTGGAGACATCCAGACCAGTGTGGGTTAGCTACGACTCTAACTACCAGCTCCTACTAATAGGATCTGAGACCTGGAGCGGTTGGCTTCTCAGTGGTTCTGAGTCACGACAGCGACAGGAAGATGAACCTCAAGGCGTATCAACTCCCTGTGTTCCAAAGCCACAAAACCACCAAGCTCTCTGACAGTGCTTATAACCTTTAAACCATACAATGAATTTAGGAAATAACTTAATAGGCTTTAAGAGGCTTAGAATGGTTATTTTGACAGAGTGATAACTCCCTTTAACTGTCGGTGCCCACTGAAGTGAAGGGAAAAGGAATAGCACAGATTCTACTCATAAATATGAATTTACTCTACTTCTCACAGAACATAGAAGACTTGCAGGTATACAATTCTGTCTGCCTAAGATATGGATATATGGTACAATGTGAACTTAAAACTGAATCTGGGAGAACTGGAGTGTCTGGAGTTTACAACAGCTATGAAATGTAATGGGTAAAATAGTGACAACAAAGCTTATATCACAGATATTGAGAGCAATATATCTAAAACCATTGATTTATTGCACATCTTTCACAGGGAGACCTAAGAGGGGGCCATTAAAGAAATGCTCATGAAGGAGGAAGAATGACAGTCACAAATTAAAATAAATGTCTTCTGCATCCATCCTCCACTTGGTGAATGAGTGAATCGAGGCACAGATCTGGGGAAGGGTACCGAAAGAATTCTGCAGCATTGAAGGTCCCCAAGAACAGTGGCCTCCATCATTCTTAAATGGAAGAAGTTTGGAACCACCAAGACTCTTCCTAGAACTGGCTGCCCAGCCAAAATGAGCAATCGGGGGAGAAGGACCTTGGCCAGGGAGGTGACCAAGAACCTGATGGTGACTCAAACAGAGCTCCAGAGTTCCTCTGTGGAGATGGGAGAACCTTCCAGAAGGACAACCATCTATGCAGCACTCCACCAATCAGGCCTTTATGGTAGAGTGGCCAGACGGAAGCCACTCCTCAGTAAAAGTCACATGACAGCCCTCTTGGAGTTTACCAAAAGGCACCTAAAGGACTCTCAGACAATGAGAAACAAGATTATCTGGTCTGATGAAAACAAGAATGAACTCTTTGGCCTGAATGCCAAGTGTCACATCTGGAGGAAACTTGGCACCATCCCTACGGTGAAGCATGGTGATTGCAGCTTCATGCTGTGTGACTTTTTTTCAGCTGCAGGGACAGGGAGACTATTTGTGAAGTTTCATCGCCTGGTCACATACAGTTGATGTGTTGTGCATTGAAGTCCACAAGTGAAGTCAAAAGGTGACAGGAGGAGAGCGCATTGATGCGAGAAGGAATACAATGTCGCTCCTATGAAGTGAACTGTCTTTATGGGTGACGGGTGTATTCATTCCACTGATTCTGTTGAAAAACATTTCTTAAATGGAAGCAAACATACCAAACTGGAATAAACATACCTGAATAAGTCCAATAGAAACTCTTGTTTGCATGAATACATCAGACCTATGAAATAACACATATGGAATCATGTATTAACCAAAGAAGTGTTAAACTAATCCAAATATGTTTTATATTTGAGATTCTTCAAAGTAACCACCCTTTGTCTTGATGACAGCTTTGCATACTCTTGGCATTCTCTCAACCAGCAGTCTTGAAGTAGTTCCTGCATATGCTGAGCCCTTGTTGGCTGCTTTTCCTTCACTCTGCAGTCCAACTCATCCCAAACAGCTCGATTGGTTTGAGGTCAGGTGATTGTAGAGGACAGGTCATATGATGCAGCACTCCATCACTCTCCTTCTTGGTCAAATAGCCCTTACACAGCCTGGAAGAGTGTTTTGGGTCAATCAAATCAAATCAAATGTATTTATATAGCCCTTCGTACATCAGCTGATATACCACCATGCTTCACCGTAGGGATGGTGCCAGGTTTCCTCCAGAAGTGACGCTTAGCATTATGGCCTAAGAGTTCAATCTTGGTTTCATCACACCAGAGAATCATGTTTCTCATGGTCTAAGAGTCTTTAGGTGCCTTTTGTCAAACTCCAAGCAGGCGGTCAGGTGCCTTTTACTAAGGAGTGGCTTCCATCTGGTCACTCTACCATAAAGGCCTCACTGGCCACCCCCAAAGCCAATTCCTCCTTTGGCCGCATCTCCTTCCAGTTCTCTGCTGCCAATGACTGGAACAAACTGCAAAAATCACTGAAGCTGGAGACTCATATCTCCCTCGCTAGCTTTAAGCACCAGCTATCAGAGCAGCTCACAGATCACTGCACCTGTACATAGCCCATCTGTAAATAGCTCATCCAACTACCTCATCCCCATACTGTATTTATTTATTTATCTTGCTCCTTTGCATCCCAGTATCTCTACTTGCACATTCAGCTTCTGCACATCTATCACTCCAGTGTTTAATTGCTATATTGTAATTACTTCGCCACCATGGCCTATTTATTGCCTTACCTTCCTTATCTTACCTCATTTGCACACACTCTATATAGACTTTTCTACTGTATTATTGACTGTATGTTTGTTTATTCCTGTCACGCCCTGACCATAGAGAGCCCTCGGGGATTGCAATAGGTCAGAGCGTGACTAGGGGGTGTTCTCGTTTTGATATTTATATGTTGGTGTGAGTATGGTTCCCAATTGGAGGCAGCTGATTATCATTGCCTCTAATTAGGTGTGGTCCTTTTCCCACCTGCGTTTGTGGGATATTGTTTTGTTTTCAGTTTGTGCCTTAGTGCGCTCTGTACTGGACGTTCGTTGATTCTCCACGCACCAGGCCTCCAGTGCGTCTCCCCAGCCCGGTACGTCCTGTGCCGGCTCCCCGCACTCGCCCTGAAGAGCGTGTCATCAGTCCGGTGCTACCTGTGCCGGCTCCACGCACCAGGCCTCCAGTGCGTTTTTGCCCTGACATGCACTGTCAACTGTGGGACCTTATATATACAGGTGTGTGCCTTTCCAAATCATGTCCAATTAATTGAATTTACCACAGGTGGACTCCAATCAAATTGTAGAAACATCTCAAGGATGATCAATGGAAACAGGATGCACCTGAGCTCAATTTCGAGTCTCATAGCAAAGGGTCTGAATACTTGTGTAAATAAGGTCTTTCTGTTTTGTTATTATGGGGTATTGTGTGTAGATTTCTGAGGATTTGTATTTATTTAAATCCATTTTAGAATAAGGCTTTACATTTGGAAAAAGTCAAGGGGTCTGAAGGCACTGTATATTTATAAATGTATGTTCTTAGTGGTTGTACCCAAGGTCTACAGTCTTGTAACCAAGGTTATTTAAAAAATAATTATTTAACCTTTATTTAACTAGGCAAGACTGTTAAGAACAAATTATTATTTACAATGACGGCCTACCGAAGGCCAAAAGGCCTCCTGGGATTTAAAAAATATATATAAATAAATATAGAACAAAACACACATAACAACGAGAGACAACACAACACCACACAAAGAGAGACAAAAACACATTATGGAAGCAACACAACATAACAATAACATGGTAGCAACACAACATGGTAGCAGCACAAATCATGGTACAAACATTATTGGTACAGTCAACAGCACAAAGGTCAAGAAGGTAGAGACAACAATACATCACACAAAGCAGCCACAACTGTCAGGTAGAGTGTCCATGATTGAGTCTTTGAATAAAGAGATTGAGATAAAACTGTCCAGTTTGAGTGTTTGTTGCAGCTCGTTCCGGTCACTAGTTGCAGCGAACTGAATAGAGGAGCGACCCAGGGATGTGTGTGCTTTGGGGACCTTTAACAGAATGTGACTGGCAGAACTGGTGTTGTATGTGGAGGATGAGGGCTGCAGTAGATATCTCAGACAGGGGGAGTGAGGCCTAAAAGGGTTTTATAAATAAGCATCAACCAGTGGGTTTTGCGACGGGTATACAGAGATGACAAGTTTACAGAGGAGTATAGAGTGCAGTGATGTTTCCTATAAGGAGCATTGGTGGCAAATCTGATGGCTGAATGGTAAAGAACATCTTGCCGCTCGAGAGCACCCGTACCTGCTGATCTATAAATTAGGTCTCCGTAATCTAGCATGGGTAGGATGGTCATCTGAATCAGGGGTAGTTTGGCAACAGGAGTGGAATAGGATTACAATAGAGGAAACCAAGTCTCGATTTAACTTTCTGTATGTCCAGGAAATTAATATCTGAGAAAAAAAGGTTGAAGACCTATTGGATGAAAGGCAGGGTCACATAGAAATAAAATAAATGATCCTGAAATTCAATTCCAGGGTTTGCTAGTCCATGCAAACTTCCAGTTTTATTGGTCAGTAAAGATACCCAATGAGTTGGAACAATATTTCTTGACAAGAACATGCTGCTTGAGTTTAGCTCTGCACTACACTCACTGCTAGAAGGATAGTCTTATTAGGACTGAGCTAGTGCGTCTGGATAATGCAGGATACATCTTGAGTTTAACTGCTAGGTTGTTAATGTTTTATGGAGATGGTTCATTTGAAAGATAACCCTCTGAGACTGAGGCAATCATGGCTAGGCTCTATGTTTGAGATGTCTCTCATCCTAATTAATTTGCCCTGTGCGAAGAGAGTGTCTACTGTCTAAATGTTTTCTGAGAACATTAGGAGGTAAAGGCAAATACTGAATACTGAAGTGTTTTTGATATTTTATGCAAAAGTAACCCAGTTGTGAGGAGACTGGAAATGTATGGGGTGGCGTTCAGGAATATCAGGTTCTGTAAAAAATTTGCCGGGTTTAACCATAACCCAGGATTAAGACATTGCAGTGAAAACAAATGCTCAATAGTCTTACCAAAAGTCAATTTTGTCCTAGGTCTATAGTCTTAATAATCTGAAACCAGCCCCACGTCTCTTGTTTTCCCTGATTCCATATGGATGTTGTACAGTATCATAGTAGATAATAAAGTGAAATGTGGGGATAGAGTCTTTCAGAGGTCAGGGGTACAGGTGTCACACTGCCTCTGACATTCAAAGGGCAGCAGCATCCTGCCATGATGCTTAAAACGACTGCAGATCAAGGGGCTTTGAAAAGGCAGGGGTACCAAGGTGGACAGATTAGGAGACATCTGAAAACGGTTCAACATTTGCAAACTAAAATGGCAGCATATGGAAGCCAAGACCTTTTCTATTCTAATGGCATGCCTCATGGAATGATAAATGACCACTGCGAAGAGACAGTTTCTTAACATCGGGGGCATGTGGACTAGATAGGATGTTGCGTTGTCGTGTTCACAGTATTCAAATGAAACCCTATGCCTTTCGGAAACCCTGTGGCACATACTGGCATTGTACATCTTTTGTGTGTTTCAAAGTGAGTATTTTCTGTACTGCTGGCTCCATGGAAAGTAAAAAATACCATATTATAGTCACTGTATGTGTTACACCATGTGATATTGTAAGACTGTCCTTGGATTGTTTGGGTCTCTACTCTTTGCATCAATGTTCTTTTGTTCTTTTGTTCATGATGGTACCAAAGAGAGATACCAAAGAGATGTGTATCTCCATTATCCAATGAAACAACCAGAGTCCAGCTGTTGAGCAACTGGTCAGACAATTATCAATACTCACCTTGAACAGATTCAGTAATGCAGTTTAGTGCCATAGCTTATGCCTTGATTTTCTCTGAAACCAATGTTCATTACCAATTACCTTCATCCCAGCAAACTGGGAACATTCCCAGAACATTAGCTAAGATTCCCATTAACTTGTAGTTAGGGTTTATTCTAACATTAGGATGATAACATCCCAAAAACATTCAAAGAAAAAAAAGAAAATATTTTTTATTGTATATTTACTTTTTTAAATGAAATATCCTTGGAATGTTCTCCTAAAATGCACAGAACGTTCCCCCAAATTTCCCATTAGGTTTCCAGGTAATGTAATAACACAATGTACTAGTATTATTTTCCCAGCAAACCAAAATTGATTCTGTAAAAGTTCCCAGAACAGTCGTTAGGTTGTGGCAAATGTTCTCATAACACAAAAACGATCTAGTTGTCCAGATGATTCTACAATGTTAAAAGAACATTCCCAGTACACGTTTTTTATGTTCTTTAAAAGATCCCAAAACATTTCATTAGAGTGTGGGAACAGTGTATATACATTAGAGATAGATTCTGAAAAATATGATCAGTTCTGAAGACATTCAAACAATGTTTAAGTTAGGTTGCACAGGATATTCCCTTAATGTTGCAAAAATATTGTTGTGATATTCATGAAGGTTGCACAGAACATTCCCATAATGTTGCACAATGTTCCACAATTTCCAAATGAGTCCATTTTTATGACATTCATAGCATATTTGTTTTAGGTTTAACATAATATTCCATTGATGTTCAAGCAATATACATTATACAATGTCTTGGAGGTCTTCAGAAAATGTCAAGAATGTTTAGAAAGTGTTTTACCTAATATTACCATAACATTCCTCAGCATGCAAATTTGTAGCTCCTTAAAGCAATACAGTAATTCACATTTGAGGTCTTTAATGTGGGCCCACTACAAGTTGATATAGACAACTTCATTCATAGGACATTCACACAGCAACGAATCATACAAATTCAACCATCTTTTTTTGTCCTTTTATTTTGCAATCTGCACATGTGGGGTTTGGCTCCCAAGTCAGGTTTTTGACACCACCAGGAAAGCACTCATTCAACCTCTTTTTTTTCAGTCTATAGCCATGGCAGTAGAGTCAATCAGGAATTCCATGCTTCCTTTGTTACAGAATATGTGGGTTCAACCTGCAATCTTTGGATCTGCAGCCAGAACATTAACCCTCTGCACCACCAGAGTTGTGGTACTGTTTTGATTTTTCAGTCTCATACGGTCAATCAGGACACAGAGCACAATTTCTGAGATATTAAAATGATTGTCAACATATGAAGTGTACAAAATATGGTTGTGTTTGTATGATTAAATGCTGTTCAAATGTCCTATAAATTAAATAATGTGCAGATTGTCGACATTTGAAGTGTAAAAAAATGTGATTATTGATTAAATGCTGTTCAAATGTGCTATGAAATTATGTGCCGATTGTCAACGTATGAAATGTAAAGAATATGGCTGTGTTAGTATTATTCAATTCTGTGTAAATGTCCTATGAATAAAATTATAATGCTGTGTATCTCTGTACATCAAATGAAAATTGCCATAAATCTGGAGAGAAACATATGCTTTAAAGAGAGACAAATTTGCAGGCTGAGAATGTTGTGGTAATATTAGGTAAAATTTCAATGTAACATCTTCAAAATGTTCTTTAACTGTTCTGAGGACCTTCAAAACAAGGTAAAATGTATATTGCGTGAACATCAATTCAATATTATGTTAAACCTAAAACAATTATGCCATGACCGTCATTAGAAATAGACTTATTTTGAAATTGTGGAACATTGCGCAACATTGTGGGAATGTTCTGTGCAACATATGTGAATATCACAAGAATATTCTTGCAACATACCAAATAACTTAGGCCAGCTGTTCTGTCAACATTCTTACAACATTAAAGGAATGTCCTGTTCAACCTAAATTAAACATTATATGAATGTCATCACAACTGAGCATATGTTGTGTCTTGGAAACCTATCTCTTATAATGTACCCAAGAAAGCAAAGGTAACTGAACTAAATTACTATTGCTCCGTAGCACTCACTTCTGTCATCATGAAGTGCTTTGACAATAGTGAAAACCTCTTTGGGATAGGGGGCAGTATTTTGACGTACGGATGAAAAGCGTGCCCAAAGTAAACTGCTTGTTACTCAGGCCCAGAAGCTAGGATATGCATATAATTGGTAGGTTTGGATAGAAAACACTCTAAAGGTTCTAAAACTGTTAAAATAATGTCTGTGAGTATAACAGAGCTGATAAACCCGAGGACAAACCATCCCCCCCAACAATTCAGCCTATCACTGTATCCAATGAACAACAGCAAATGACCTTGTGAAGAAGCTGGAGGAAACAGGTACAAAAGTATCTATATCCACAGTAAAACGAGTCCTATATCGACATAACCTGAAAGGCCGCTCAGCAAGGAAGAACCACTGCTCCAAAACCGCCATTAAAAAGCCAGACTACGGTTTGCAACTGCACATGGGGACAAAGATTGTACTTTTTGGAGAAATGTCCTCTAGTCTGATGAAACAGAAATAGAACTGTTTGGCCATAATGAACATCGTTATGTTTGGAGGAAAAAGTGGGATGCTTGCAAACCGAAGAACCCCATCCCAACCTTGAAGAACGGGGGTGGCAGCATCATGTTGTGGGGAGGTGCTTTTCTGCAGGAGGGACTGGTGCACTTCACAAAACAGATGGCATCATGAGAGAGGACAATTAGGTGGATATACTGTATTGAGGCAACATCTCAAGACATCAGTCAGGAAGTTAAAGCTTGGTCGTAAATGGGTCTTCGAAATGGACAATGGCCCCAAGCATACTTCCAAAGTTGTGGCAAAATGGCTTAAGGACAACAAAGTCAAGGTATTGGAGTGGCCATCACAAAGCCCTGACCTCAATCCTGTAGAAAATCTGTGGGCAGAACTGAAAAAGCGTGTGTGAGCAAGGAGGCCTACAAACCTGACTCAGTTACACCAGCTCTGTCAAGAGGAATTGGTCAAAATCCTCCCAACTTATTGTGGGAAGCTTGTGGAAGGCTACCCGACACGTTTGACCCAAGTTAAACAAATGACATGCACTGCTACCAAATACCTATTGAGTGTATGTATGTCAACTTCTGACCCACTGGGAATGTGATGAAAGAAATAAAAGCTGAAATAAATAATTCTCTCAACTATTATTCTGACATTTCACATTCTTAAAATATAGTGGTGATCCTAACTGACCTAAGACAGGGAATTTTTACTATGATTACATGTCAGGAATTGTGAAAAACTTATTTTAAACATATTTGGCTAAGGTGTATGTAAACTTTCGACTTCAACTGTGTCAATTAAACAATTGACAAAATATAAACGTATTAAGTTGAGAAAATGCAAATAAACAACACGAATTAGCAACTGTCAATACATTACTGATCCCTTGCCAGATCTGTATGTCATATTGTTCAGATCCATTCTACTGATACAGATGTAGGATCTTACTTCAATCACCCTGTGTCAGGAGAACTTTATGTAAAACTTGTAGTGCATTTGAGGTTTGTAATTTCCACATTTTCTCTTATCGAAAATGTATCAACCCCTACAAAGATGTCCATTATTAAAAATGTCCATGAATTATAATCCACATAATTATTCACATATCCTGTTGCTGCAGAATTATTTTCATGCTGTAGCAATCTGTCTCAAATTAAGATTTTACATCTGTCGGGGCAGCGGTTAAGTGTGACAATGTTGTGGGTGATATAGAACATTGCAGTTGGTATAGACTATCAATGTTACAGGAGAATGATAATGAGATGTTTTGTAATAGAACACTATTATTCTTCACTATTATTCTCTGATCCTGAAGGCTAAACCTATTTCAAAATGAACAACGAACATGCATTCTGCTTAGAAAGGAAAATGGCTCACCATGAAAAATGCTTAATCCTCTCCACACACAGTATTAGTGGTAGGATTCATCAGGCCAATGGGATGTGTAACTCTCACTTTACACCCCAAATCACTCCCCTTTGTCTCCTTAGATTGACATTAACATCAGATCTCCTGTAGTTACAAGCCCACCTGAAAACAATAGCCATGGAAGGAGGGATTTTGTTGTAGTTAAAGCAGTAGTTCCTAAACTGTGGAGCATGCCCCCCATGGAGATGAACAAACATTTATTATTATTATATTAACAATTACATTTATTATTATTGTTTTTGGACCATAAGACATGGCAAAACCTGTAGAATTTCAGGAAATTAGCTTTAAAGTGGCACCCCAGTCTCCTTTTCACTTCATTTAACACCTGATTTATTTAAAGAACAGACTAAATGTGTTCCGGGAATGTTCTTGCAAGATCAGGCGATTTTGTTTTCAACCTAATAGAAACATTGTAAAATCACTCGAAAAACTGGACAGTTTTTGTGTTTTGGGAACATATCTTTTCTGATGTCCCCCCATTGTCCTCACAAGACTGTTCCCACAACCTAATGAAACATTCTGGGAACATTTAAATAACAGATTAAATGTGTTCTAGGAACGTTTTTGCAACATCAGGCAATTTTTTAAATCTAAATATTCTACAATCATCACCACGACTGGATAGTTTTAGTGTTATGAGAACATTTGCCGCAACCTAACAAATCTTTTGGGAACTTTCACAGAACCATTTTTGGCCTCCCGGGGACTTACCTGGACCACCTATTGATATGTGCCTTTTGTTAAAGGTTCCCAGAATATTGAATTATATTGTGGTAACAGTGTGGGTACATTACAAGAGATAGGTTCCCAAAACACCAAAATATGCTCAGTTGTGATGACATTCATACAATGATTAAATTAGGTAGCAAAAGAAATTCCCTTAATGTTGTAAGAGTAAAATAAGTCAGCTATGAAATTCATAGTGTATTTGTTTCAGGTTTAACAAAATATTGAATTGATGTTCACGCAATATACATTTAACATTTTCTTGGAGGTCCACAGAAAATGTCAAGAGCATGTTATATTTAACTTAACCACAACATTGAATTGTTTAGTTCCGTAAATCAGATTAGAATGCATCCCCATTATCTTTCTCTCCAGATTTAATGGCAATTTGCATTTGATGACTGTATTGTAGGTGATATAGAAACACATCACATGTTCATTTCCTTTACAGGACATTTGAACAGCATTTCATTACACAAACACAACAACAAAAATGTTTTGCACTTTATATATTGACCTATCTTATGGAAGGGGAACCTAAATGTGTAAAGCCGAAACACCACAGGAGTTAAATCTGGTTTATCTCAAATAAGAGAAATGGCTTAATTTATACATTTAATATCAAGTTCACATCAAAAACGTAATGTTGGCAAAATTGTTTTGATTGTAAGTCAAAGAAGTAATTGAAGACACAGAATTGGAGGAGACGTGAGAATGAAAAATATACTCGAATTGTTTGAAATCAGTGCACATAGCACACAAGCAGGAACATTAAATAGTTTATACAATGGAGCATTCAAAGACTGACATTAATTGATCAAAATGTAATTTGAGAATTCCGCTAAGGGCTTTTGTGCTCAGAGTGATTTAAAAGAAAGGGTAGAATACTGTTCAGTAATACATCAATTTAAAATGATGCTGTATATACAGTTAAATAAACACCACAAAGGGACAAACAATTGAACACAAATAATTACAAGTATATATAATTAACTGAAAATGGAGAGTAACTGATCGGTGGCTCCATCAGAATGCCCAGCCCGTAAGGAGCAGAGGACGGGGCTGACTGAGGGACAGCCAGGCATAGGTGTGGAGGTCAAAGACAGAGAAACAGCTGGGCCCAGGTGTGGAGATCATGAACAGAGGCCTAGCCGGGCACAGGTGTGGAGATCAGGAACGTAGGCCTAGCCGGGCACAGGTGTGGAGATCAGGAACAGAGGCCTAGCCGGGCACAGGTGTGGAGATCAGGAACGTAGGCCTAGCCGGGCACAGGTGTGGAGATCATGAACTTAGGCCTAGCCGGGCACAGGTGTGGAGATCAGGAACAGAGGCCTAGCCGGGCACAGGTGTGGAGATCAGGAACGTAGGCCTAGCCGGGCACAGGTGTGGAGATCAGGAACTTAGGCCTAGCCGGGCACAGGTGTGGAGATCAGGAACAGAGGCCTAGCCGGGCACAGGTGTGGAGATCAGGAACAGAGGCCTAGCCGGGCACAGGTGTGGAGATCAGGAACAGAGGCCTAGCCGGGCACAGGTGTGGAGATCAGGAACAGAGGCCTAGCCGGGCACAGGTGTGGAGATCAGGAACAGAGGCCTAGCCGGGCACAGGTGTGGCGATGATGAACAGAGATCTAGCAGGGCACAGGTGTCGTGGGCACAGACAGAGGCCCAGCCTGGCACAGGTGTCAAGGCCACGGAGTCCGTACAGGAGCTTAGGACTGATGCGGGTAGAGGTGTGGCCTGGATGCTGGATGATGGGACTCCTTCAAAGTAATCTGATTGGCAGCACGTTTTTTTGCATCAGTCTTCATCGATGCCACCAAATACCCAGCACACCAAAGAGAATTTTCAACAACATACTTGAAGGTCTGCTTCCTCTTAAGGCTGAACTGCATCTCGTGTTGACCCAACAAGTGTGCTTTGTTGCTGGGTTGCCATCTCGGAAAGCTCTCTTACAGCTTATTTTTTTCAGTATATGCTGGTCAATCAGGAATTCCAGCCTTTTAGACATTTAGCCTTCTTGGAGATAACTAACCCAGGGAAATACTACACCCATCCTCTTTATATGCTGCTTACTTCTGGGCCCATGTTTACAAGGTATCCAAGACCATGAGGGCTGATCTTACAATCACTTTTGCTTTTCAGATCATGAAAAATAAGCAAGGGGGACCATACCGAGTGTCTCAAACTACGAATGATATTGATGTGTTGAAAAGTAGTTTTTTACATAACATTTTATTTTTTACAGTTAGTCTAAATTCTGCATTTCTGATTGGATTTATACATTTGGATGAAATAAAGACATCCTCTCTTTTAGTCGAGTAAAACCTGAGCCTCAAGTTAAAAAAATATCTGAAAAGAAACACGGTTAAAGAATATTTTGAACCTGCAATAGTCAGATATACAGCAAGATTGTTAACCCTCTGTGCCAGGGAATAACTGTTGTGTTGTGGGTTTTCAGTCAAATATGATCAATCAGAACCAAATTTCTGAGTTATTAAAGGTCCCGCACAGTCATCCTATTTCTCAAATTTAAAAAAGTCTTTGAATGGTCAAAACATCACCCACAGTATTTTTATGCTATTAAAATGCTCAGAATGTAAGACATTTTACCTTTTTCTAATCTCTATTTATCAGGAAGCCTGTAAGAACAGTATGAGTGTGCGGGGTGCTTATATTCATTATATTCGCCCTTGTGGTCGTTTTCAGGTAACAAGGTAAACAATGAGCCACATGTTATTCCAAGCCTAAATAGTATGCCTCAACCCATTTTCTTTGCAAAATCCTCTCATGGTCAACACAGCTGATCATGGACTGTTGGATATCAGGCAAACAGCAGCAATACACAATTACATTTCTATTGTTTTGTAACTAATTACAGAATACAGTTCACTGATACACTTCTTTACAAGAATTAGTAAAGCCCAACTCACCCAACTCACCTGCATAGGCATAAGGGAATGCACAGTACATGAAAACAGCATACAATAAGTATACTGGACAATTTTTTGGTGACTCTGCATAGCCAAAATATTGATCAACATGAACACTCTGTCCCAACAGTGTGCAGGACCCATTGATTTGTACATTTTGTAACACTCATCTCCTGTCTGAATGCTTGAAAATCAATACAAAGTAACAAAGAGTGATGTCATACCACATAAAATGTAATTACTTAGGCTTTAGGAAATACAACCAACTACAGAGATTGATGGGGAGGGGAGAAGAAAAGGAGGGGGACCCATGTACCCTGCTTCAATCAAGCAGGCTACAGCCACCCCCAAAATCCAGCTATGGCCTCCACCTTGTCAGGCCTCTCACACTGGGCAGACATGGACAACTCAAACAGCATCCCCACAAACAGCGCTCGATCAAGGAGTGACATGTTGAAGAGGAGATCCAAGCCTGTTTTTATATTTAACTAGGCAAGTCAGTTAAGAACAAATTCTTATTTTCAATGACGGCCTAGGAATAGTGGGTTAACTGCCTTGCTCAGGTTTTTGTTTTTACCTTGTCAGCTCGGGGATTCAATCTTGCAACTTTTCAGTTACAAGTCCAACGCTCTAACCATTAGGCTACCTGCCGCCCCGTCTACTTAGCCTGTAAAGTTTTTGGAAAGGGAAATGTTTGTTCAATGGATCGTGAATTTGATTTCCTTTTATTTCCTTTCTGAGTTATGATGCTCTCAATTCGTTGATGTAGTGGTCTACTCATTCTACAATGTGTTTTCTGGTGTTTAAAAGCACTCCATTTGAAATATGCAATATTTGGTTGTGCACTTTTTTCTGAAAACTTTAAATTAATTATTGTGTGCCTGAAATGTTCAATTGACTCACATTTGCAATAAATAACTATAACTTAGAGTATGTTGGGTCTATCTTCACAGGTTTCACAGCATATCCCACCTAATTTACCTTGGGAAAGCTGATTTTGTATCACAGCATTCCTGCTGCTGTGGTTGCCTAGGAAGCTGTGCAGACAGTACATTTTCTAAAATGTCTATCATTACAGCTTGATGATTGTGGATAGACAAAAGGAGATGGAAGTTAAATAATACACTGCATGTGAAGAGGAAGGGAACGTTATAATAACTCAGAAATTGTGTTCTGTAGCCTGACTGACCATATTTGAATGAAGATGAAAGAGAACACAAGGCTCCAGCTGATGATCTAGCTGTAGAGTCAAAGATTGCAGGTTCAACCCCACATACTCTTCAACCATGTTTCTTAAAAACAAAAACAAATTGAAATCGAGGCCCAGATATACTCTACTAAAAGAAAGGATGTCTTTGTTTTGTCCAGATGTATAAATCCAGTCAGAATTGCGATACTTAAACGAACTGTAAAAAAAAAAGAACACATTGTGGAATATGCACTGTTAAAAAAACTTACGTAATATGATTCCTACTTTGAAATTCTTCATATGGTCCCCCCTGTCTTATTTTTCCTGATCTGGAAAGCAAGTGACCTAGATCAGCACTCACAGTCCTGGATACCTTGTAAAATTCTACTATTAGCTCTGCGACTTTGAATCCAATCAGGAAGCCTATTGTGGCTAACTCAACCAGTTCTATTGACTCTTGTGTCACCATGGATACTCCTGCTGTTTTCAAATCTCACAGAGGGCTTGGAATTGTACATATAAATGTCGTCTAATCTGGACTTTCTGGACATCTGAGTGCATGACACTAGCCCGGACGTTCTGGTTATCTCAGAGACCTGGCTGAATAATCTGATTGCGGATAAGAGCATTGCCAGTGCGAACTACAACATTTTCAGATGTGATAGACACCAACAACAACAAAAACGGGGAAGGGTGGCTATTTATGTACGATCTTCTCTTAAACCATGCTCTCTTACTATCTCTGTCCCCACAATATGTGAGCTGTTGGTTATAAAAGGGTCCATAAATCAAAACATGCATATCTTTATTGCTGTGGTCTACCGCCTTCCAGCCGCTTCGGCGGAGACTGTTGGTATCTGAACTGGTTGTGTTAGGAGATCTAAATCTTGAATGGGCTACACATGCCTCAGATCAGTTTAAGAATATCTGTCCTAAATTCGACTTGACTCAGCTGATAATGATGCCCACTCTGATTAATGTATAATATCTGGCAAACTCATCATTTATTGACCTTAATCCTGACTAACTGTCCCCATAAGTATTTGGTTAGTGGTGTTTTTGCAAATGTTATCAGCGACCACTGCCCTATTTCTTGCAATACAGATACCAAATGGAAATACTCTGACCCTCGTATAATTGTGAATAAAAAAATGTCATCTCACCCCTTCGTTCCTTACGATCTATATTATTCAGAGCTTTTTTCTACGAACTGCATACCAGACACTTTAATTTTTCTGATCCATTTTTACCTCTCTCGCTGATAAATATGCCCCTTTCAAGCGACTCAGAGTCAACAAATTAAGTAATCCATGGCACTCTCCTGTACTCTCAGACCTGAGCCAAGGCTAGACAAACTGATTCGTTAGCTGATTGGCAGATATTTTGGCAATTGAGAAATAGGTGTACTGCCTCAGTTAAACAGGCCAAATCAAACTACTTCCTTAGTACTATGACAGACTGTTAGTGATCCCTCTAAATTCTGGGAAATCATTAATTCACTGAAGCTGGATAATTCCTCTACTTCCTTGCCTAAGCAAGTAGTTTTAGACTCCTGTATCATTACTGAAAAAGTTAAGATGTGTGATGCTTTAATCAGCATTTTAACTCAGCTGGTTTCTAATTGTATAGAAATGATGGTCATACTGGTCTTGGCCAGTCCGTTGTCTGTTCTTCCCACATACAGCCTCCAGTTGCCTTGATGGATGATCAGTCAACCTCACGTGACTTGGGAAATGGTAGGGTTTTTCCTTTTGGCTACTCACAAAAACAGAAGGTCTTACTACCTTATTAGTTGTTAACAACAAGAAGTAATTAGGGGCTAGCAATTTTGACCCGTCCTTGCTTAACTATGCAGTGCCACTCATTGTTGACTCAGTAACACATTATTTATTTAACTTTAGTATCAGGAAATATTCAAAAACGGGGGAAAGCAGCTTTTGTGCTACCATTCCATAACAGTGGGGATAGTAGTTCTCTTCTCAATTATCGACCCGTTTCTAGGCTCCCTTTTCTTGTGAAAATACTAGAATCGTTTGTCAACAAACAGCTACGTGATTTTCTCTCTGTAAATGGTATTCTTAGTGTTAATCAGTCCGGATTCAGACCTAAACATAGCATCACTAGGCCGACCATGCTTGTTGTAAATGACATAGCAAATGTCTTAGATGATAGAAAGAATTGTGCTGCCATGCTTGTAGATGTCACAAGCTTTAGATACTGTAGACCACGTTATTCTGTTGAATAAGCTGTCCTCGAAATGGTTGGGTACTGATGCTTCCCAATGGTTTCATAATTATCTCAATTACAAAACTCAGGCCTTCAAAGTAAATGGGGTCAAATCTCAGTTCCTTGAGTTACATAAAGGGGTGCACCAAGGTTTGATACTCGGCCCCTACTTGTCACGAATCCCGCCGAAGATGGTGCCTCTTCCTGTTCGAGTGGCGCTCGGCGGTCGTCGTTGCCGGCCTACTAGCTTCCACCGATCCCCTTTTCTGTTTCATTTAGTTGTGTCTGATTAGTTGCACCTGTTTTGTGTTTAGGTTTTGGTTGTGGGCTATTTAAACCCAGTAGGCCCGCAGGCTTTTGTGCGGGCTTTTTTTTCTGTTTATGGTGTGTGATTATTTTTTGGTATTCATTTTTCCGATCAGTTTCGTCCTGTTTGTTTGGACTGGGTCTTTACGTGCCCTTGTGTGTGTGGCGTGACCGTCTCTCTGTTTTTTTGGAAAATAAAGATCCACATCTTTTCAACTACCTGTCACGTTCTGACCTTTATTTCCTTTGTTTTGTCATTATTTAGTATGGTCAGGGCGTGAGTTGGGGTAGGCAGTCTATGTTTGTTTTTCTATGTTTTGGGGTATTTCTATGTTTCGGCCTAGTATGGTTCTCAATCAGAGGCAGGTGTCATTAGTTGTCTCTGATTGAGAATCATACTTAGGTAGCCTGGGTTTCACTGTGTGTTTGTGGGTGATTGTTCCTGTCTCTGTGTTTGCACCAGATAGGACTGTTTAGGTTTTTGCACACTTATTGTTTTGTTAGTTATTTCATGTCTAGTTCCTTTATTAAAGAACATGAATAACCACCACGCTGCATTTTGGTCCGCTTCTCCTTCACCACAGGAAAACCCTTACACTACCCTGCTCTCTGCACCTGACTTATAGAAGCCGTGACACTACTGTTTACAATCGATATAAATAACATTGGTAATGCTGAGAAGAAAAAAAATTGTATTCGTGCAGATGATACAGTGTTGTGTTCTATTACTCCATTGGTTGGCCAAGCCGTTTCACATTTGAAGTCTGATTTTCAATCATTGGATAGGGCACTACTGGATCTAAAGTTAGTGCTAAATGCAAACAAAACTAAGTGCATGCTTTTTTCTAGGTCCCATAACCCATATTTAAATTAATTTGTAATGACTAGTTTGAACGGTACACAAATTGAGTTCCTTCCTACACATATCTTGGTACCTGCTTGATGACAAAGTGTCAGTTAAAAAACGTGCCATTGAGCTGGTGAAGAAGTTGAAGTTCAAGGTTGGTTTCTTTTACAGAAACAAAGCATGTCTGACTATTGTTAATAGGAAGGACATTTTCCAGGCCACTTTTATGAATATTTTATATTATGGGGATATTATGGGGATATTATCTATATGCACGCAGCAACATCTACACTTAAACCACTAGATGCTGTTTTCCATTGTGGCCTTAGTTTTATTACTGGTAATGGTTACAGAACTCACAATTGTGTTTTGTATCAAAAAGTGGGTTGGGCCTCTTTATATGTAGGGAAATAGCAGCATTTTCTTGTGTTTATCGACAAGGTACTCATGCAGAACCTTCCTATGTATTTATCATCCTTAATTCAATTTAGACTTCCAAATGACCAAACCCGGTCTCAGGCTTTGAAAACACTGAGGCCCATTCGGTCTCCACAGAGCTGGGTAAAGTTGCTTTTAGTTTTTGTTGCGCCACTCTCTTAAATGAGATGTTCTGGTCCCCCTTGGTCAGATCAGAGTAATGAGACCTCTATGTTCACAAATGTTTCGGTTTTGTATAGTGTATATTGTATGTGTTAGCTGTATTTACGCAGGGTTCATCTGTAAAAGAGACCATAGTCTCAGTACTTCCCTTACAAAATAAAAGTTAAAATAATAATAATAACTGTTCCCACAACCAAATTAAATGTTCTGGGAACCTTTAAAGAACTCAGAAAGGCTGTTCTGGGAATGTTCTTGTAATATCAGGTGAATGTTTTTGCACCCCAAAAAACTGGACAGTTTTTGTGTTTTGGGAACATATATTTTGTGATGTCCCCACAATGTTCACACCAGGCTCTTCCCACAACCTAATGAAACATTCTGGGATACTTTAAAGAACAGATTAAATGTGTGAAAATCCTTCAATGGCATTTTCTCCTACTTCTCCTACAAGTTTATCAAATTCCAAACAAGCATAACTTCCCCATGTTTCCTCCAACTGCAGTGCACAATATACTGTACCATTCAGAGTCTGTAATAAATAAAAAAGTTTGACAAAAGCTGACCTTCCTGAATTCAGTCACATATGTTTTGATAGGTCCATTGCACAACATTTCCTAATGCCATAGATTCCTAACAAGGTAATAGTAACAAGGTAATAGTAAGAAATTGTGCCCAGTGAACATTCAGTATTGTAGGTCTGATAATGGAGACTGAGAGGCTGTTTCATCTTCCTAACCAAAAGCACAGAGAGAATGACAAGGCAGGAGTGCTGCCACTACAGTACAGCAATCAGGAGTCTTCTGTCTGATTGGAGGTGGGCTCGGCTCTCCTCTCTGAAATACTCCACTCTTCTCTCTCTCATGGTTCTGAGAAGCCATGTAATTACATAGCAGTGGCCTGACACTAATTATTGCACTGTTTGTACCTGCTGGCAATTACCATGGAAATGGTTCTTCAAACAAGGAAGAGCTGTAGCAGGTGCTCCAATAAAAAAGAATTTTGTCCACTTTCGTTGTCTTCCCTTTGTTCCCCCGTTGAGGTGGGTGCTGAGGTGGGTGGTGAGGGGTTAAAGACCTTGTTGGTTGATAAGATGTTGGGCAATGATGGTTACATCACCAGCATGTGCATTCTGCATTCCCTGTCTGTCCTGAGAATTGTGGTGTCCGTCCAGACATGCTGTCCTTTGAGACATGGTGTTCAGTTGTCACTTAGCTGAGAGACAGTTGATTGGTCGTCCAGTCCTCAGGGAGAACTCTATGTAAGGGTAATTGTGTGAAAGTAGTTGTGAAGTCTGTAGCTCGCGGAGGGTTTTCAGTTGGAGTCAAAGGAAGCAAATGTGTGTACTTGTTAGGCTTTAAGGCCTTGATGACTTGCAGAGAACGTTAGCTACAGATGAGGAGATACCAGGTGTGCCTGAAGCATTTGTAGCTTTCCCCCAAATGAATTACAATAGGTTAACTGGGTTATTGAATCTAGCCTAAACTAGCATGCCTTTTGTCAATTTGGCTATTACAGCTAATGGTAATGTAAAATATCTCTAGAAATAAGACAACTCCTGTGTACAAATATATTACCTCTTGTAACATTTTCACACTCACACTACATAATGTTGGCCCATGCCTCATAATCTTAACTTTAGTTCTTGCTGTCATTTCAGAGAAAAGGAATGTCACAAAAATGTCTTATCTGCCTCGCACTACCAGTGCACCCCAGCCCCCCTGTGGTTCTGTGCCATGTAGCTGGGAGCCCATTGAGGCTCTTCCCACTGTTGAGAGCTCTCTCCTCTGAGATGGTCTCTGTCTCCTCCAGTCCCCCTAACTACTGCTGTTACTCCCACACTGCTACACTAATGAGGAAGCTCCATCAGACAGGTTGCAAACTGGGACATAATCTACATCCCAATTGTAGTGCTTCCTGGATGAGATTGGATCAAACCGTAATAGCTCTGTGTGGTCTAGTGCGATTACCTAGGAGGGGAATGAGGAGATAATGGAATACAGCTCGGAGAATTGAGCACTAGACAGCTCCAAACCAGTACAGCCTGCACACATAGAATTCCAGACTATCATTATCAGCCTAATGAAGTGATGAAAAAATAAATAATAATCTCACCTTCACGGACTCCTTTTAAAAATGTTGACTTATTAAAAATCGCAACTAAGAACTGGCAAGCAACCTGTGCTATCTGAAAAATCAAATTAAGGAAGTTCCGTCCGGCTTAACACTCAGGGAAAATAATATCTCTGTGTTTTTATGTTGGTTTTTTCACCACCTGCACGCAAGGATGTTAGTATAGTATATGGAAAAAAAACTTAAATAACATGTTAATTACTTGGGAAAACATCAGAAGTGACAGGAATAGGTTGTACATGTGCTCCTACACCCGGTTTTTATTCATATGTAATGTATACATAATTCAAGCTTGAGAACAATAAAGTGCCTGTGAAAATGTTGTATTTGAATGAGATGATTTGCATGTGTACATCTTTTGCCATGGTTTATCTGCGAACTGAATGTATGTGTGTATTGGTCCCATAATTAACTAATACACGTAGACAGCAACTATTTCACTACTATGCAGTAAAAGATTAAACAAGCTCTGAAATGGTTTACCCAGAACTGTATTCAATGTTTTGTTCCCCAACATTTTGATAAGATCAGGCAGCATTTCAAATGGCAAGGCACCATTATGCATTTAATCACTTTATTTTATTTCAACATGTCACAGAGTACAGGACAGTCGAGCTCTGGGAACAAAATTATTAGCATAACAGAAAAGGACCCAAACTAAATAATATCCTGGGTGACATGAATTATAAGAGTCACAGGAATTATAAGTGTCACATCATAAAATAGAAATTAGCTTCAGCTACCCCGAGGGGGAGCTAATTTGGCTGTTGGCTACGCTGCCAAAATCAGTTTGACCCCACAGTTAAATATCCATCCATATCCTTTCATTGAGAAAATGGCACACAGCATTGGTTGTTAGGCAAATGTTATTGAATGTGAATGAGTTGAGTGGTCAATAATATAAATGAAATCCCTCATACTATGTTGTAAGTAAAAAGTCAGAGCTAAGATAATGCATGGACAACAATGAAAAGAATAATAACATTACCAGGATACATTGTTTCTCTCATCTATTCTAAAGGCTTGCTGTCCTTGATTAACAGTGTGTTCATTAGAGACGGTGAAATCAGACTGACTGAGCACTAACGGAGCAGTCTGCAGGCCCAGCCCAGCCCTCTGTCCAGTTCCAGCCAGCTGGCAGACCACAGCCATGGTCATTGGGAAGTCACCCATGCAGTCTGCTGTTTTAACAACCATCAGTCTCTCAGACAGTCAGACCTGCAATACTGGCATACGGCCAAGAACATGTTAAAGGACAAAGCCACAATGTGGTCTTTTTGGGGACAATTTTGCTCTGGATTTGTGTTTATAGCTTGCAGAGGGACAGACACTACACAAAGCTGTGGCAATGTTATGAACATGATAACCCTGAGGATCTCAGGGGATAGAAGATGCCATAGACAGAATGGAGCAATTTAGGAGGTAGAAAAACACAGTAAGGGCTACACTGTCAACAAGTGATTAGAAACTCATGTATATAGACAATGAAATGACAGAATGACAAGTACTTTTTAAGAGTCATCGGGAGCAGAGTTGCTTTCATCTCTGTCAGAAACCTCTCTGTCTCTCTTCAATACTGTGATTCCTGTTTATTTCCATATTGAATAATAGACAGCAGCTTTTCGGTTTGCCAGTTCATGTAATGAAGTGTCATTAGTTTATCCCATCTGCCAGATGATTTTTGCCATCCAAGTGTGAAAAACCAAAATAGCAGGTACAAATTACTTCCTGATGCTTTAGGCTACATTTGTCTCATTTCCAATGATCTGGAAGTATTTGTTTCTCCTCACTATGCCTCTGGGCCCAGGGAAAGCAGCAAGCACATTTTATAATCTTGTTGGCATGTCTACAGCAATCTAAATCCAGCAGTTAGTTCCCCCTTGCTCGACAGTTGGTCTCTCCATTCTGCCAGCCAGTGTATTACTTAATTAATTCACTGGCTCTTTTCAAAGAGTTGAGATAATAACTTGTGAAGAGTTACTCAATGCATATGTAATGATGGAGTTGATTCAATGTTCTATCATCTGGATCTTATATAAAGACTGGCCTCAAGGTTGACTTGTCTCCAGTTTATATATTTTACAGCATAATAACTTCAAATTATTTACCCAAATAGTTATTTGCTAAGTGAATACCAGTTTTAATAGCTTACCAAAAATAAGATGCTTCCCGTTATATTATCATAATTAGGAATGTCAAAATCGGTTGTTTTCCTAATACATTTGATGCTCGTTGAAACACTTTCACACAAGTTCACCCATTGACTTTCAGTGAACTTCACTTATTTCTTTTGAATTAGCAGCTCTTGTAAATGCGACCTCAGGACGTCAAGGTCTAGATGTACCAGGACAAATGGTGGTAATGCATTCATGCATGTAATGTACCTTTTATGTATTGCCCAAACTATTCTGACCCTGTCTCGGGAGGTCCTGGGGAATTAGCCTTAGTGCTCAATCACACTTCCGTTCAGCTTTCTAACACATGGCCCTCTTTAGACTGTTAGAACATGTGTCTACTCGTCTTGAATAGGTTCTTATAAAGGAAAGCTTGTCAGAACACAAGTCACAAGCTGATGTGATGAGGGTAGGGAGAGCCAATGCCTTCTAGTTGTATAGAAGGAGTTAAGAGTATAGGGGGAGGAGACCTTAACGCGTCCACATGCTTCCCAGACGAAACAGTTGGGAGAGTTTGTGTATATATTATGATGACATTTTGTGAATTGTTTTTTTTCGTTTTGGACTTCAGTAGGGCTGTTCGGGCACACAACATTTTTCTCGAGGCAAGTCGAAGTCGATAGACGAAGTCTACGCCCCTTAGTCAACCGTAGGGATTCTTCAATAAAGTCTTTGTTGTCATTCAATCAGAGATGGTTCGTTTTCATGCAAATCTTTTAATTGAGAAATACTGCA
Source organism: Oncorhynchus keta (assembly GCF_023373465.1). Taxonomy (NCBI): domain Eukaryota; kingdom Metazoa; phylum Chordata; class Actinopteri; order Salmoniformes; family Salmonidae; genus Oncorhynchus; species Oncorhynchus keta. Next base: position 62,709,474 of record NC_068439.1, on the reverse strand, counting down.
CCAAAATGTTTAGTTAGATGTAAAATTGACCAACTAAAACTGTCAAAATTAACAACATATTTCTTGAGTTATCTAAGACTAATTTGGACTATTTTGAGGAAGCGTATACTGGCTACGGCGTCTCAAAATGTACAAATTGTACTAATGCTGCTTTTTTCTTGTTTTTTAAGGGAGTATGGGTCTTTTAAGGGAGTAAGGGTCTTTTAAGGGAGTAAGGGTCTTTTAAGGGAGTAAGGGTCTTTTAAGGGAGTAAGGGTCTTTTAAGGGAGTATGCGAGCACACTCGTACGGGTTGCCTAGGCGAGTTCGGCTAGGCACCAGCCAAACTAAAGCACGCCGAAGCCTTTAGGACTGCATATGAGGGTGGCAATACCGTATACAGCACTACAAGAAGTGAACAGCCAGCACTAAAAGGAGATCCTTGACTTTATATGAAGTTGAAGATGTTTATTGTATGTTGTTCATGACATCTGTATGACTTGATAAATTGCATTTTTTTAAAGCAACTTTTTTAAATGTAACTAACAAACAAAAAACATTGGGGCATTGGAAAGGCATCAAATAGGTTTCAATATTCCAATTAAAAATATTATGACAAGATCAATGTTCCCAACTAGAGCAGAACATTGAACACCAAGATGTCAAAACATTTTAACATTGTAATTGATTTGTCGCTGAGGTGGAAAGATCCAACATAGACCCATTTACTTTAGCCATTTATTAATAAGATATATACCCACCCACGCTCTGTTGTTCAGTGAGCTCATGCATCCCTATAGCTTTCAGAGTCAGGACAGGACTGTGTAGTCTGGTCCTCTGGTCCCTTGTTTCACAGGGAAATATCCTTGCATGTATGCTGCCTGCTGCCTTGTAACTGGTGCTGGTGTTCTGTTGCTTTCTGTAGCTTAAACATGCCACCGCCCCCTCCCTCCATCCGCCTGCCTCCCCCTCCTTCCTCCCTCCCCCTCCAGGCCTGGGATTAGAATTGGAATAACAAATGACTCCTGAGGAATGTGTTTTTGTTGCAGATGTGGCCACAACATGGTCAGGTGATCTCCTGCCGAAGTTCCCTGGGGGCCCAGTGCGCCTTCTTCTCTTTCGCAGAAATTTACTGGAGCAATAAATCTAGTGCACTCATGGAGAAAAATTAAAGTGGAGACTCCCACAATGAGCGAGAGCGAGAAGAAGAAGAAATGAAGGTGGAAGGGAGGGGAGAGAGGTGGAGATAGGGGTCAATCTGAAGAAGAAATGAAGGTGGAAGGGAGGGGAGAGAGGTGGGGATAGGGGTCAATCTGAAGAAGAAATGAAGGTGGAAGGGAGGGGAGAGAGGTGGGGATAGGGGTCAATCTGAAGAAGAAATTAAGGTGGAGGGGAGGGGAGAGAGGTGGGGATAGGGGTCAATCTGAAGAAGAAATGAAGGTGGAAGGGAGGGGAGAGAGGTGGGGATAGGGGTCAATCTGAAGAAGAAATGAAGGTGGAAGGGAGGGGAGAGAGGTGGGGATAGGGGTCAATCTCGAAGAAATGAAGGTGGAAGGGAGGGGAGAGAGGTGGGGATAGGGGTCAATCTGAAGAAGAAATGAAGGTGGAAGGGAGGGGAGAGAGGTGGGGATAGGGGTCAATCTGAAGAAGAAATTAAGGTGGAGGGGAGGGGAGAGAGGTGGGGATAGGGGTCAATCTGAAGAAGAAATGAAGGTGGAAGGGAGGGGAGAGAGGTGGGGATAGGGGTCAATCTGAAGAAGAAATGAAGGTGGAAGGGAGGGGAGAGAGGTGGGGATAGGGGTCAATCTGAAGAAGGGAAACATACAAATGTTACAACTGTACCCTCTCTGGAGGTTATTTCAGCGTTGACAACGTAAGAACAAAGCAGAGGCCAACCTAGAGAGTCTGGGGTTTATGGCTGTGAGTTCACCCACTCACTGAGCCGTTTATGTCCTTGTGTAATGTAGAACAATTCACCTGGAGAATACTGGGCTCAGGAGCCGTATCAATATACATTGTTCACCCTCAGGAACACTGTTTCCCGTACATATCAAGGTATAAGAGGAAGGTTGAGTGGATTTCCTCTGAGGTTGATAAGGTGTTTGTTAAACACAATCTTATTTAAATCAGATTAGGAATGCACCTCACAACTGAGCTCTCTGTTGGCTATCTCTCACCGGGGGGAAATCTATATCCCTTTGTGTATGCCACATTTCCTATTGTACCGTTGGGAGTTTCCCCTAGAGGAGCGTTTCAGTAATAAGTGTTGAGCTAGCAGACGGTGCCATGCTTTCCCCCAAGGCCCAAACATTCCTCAGATTGCTCCCATTACTCTGTGCTCTGTGTCTCTCAATGGGGAGGCAAGATGCCTAATGAAATATTAAGATGCCGGAAATGAGACTCATTACTGAGGGGAATATTCGCTATGTTTGTGCTTGTGAAGAATAATGGGAGCATTGCAAGTCATAAGTCAACCATTTAACTTCTGGTTGGTTGCTTGTTTTTCATGACAAAGCAGTTGAAATTGATAAAGCAATTGCACTTAAGACAATAAAGACAAGTTAAGATAATAATGACACAAAGCACAGTATGATTATACATATACTCCCACTGCCAAATGAATTGCAACACATGCAATTAATTCTTCAACTTTATGACGTTACACTTTAATACTCTATTTTAAATGATATACACTCAGAGCTTTTCCTTTGTATCTGTGTTAATTGGACACACTTGAACAGTAAACACCTCCTAGGGCACCTCTCTGGTTTCTAAACGTGTCAGTCGCCATTAGATCCATATTCAAAGGCATCCTTAAGAACCATAAATGAGCTGCCGAAGCTCATGCTATCCTTAACAGAGTACAAATGGTCTGCAGATGGAAATTGACAGGACAGCTCTCAACATAAAACCACCAGATCTGAATTAGATTGTGGTGTTAGGTCTTGCATAACAGCCCAATAGCAAATTACAGCCTAATGGAATTTCTTATCGAAATCTATTAACCTTGGGTTTACCCATATATTTTCATGCAGTTTTGTTCACTGATAGCTCTGTATTGTGTGAGTGAATTGTAATTTCACTTCTCTCTCTCTGAAGTGTTTAACACCAGACGCATGCCATTGCAGTGTTACAGAGGTCCAAGTGAACTATGTTCTACTCTATTTGTATTCAAATGCAGTACATAGAGCATGCATAATTACATACACCAGACAATGATGTACTGGCAAAAACAATAGGTGGGCAAATGCCGTTTGCGGTAAGTAAAGTAAGGCTTCCTATTTCTCCAATGCGTCTTTGTGCAAAAGGTGGGTAAATGCTCTGGCAAAATCTAAATGAAGCGTTTATCCTCCAGTACACCACTAATGCCAGTCTAGTGCACATTGTAAGTTTAAAGGGATTTGTGAAAAAAGGCCCTCAAGTTGTTATACTGTTAGCATTGTTTCGTTGATTGTGTCTTTGACTCCACTCCTGCGTCTGGTTTGAAAAGCCCATGTTTACCCCATCACCTCCATCTGTACAATGAGCTGGTTGTCTCAGCCTTGGACCATTATGTCAACCTAATGTGATTCCTCAAGTTTATGTGTGCAGTCAGCAGCGTTGGGTTAGGGCAACAAGTAAACAGCAGGGAGGATATTGAGGGATTAAATCAGTTCAAAGGCAAGGCCACTACACGGAAAGTACACCTGATCCCATTTCCACAAATTAAACCACAGGTTGTCACTTTGTGTACAGTCAGAAGTAGCTGATATAGTGGCCAATGCTTTAAAAAAATATATTATACCGGTAATAGTGTGTTTTGTTTAAACCTTCCTTTGATCTTCAAGTATCTGTGAAGACAATGGACAGGTATCTACAGTGCCTTCAGAAAGTATTCATACCTCTTGACCTATTCTACATGTTGTTGTGTTAGAGCTTGAATCCAAAATGGATGATATAGATTTTTTTGCAAATTTATTGAAAATTAAATACATAAATATCTCATTTACATACAATGTAAGTATTCACACCCCTGTGTCAATACATATTAGAATCACCTTTGTCAGCAATAGTTTTGCACACCTGGATTGTACAATACATGTACTTTTAAAAATTCTTCAAGCTCTGTCAAGTTTTTCTCCCCAATTCCGTGATTACGATCTTGTCTCATTGCTGCAACTCCCTAACGAGCTCGGGAGAGGCGAAGGTCGAGTCATGTGTCCTCCAAAACATGACCGGCCAAACCACACTTCTTAACACCTGCTTGCTGAACCCGGAAGCCAGCCGCACCAATGTGTCAGAGAAAACACCGTTCAACTGACGACCGAAGTCAGCCTGCATGTGCCCGGGCCACCAGAAGGCAATGAGCCAAGTAAAGCCCCCCTGGCCAAACCCTCCCCTAATCCGGACAACGCTGTGCAAATTGTGTGCCGCCCAATGGGACTCCCGTTCACGACACAGGCTCAAACACCCGGCTCCAGTGATACCGCAACACTGCGATGCAATGCCTTAGACCGCGATGCAGTGCCTTAGTCCGCTGCGCCACTCAGGAGGCCTAGACAGTCATTTTCAAGTCTTGCCATAGATTTTTAAGTTGATTCAAGTCAAAACTGTAACTCGGCCACTCAGGAACATTCAATGTCGTCTTGGTAAGCAATTCCAGTGTATATTTGACCTTGGGGTTTAGGTTATTGTCCTGCAGAAAGGTGAATTTGTCTCCCAATGTCTGTTGGAAAGCAGACTGAACCAGGTTTTCCTCTAGGATTTTGCCTGTGCTTAGCTATATTGCATTTATTTTTATTCTAAAAAACTCCCTAGTCCTTGCCGATGACAAGCATACCCATAACATGATGCAGTCACCACCATGCTTGACAATATGAAGAGTGGTACTCAGTGATGTGTTGTGCTGGATTTGCCACAAACATAATGCTTTGTATTCAGGACATAAAGTTAATTTCTTTGACACATTTTTGGAAGTTTTATTTTAGTGCCTTATTGCAAACAGGATGCAACAAGATGCATGTTTTGGAATATTTTTTATTCTGTACTTTCCACTCATTTAGGTTAGTATTGTGGAGTAACTACACTGTTGTTGATCCATCCTCAGTTGATCCATCCTCAGTATCCTTCTATCACAGCCATTAAACTCTGTAATGGTTTTAAAGTCACCATTGGCCTCATGGTGAAATCCCTGAGTGGTTTTCTTCCTCTCTGGCAACTGAAGGACACCTGTATCTTTGTAGTGACTGGATGTATTGATACACCATCCAAAGTGTAATTAATAACTTCAACATGCTCAAAGGGATATTCAATGTCAGCTTTTTTCCCTTCTTTTTTTGACAATAGGTGCCCTTCTTTGCGAGGCATTGGAAAACCTACCTGGTCTCTGTGGTTGAATCAGTGTTTGAAATTCAGTGCTCGACTGAGGAACCTTACAGATAATTGTATGTGTGGGGTACAGAGATGAGGTACTCATTCAAAAATCAATGTTAACCACTATTATTGCACACAGAGTCCATGCAACTTATTATGTGACTTGTTAAGCACATTTTTTCCCCTGAACTTATTTAGGCTTTCAATAATAAAGGGTTTGAATAATTATTGACATTTCATCTTTTCATTTTTAATTAATTTGAAAAAGATTCTGAAAACATAATTCCACTTTGACGTTTTGAGGTATCGTGTGTAGGCCAGTGACACAACATCTCAATTTAATCCATTTTAAATGCTTGTTGTAACACAACAAAATGTGGAAAAGGTCAAGGGGTGTGAATACCTTCTGAAGGCACTGTACATCCTTCATGATGCCCAGTTCATTTTGATCTTAATGTTAATTAACTAAGATGAGAAAAAAAACTGGAATCTTGAGTGGAGCTCTTACAGTATACAGCAGTGTGTTTTCTGTCCAGTAATTGAAAGCAACCATGCACAAATGTTTCCTCCATCTCTAGCAGTTCTACTACACACATCAATCTTCAGATCCTTGATCTATTTCATGTTGTTCTTCATCACTCATATTACATGCATTTTAATAGTTTAGAATACAAATATTAACGTCATGCTTAGGGAAATATCTTTATGATATTCAGCTGCACCTAAATAACCAAATGATATGCAGAAGCTTACTCAACGTTAAACAATCATCATCTAGAGTGCATTGCCCCAAAATGCCTGACTTCCACACCACTGTATCCATCATGTTGTGTTGAATTAACTCCAGCAAAGGCTGCAATTGTTAATGTGAAATTCCACTCAAAAAACGATCTTTCAGTATTTTGTTATTAGTCCAACCGTTGTCCCAAATTGTTTTGCATGTCAGCAGTCAAGTTTTCAAGATATTGGACTTTCAAGAAGCAAAGAGTCACTAGCCACATCATCATGATGATGCAAAATGAATCATATGCTGACATGCAAAACATTTTGGGACTGTATTAACAGTGGACTAATGAGAAGAAAAAACACCAAAATAAGTTTTTGAGTCAATTTTCCCTTTAATAAAAGCCCATATAGACATGCAGTCGGTAGTCAGGAGTACTTCATCAATCAATTCCTCACTGTAAGGGAGTATTTCCAGGCTCCCTCAGCTGACTCTGTGGAGAGACAAGTAAATTGTGCTGTGCTTGACAATGCTCATGAAATGGTTAGCTGGATTTCCAATCGATCACCAAGATTACCCAGCTGTTACACTGTCACCAGAAGAACAGAACAGGCTGTTTTTCACAGCTCCTGGGTACTATGCTTTAGTTTCAACATATTCCCATCATATCATGTAAAAAATAACATAAAACAAATATGGATGTGTTTTAATTGCTTTTATTGATCAAAATGTGAAATGCATTGCTTGTTTGTGTGAGTGCATGTGTGCATGTGTGCATGTGGGTGTGTGAGTGCATGTGTGCATGTGGGTGTGTGGCCATGCTTCCTCCATCTCTAGCAGTCAGACCATCAGACATTGATTTTTTGATTACGAATGAAGCCACAAATGAAGCCACATGATCTGCTGAGTGTACAGGGTTGTGGTCATGATCAGTAGACATGGATAATTATGACTGTCACTATACATGTACTGTTAGTGTAAGACACGTTATTTAGAGACAGTGACCTTAGTGTTCCTCAGGCAATCAGTTGACACTTTGATGACGCTTCCTGTTTGGTGCGTCATTCAGAAACGCTTGTCCCAGATTGTTCATATTTGTCATAAACTGACTCAATTACACATAAAACTAAAGTGCATCTTCGAGAGAACTCTCAGATATGTTCCTATTGTATTGCAGATTTCACATATTCTTAATGGCCTTTAAAATGATCCATTTCCAGTTTTATCTTCTTGTCTTTGTTTCCAATCTGGTGTAATTTGGCTCATTTGCTTTGTGTGTTTGTGAATAGTCTCATCAGTAAACAGTTGTTGTGTATAGCCGCTTGGCTCCAATGAGAGTGGCTCTTCGTTATATCCCACAGCTTGTTGTTTGTGTCATTTGCATTCCACTGCTTCCCTCCTCCAGGAGAAATAACCTGGCTTGGCTGTGAATGGGAAAACAATGTGAGGCTCGCACATCACTGTCAGTATCACCTATATGATGGAGGGTTTTATGTCAAAACCAGTGAGAGTCGTTCAAAGTCCAACAGGGCATAGGGAAATCCATAAGCACCACAGTGGAATAGTTTTGGGCAGGCAAGTTTTCTGTCTGGAAGTTTTCAGCAACACCATCACTGACATACTCCCTAGTTTTATGAGTCTGTGCACGTCCTACTTTTTCATTATCAAGCACACTGCGTTTGGAGCTTGATTTGAACATTCCCCACCAGCAACAGCCTGTCCCCCTGAGTCTAGAATAGTATGAGTCTCTCCCCCACTGGAATTTGAATACCTGATGTAATAATACCCTTACTGGGTTTTATAATGGTCCGATTTCCTCCGAGAGTCTCATATAAAGAACTATTTTGTCAAGTGGCTTTAACACGTTCATGCTTCTGTATGGTGTTATACAAGCAGACTAAATAATCAAATAGTCTTCGGGCTTCCCTAGCTGTGGTATGAAGTGTAGCCTTGAGGTCAGCTTTCTTGCAGATACAAACCAGAAATGCATGTGTTGGACAGTGCATGTTATCACCAATATTGATCTATCTGGCGCCACAGAAGGGTATGTTTGCACCTTACTACCATAAATTACACTGGCTATCTCCATGGGACCAGACCAGTGAAATAGAATATCATGTCCCAATTATGTCATGAGATATACTTACAGTCCACAGTATGTCATCGATTTCTGACCTCATCAAGACAGCTACTAACGTGCTCTCATACATATATTTTGTGCATGCTAGTAACTATAAGGGAAGTTAAATACAGATCAACTTGGCAAGCGTTGCAATATTCCAATTAGATGTGCAACAAGGTGGGTTTGACTGTTGAAAACAATACGAATATACATCAGAATGTGTAAGTGATTCCAGAGACAATCATGCAATCAACTATTAAACAGTTATTTCAGAGCTGACTTTCTTTATAAAAACGCAATATGTTTAAAACATATTGTGTAAAACAAGTTAGTGTAGTCTAACTACTACGGATAAGCTTGAGAGAGCTCAATCCACTGGTTTTCCAATGACTTCCCCAAACACCATACCACCATCTGTTTTATTTAATGAGTACTGAATGAAATGCCTATAATGCTTGATATAAGTGCATTTATTCTCTTACATCATCAACAATGGCCCCAACACGCCCATTGAGAATTATCAGATTTGGACCACGTTTCACAGATGTTGATTGTATGTTCACAGCGAAAACTAATCAATTGAGGTGTGTAGTTTTCCTGCTCATTATGAGAGTGAAGCATGAATCCTCCCCCACCACAGTGAGTTCCATTAGAGTTGGGAAGTAAACATAATTGCTGGGTTTGTTTGAAGCCTTTACCCCTTTACTAGACACTAATAATCACCAGTGTCTAGGTATTAATACTACTTAAAAGCTCTAGACATCTGAGTCATTTAACAGACTCATCTCCAGAGCAACATACATTTTCATACTTTCTTTCATACTAGTCCACGATGGGAATACAACCCTCAACCCGGGCGTTGCAAACACCATGCTCTACCAATTGAGCCACACAGGAAATTATTGGGTCATGCAGGCTTTTTATCCAGACTGCTGTAACACACCTGATTAAGCTTATCAAGGTCTTAATGAGCAGCTGATTAGTAAAACCAGGTATGTTAGATAAAGCAGGGCTTGAGCAAAATCCTGCATACCCAGTAGCTCTTCAGGAGACTCTTCAGGAGGAGACTCTTCTGGTTGGCCACCCCGAACCATCATAATGTATAGTAGTTGTCGTCAGCTTCATTGTGGATACTGTGCCACTTGCCCATCCATCTACAGTCAGAAGTTTACATACACCTTAGCCAAATACATTTAAACTAATTTAAAATACATTTAAATACATTTAAACTGGCCCGCTTTATCTTAAGAATGTGAAATGTCAGAATAATAGTAGAGAGAATGATTTATTTCAGTTTTTATTTCTTTCATCACATTCCCAGTGGGTTAGAAGATTACATACACTCAATTAGCATTTGGTAGCATTGCCTTTACATTTTTTAAACTTGGGTCAAATGTTTCAGGTAGCCTTCCACAAGCTTCCCACAATAAGTTGGGTGAATTCTGGCCCATTCCTCCTGACAGAGCTGGTGTAACTGAGTCAGGTGTGTAGGCCTCCTTGCTCACACACGCTGTTTCAGTTCTGCCCACACATTTTCTATAGGATTGAGGTCAGGGCTTTGTGATGGCCACTCCAATACCTTGACTTTGTTGTCCTTAAGCCATTTTGCCACAACTTTGGAAGTATGCTTGGGGTCATTGTCCATTTTGAAGACCCATTTGCGACCTAGCTTTAACTTCCTGACTGATGTCTTGAGATGTGGCTTCAATATATCCACATCATTTTCCTTCCTCATTGATGCCATCTATTTTGTGAAGTGCCCCAGTCCCTCCTGCAGCGAAGCACCCCACAACATGATGCTGCCACCCCGTGCTTCACGGTTGGGATGGTGTTCTTCGGTTTGCAAGCCTCACCCTTTTCCCTACAAACATAACGATGGTCAATATGGCCAAACAGTTCTGTTTCATCAGACCAGAGGACATTTCTCCAAAAAGTACGATCTTTTGTCCCCATGTGCAGTTGCAAACCGTAGTCTGGCTTTTTTATGGCTGTTTTGGATCAGTGGCTTCTTCCTTGCTGAGCTGCCTTTCAGGTTATGTCGATATAGGACTTGTTTTACTGTGGATATAAATACGTTTGTACCTGTTTCCTCCAGCATCTTCACAAGGTCCTTTGCTGTTGTTCTGGGATTGATTTGCACTTTTCGCACAAAAGTACGTTCATCTCGAGGAGACAGAACGCGTCTCCTTCCTGAGCGGTATGATGGCTGCGTGGTTCCATGGTGTTTATATTTGCGTACTATTGTTTGTATGGATGAACGTGGTACCTCCAGGCATTTGGAAATTGCTCCCAAGGATGAACCAAACTTGTGGAGGTCTACAATTTTTTGGGCTGATTTCTTTAGATTTTCCAATGATGTCAAGCAAAGAGGCACTGAGTTTGAATGTAGGCCTTGAAATACATCCACATGTACATCTCCAATTGACTCAAATGATGTCAATTAGCCTATCAGAAGCTTCTAAAGCCATTACATAATTTTCTGGAATTTTCCAAGCTGTTTAAAGGCACATTCAACTTAGTGTATGTAAACTTCTGACCCACTGGAATTGTGATACAGTGAATTATTAGTGAAATAATCTGTCTGTAAACAATTGTTGGAAAAATGACTTGTGTCATGCACAACGTAGATGTCCTAAACGACTTGCCCAAACTATAGTTTGTTAACAAGACATTTTTGGAGTGGTTGAAAAACGAGTTTTAATGACTCCAACCTAAGTGTAACTTCTGACTTCAACTGTATATACTGTGAGTGGCAAAAGTATTGGACAGTGACTTATTTTTTGTTGTTTTGGCTCTGCACTCCAGCATTTTGGATTTGAAATTATACAATGACTTTGAGGTTAAAGTGCAGCATGCCAGCTTTATTTTGAGAGTATTTTCATCCATCTCGGTGAACAGTTAGCAATTAGAATTCTATACTATTCTACTCTATCTTAGTCACTTAATAATATTTACATATCTTGCATTACTCATCTCATTTATGTATACTGTATTCCATACTATTCTACGGTATCTTAGTCACTTAATGTTTACATATCTGGCATTACTCATCTCATGTATATGCTGTTTTCTATACTATTCTACTTTATCTCATTCAATTCATAATGTTTACATATCTTGCATTACTCATCTCATATGTATATACTGTATTCTATACTATCCTACTGTATCTTAGTCCATTCCGCTCTCACATCGCTAGTCCATATGTATTTAGTCTTAATTCATTCCTACTTAGATTTGTGTGTATTGGGTAAATGTTGTGTAATTTGTTAGATATTACTTATTAGATAACACAGCACTGTCGGAGCTAGAAGCACAAGCATTTTGCTACACCTGCAATAACACCTGTTAATCATGTGTATGTGACCAATACAATTTGATTTGATTTGAAATTACAGCACTATTTGTACATAGTCCCCCCATTTTAGGGGACCAGAATAGTTGGGACAAATTCACTTATATGTGCATTAAAGTAGTTAAAAGTTGAGTATTTGGTCCCGTATTCCTATCACGCAACAATTACATCAAGCTTATGAATCTACCAACTTGTTGGATGCATTGTCTGTTTGTTTTGGTTGTGTTTCAGATTATTTTGTGCATAAAATGTGGTGAGTAGTTGACTCAAAGAGAGAGAAAGACAATAGTTGAACAGTTTTGAACAAATACATTTCTTCAACAATGGAGGAGCAAGAGGGAGAGAGAGCGAGAGAGAGAGAGAGAGCTAGCTATATTTAATCTTTTTTTCACTTTCACATGTAGCAAATGCAGCTAGCTAGTTTAGCCTTTTCAAACACCCGGCTCAAACAGGGGAATGCTATGTTAGCTAGCTGGCTATGACTATCAACACTGGAACTCTTCCAAGTCAAGGTAAGCTTTTGGTTTTACACATTATTGCTACCGGGGCCCGCCTGGACACAGACAGCTGTCCATTGAAGTCCACAAGTGAAGGGAAAAAGTGAGAGAAGGAGAGAGCGGAGATGTGAGAAGGAATACAACAAGATATTTTTTATGTCAGGGTGTATTAATTCCGCCGATTCTGTTGACAAATGTTTCTTGAGCAGAAGCAAACAGAATGAAACGGGGATAAACATTCCTGAATTTGTCCACTAGAAACTCTTGTTTGCAACGGTTGGACTAATGATTACACCCTAGATCAGCTAGATGCAGGCAAGAGTGTGCAAGGTGGTATTGAATGTGTCACTGTCTGTTCATGTGTCACTGTCTGTCACCTCAAATATTTCTCTCGACCTGTGTGCACCTATGTTGTAAACTTTTATTTATAGGCTAGGTTGTAGCAACTTCATGATGGTTATAAGGAAAATTTGAGTATGGTGTAGTAGCCTAAACCTATCACTGTTACATTGAGCTGGGGGAATGGGATATGAATGACAGTCATCCGATACGCTGTAATAGAAATAAGGCCATGCTTGTAAAAAAAAAAAAATCATCCTCCCTCATCTTAAAAGGTACCGACAGCCACTGGTATATACAGTATACAGACCAACCCTAATCTACGCTGGTATTTGTTTTATAGCAGTCATGATTGAATTATTTGATACTGTAGTTTTCAGATGGCACTTGTTTTGGAGTTATTACCAACTGGGCATGAAAGTCAAAGGATATTTTGTACATTCTTGCCAAAATCAAAAGACACAAACAGTGACAAACATATTAATGAAATGTTTCTTTTGCTTTTACATGAATACATTTGAAGTTATGCACGCTTGTTAATAAGTGTACAAACGGCTTTAAGTGAAGGTTCCTGCAGCTGTGTCTCTGTATTCTCATTATCTGCAATATTTTTCCTGTCACATGATTTCATTTGAGCCCGTCGTTCAGGCCACTAATCTGGTGAAAATGAGACTTCTATCTTTGGGAAGTATGTGCAGCTAAATAGAGGCAAAAGGGGAGTATTTTCACCCAGCGTGTTATGTAAATGTCTTAAGAAAACAAGGACATCTGCTGTTTACGAATAAACATCTTCTCAGTATGATATAACCACATTAATGGACAATTTAAATTCTACATGCTTTTTGTCAGTTGTTGAACTAAATTCGCTTTATTAAAATACTAACCGCAATAGATGTGTTTACTCAAACACTGCATGGGTTTAAGTGATTATTAAAATGATTCATAGAGCTCAATGTGTTTCATTGGGGTAAATTACCCCCACTCTTAGACAGCTTCAGCTTAGGAGTCCACACTGTTCTGGTTAGACGATTGGCACACACTATCAATGGTTAACTGTCTAACTGCTTTCCAAAATACTAAAATAACATTTACAACCCATCATTTAATCCATGCGGCTAGCTCTCATATTAAACACTGGTTGATAACTTAAAGATTCCATCATTTGAATACTTTCCGTACTGTAGTAGTCAGCATTGCAGTATTGCTTCATTTGTGTGAGCATTAATGTTATTAATGTGTTACACATGTACTGTTGTTTCCACGGGATCCTTGTCTATTTCCTTATTACCTGTGTAAGTAAGAGTGCTGGTAAGACAGGGAAGCAAGTTTTCTGTCTGGATGCCATGTCTGTTATGTGTGCTGTGCTTATAGCTCTCGTAGCCTGATGGAAGTTTACCTTTTTCATAAGCCGTCAATGATTTATTAAGAAGCCCTGACACAGAGCGCCATGCACGGAGAGCGAACAAACCAACAGCATCTCTCTCAAGGTGACTTACCACAGAGTGTCATCAGCAGGCTGTACATCTGGTAAATTGGGAAGAACAAGGGAGAAAACAAGGAGAGTGTTTGCTTGATATAATGTCTCATCACCTCAATAGCTGTTTAAGAGCAGTATCGCTTAACTAAGGAAAATCTGTTTTTATTATAGAAGAGACATACATACTCATCTTTGTGTGTGTATGATTATGAACGTCCTCTATACCATAACGCATAATTTGTACAACTATGTTGATATGTTTCTCATCTAAGGAGGCATATCTATGGAAGTTATATTCCCTTGTACTCTAGTATCTCTTCACATCAAAACATGTCAATTGGTTGAAATCACCTTTCAGTACACATTATAGCTATATCCATAAAGTGTTCATTATGACATTTCCCTATATATCTCTTCTCTGTACACATCAATCATGTCGCTCTCGCTGATGGTGATTCTTTGATCCACCTCTACGCAGACGACATCATTCTGTATACCTCTGGCCCTTCTTTGGACACTGTGTTAACTAACCTCCAGACAAGCTTCAATGCCATACAACTCTCCTTCCGTGGCCTCCAACTGCTCTTAAATGCAAGTAAAACTAAAAGCATGCTCTTCAACCAATCGCTGCCCGCACCCGCCAGCCCCACTAGCATCACTACTCTGGAAGGTTCTGACTTAGAATATGTGGACAACTACAAATACCTAGGTGTCTGGTTAGACTGTAAACTCTCCTTCCAGACTCACATTAAAGATCTCGAATCCAAAATTAAATCTAGAATCGGCTTCCTATTTCGAAACAAAGCATCCTTCACTCATGCTGCCAAACATACCCTTGTAAAACTGACCATCCTACCGATCCTCGACTTCGGCGATGTCATTTACAAAATAGCCTCGAAGGGTCTACTCAACAAATTGGATGTAGTCTATCACAGTGCCATCCGTTTTGTCGCCAAATCCCCATATACTACCCACCACTGCGACCTGTATGCTCTTGTTGGCTGGCCCTCGCTTCATACTCGTCGCCAAACCCACCAGGTCATCTACAACTCTCTACTAGGTACAGCCCCACCTTATCTCAGCTCAATGGTCACCATAGCAGCACCCACCCGTAGCACGCGCTCCAGCAGGCATATCTCACTGGTCACCCCCAAAGCCAATTCTTCCTTTGGCCGCCTCTCCTTCCAGTTCTCTGCTGCCAATGACTGGAATGAACAGCAAAAATCTTTGAAGCTGGAGACTCTTACCTCCCTCACTAACTTTAATCACCAGCTGTCGGAACAGCTCACAGATCACTGCACCTGTACATAGCTCATCTGTAAATAGCCCATCCAATCTACCTCATCCCCATACTGTATGTATTTATTCATCTTGCTCCTTTGCACCCCAGTATCTCTACTTGCACATTCATCTTCTGCACATCCAACCATTCCAGTGTTTAATTTCTATATTGTAATTACTTTGCCACCATGGCCTATTTATTGCCTTATACCTCTCTTATCCTACCTCATTTGCACATGGTGTATATAGATTTTTCTACTGTATTA